>NW_028123938.1:600000-1157488 GCF_965194805.1 Balaenoptera borealis | reverse complement strand
GCGTGTTGAGTCCAGTTCTCTGAGCGAGGAGTAGGTCTTGTCTATTACATATTGGGTTTATGGAACGGTATCTGATCTAATTTGAAACCCTTGTTTTAGGTATCACCCCACCTCACCTTTCCCGTTAAGCAGCCATAGTGTGTTTTCTGCATGTGTGACTCTGTTCTGTTTTGTAATTCAGTTCAAGTGTAACCCTTTTTACATTCCCTCTATAAGTGATACCTTATGAGAAGTGTCCTTTTCTGTGTGACTTATTTCACTTAGAATCGTCGTACCTAAATCCACTCATCATGCTGCTACTAGCCTTATGACATTGATTTCATGGCTGAGTGATATTCCATTGTACATAAGGACCACAACTTCTTTATCCATTTTTCTCTTTCCTGGGATATTGAAGGTGGAATGAAGTGGAGGTCCTTGTCAACAGAGCAGCTCTAAACTTTGGGGTGCTTGTGTCTTGCTGATTTTTCATTTTCCCAATTTATACCCCCATGAGTGGAAGTGCCCTATGCTCTCTATGCTGCGTTTTTTAGATGTTTCAGGACACACCGTACACTTCTCCAGAGTGGCTGTTGGCAATTTACATCCCGCCCATCAGTGTAGCAAGGCTCCCATTTCTCCATGGCCTGTCCTGCATTTCTGGTTTTGAGACTTTTTTCAGCGTGGCCCTTTTGACGGAAGGGTAGCGAGTCTTCTTTGTAGCGCTGATTTGCCTTTCCAGGTTGCTTGGTTGGCCAAAAAGGGCGTATGCGTTTTTTCCTGAATATATTCAGGAAAAAACGCATACGCCCTTTTTGGCCAAGGGCATCATTGTCAACGTTTTGCCGCTTTTCATGTGCTTTAAAGGCGATTCGAATCTACCTCCTGAAATCTGTTTCCTGCAATTCTGCCTTGATTTCAAATCCTCTTCTTTGCCTTCCCTCAATATATTTGTGGACGAGAGTTATCATTTATAACTCTGCAGGTTTGTGAATTGCAGTGCCCTGAAGCTCCAGTTTACAACTCGCATTTTTGGGAGCTGGCCGCAAAAGCGCAGGATGGCTTCACGCCCTGTTCTGGTTCCGGGGGGGAGGATGAGCCTGTGGTAAATTCTTCTTCCTGATGGGAAAATAGAGTGACCTGTGCCTGTCCCAACACCAAGAGCTAGTCTCTCACTGGTTCCCCGTGTACCCGTTCATCCTCAGGACAAATTGCAACCTGTACGGAACAGGAGGTTAAAGGTGCTGATGCTCCAAGTAGGGAGATTGTTAGTAAAGCGGCTGGAATGGCGAACCCGGGCACAAGGAGAAGAGAAATGAGGTGCGTTTTAGAAACCTTTCCCCATCACATGGTGTACCATCTTTTTGTTTTCTCATGCATGTTTTCGATGTAGGAAGATGCCCTTGAACCTGGAGATTTGGGTCCCATGGGATGGGTACCACGCAGTATTACTTTAAAGGGTCTGCGTTTGCTCACCTAACCTCACCAAACCTTTCAGCCCCAAGAGTGTCCACCCTTATGTCTCATCCAGCTGTGCGTCTAGATATGGTCAATCCAGGTTGCATCACAGCCCCTGAACGCATTGTGTAAGAATTTCTCTCTCTTTCACTGTCTTTGTTTCATGGGTTTTTCAAAGTAATTTATTTTTATAATGGGGTTTAGCTGCTTTTCACTGCTGTGTTTATGCCGCTTTACACCCGCTTGACACACTAACAGTGAGATATCAATACATAGGTTTTAAGATTATTACTAGTCAGATATATTCTTGTGCAGTGAATACGGCGTGTTGAATCCAGTTCTCTGAGCAAGGAGTAGGTCTTGTCTATTACATATTGGGTTTATGGAACGGTATCTGAGCTAATTTGAAACCCTTGTTTTATGTATCACCCCACCTCACCTTTCCCGTTAAGCAGCCATAGTGTGTTTTCTGCATGTGTGACTCTGTTCTGTTTTGTAATTCAGTTCAAGTGTAACGGTTTTGACATTCCCTCTATAAGTGATACCTTATGAGAAGTGTCCTTTTCTGTGTGACTTATTTCACTTAGAATCGTCGTACCTAAATCCACTCATCATGCTGCTACTAGCCTTATGACATTGATTTCATGGCTGAGTGATATTCCATTGTACATAAGGACCACAACTTCTTTATCCATTTTTCTCTTTCCTGGGATATTGAAGGTGGAATGAAGTGGAGGTCCTTGTCAACAGAGCAGCCCTCAATTTGGGGTGCTTGTGTCTTGCTGATTTTTCATTTTCCCAATTTATACCCCCATGAGTGGAAGTGCCCTATGCTCTCTAAGCTGTGTTTTTCAGATGTTTCAGGACACACCGTACACTTCTCCAGAGTGGCTGTTGGCAATTTACATCCCGCCCATCAGTGTAGCAAGGCTCCCATTTCTCCATGGCCTGTCCTGCATTTCTGGTTTTGAGACTTTTTTCAGCATGGCCCTTTTGACCGATGGGTAGCGAGTCTTCTTTGTAGCCCTGATTTGCCTTTCCAGGTTGCTTGGTTGGCCAAAAAGGGCGTATGCGTTTTTTCCTGAATATATTCAGGAAAAAACGCATACGCCCTTTTTGGCCAAGGGCATCATTGTCAACGTTTTGCCGCTTTTCATGTGCTTTAAAGGCGATTGGAATCTACCTCCTGAAATCTGTTTCCTGCAATTCTGCCTTGATTTCAAATCCTCTTCTTTGCCTTCCCTCAATATATTTGTGGACGAGAGTTATCATTTATAACTCTGCAGGTTTGTGAATTGCAGTGCCCTGAATCTCCATTTTACAACTCGCATTTTTGGGAGCTGGCCGCAAAACGCAGGATGGCTTCAGGCCCTGTTCTGGTTCCGGGGGGGAGGATGAGCCAGTGGTTAATTCTTCTTCCTGATGGGAAAATAGAGTGACCTGTGCCTGTCCCAACACCAAGAGCTAGTCTCTCACTGGTTCCCCGTGTACCCGTTCATCCTCAGGACAAATTGCAACCTGTACGGAACAGGAGGTTAAAGGTGCTGATGCTCCAAGTAGGGAGATGGTTAGTAAAGCGGCTGGAATGGCGAACCCGGGCACAAGGAGAAGAGAAATGAGGTGCGTTTTAGAAACCTTTCCCCATCACATGGTGTACCATCTTTTTGTTTTCTCATGCATGTTTTCGATGTAGGAAGATGCCCTTGAACCTGGAGATTTGGGACCCATGCGATGGGTACCACGCAGTATTACTTTAAAGGGTCGGCGTTTGCTCACCCAACCTCACCAAACCTCTCAGCCCCAAGAGTGTCCACCCTTATGTCTCCTCCAGCTGTGGGTCTAGATATGGTCAATCCAGGTTGCATCACAGCACCTGAACGCATTGTGTAAGAATTTCTCTCTCTTTCACTGTCTTTGTTTCATGGGTTTTTCGAAGTAATTTATTTTTATAATGCGGTTTAGCTGCTTTTCACTGCTGTGTTTATGCCGCTTTACACCCACTTGACACACTAACAGAGAGATATCAAAACATAGGTTTTAAGATTATTACTAGTCAGATATATTCTTGTGCAGTGAATACGGAGTGTTGAATCCAGTTCTCTGAGCAAGGAGTAGGTCTTGTCTATTACATATTGGGTTTATGGAACGGTATCTGAGCTAATTTGAAACCCTTGTTTTATGTATCACCCCACCTCACCTTTCCCGTTAAGCAGCCATAGTGTGTTTTCTGCATGTGTGACTCTGTTCTGTTTTGTAATTCAGTTCAAGTGTAACGGTTTTGACATTCCCTCTATAAGTGATACCTTATGAGAAGTGTCCTTTTCTGTGTGACTTATTTCACTTAGAATCGTCGTACCTAAATCCACTCATCATGCTGCTACTAGCCTTATGACATTGATTTCATGGCTGAGTGATATTCCATTGTACATAAGGACCACAACTTCTTTATCCATTTTTCTCTTTCCTGGGATATTGAAGGTGGAATGAAGTGGAGGTCCTTGTCAACAGAGCAGCCCTAAACTTTGGGGTGCTTGTGTCTTGCTGATTTTTCATTTTCCCAATTTATACCCCCATGAGTGGAAGTGCCCTATGCTCTCTAAGCTGTGTTTTTTAGATGTTTCAGGACACACCGTACACTTCTCCAGAGTGGCTGTTGGCAATTTACATCCCGCCCATCAGTGTAGCAAGGCTCCCATTTCTCCATGGCCTGTCCTGCATTTCTGGTTTTGACACGTTTTTCAGCATGGCCCTTTTGACCGAAGGGTAGCGAGTCTTCTTTGTAGCGCTGATTTGCCTTTCCAGGTTGCTTAGTTGGCCAAAAAGGGCGTATGCGTTTTTTCCTGAATATATTCAGGAAAAAACGCATACGCCCTTTTTGGCCAAGGGCATCATTGTCAACGTTTTGCCGCTTTTCATGTGCTTTAAAGGCGATTCAAATCTACCTCCTGAAATCTGTTTCCTGCAATTCTGCCTTGATTTCAAATCCTCTTCTTTGCCTTCCCTCAATATATTTGTGGACGAGAGTTATCATTTATAACTCTGCAGGTTTGTGAATTGCAGTGCCCTGAAGCTCCATTTTACAACTCGCTTTTTTGGGAGCTGGCCGCAAAAGTGCAAGATGGCTTCAGGCCCTGTTCTGGTACCAGGGGGGGAGGATGAGCCTGTGGTTAATTCTTCTTCCTGATGGGAAAATAGAGTGACCTGTGCCTGTCCCAACACCAAGAGCTAGTCTCTCACTGGTTCCCCGTCTTCCCGTTCATCCTCAGGACAAATTGCAACCTGTACGGAACAGGAGGTTAAAGGTGCTGATGCTCCAAGTAGGGAGATTGTTAGTAAAGCGGCTGGAATGGCGAACCCGGGCACAAGGAGAAGAGAAATGAGGTGCGTTTTAGAAACCTTTCCCCATCACATGGTGTACCATCTTTTTGTTTTCTCATGCATGTTTTCGATGTAGGAAGATGCCCTTGAACCTGGAGATTTGGGACCCATGCGATGGGTACCACGCAGTATTACTTTAAAGGGTGTGCGTTTGCTCACCCAACCTCACCAAACCTCTCAGCCCCAAGAGTGTCCACCCTTATGTCTCCTCCAGCTGTGGGTCTAGATATGGTCAATCCAGGTTGCATCACAGCCCCTGAACGCATTGTGTAAGAATTTCTCTCTCTTTCACTGTCTTTGTTTCATGGGTTTTTCAAAGTAATTTATTTTTATAATGGGGTTTAGCTGCTTTTCACTGCTGTGTTTATGCCGCTTTACACCCACTTGACACACTAACAGAGAGATATCAATACATAGGTTTTAAGATTATTACTAGTCAGATATATTCTTGTGCGGTGAATAGGGCGTGTTGAGTCCAGTTCTCTGAGCGAGGAGTAGGTCTTGTCTATTACATATTGGGTTTATGGAACGGTATCTGATCTAATTTGAAACCCTTGTTTTAGGTATCACCCCACCTCACCTTTCCCGTTAAGCAGCCATAGTGTGTTTTCTGCATGTGTGACTCTGTTCTGTTTTGTAATTCAGTTCAAGTGTAACGCTTTTTACATTCCCTCTATAAGTGATACCTTATGAGAAGTGTCCTTTTCTGTGTGACTTATTTCACTTAGAATCGTCGTACCTAAATCCACTCATCATGCTGCTACTAGCCTTATGACATTGATTTCATGGCTGAGTGATATTCCATTGTACATAAGGACCACAACTTCTTTATCCATTTTTCTCTTTCCTGGGATATTGAAGGTGGAATGAAGTGGAGGTCCTTGTCAACAGAGCAGCTCTAAACTTTGGGGTGCTTGTGTCTTGCTGATTTTTCATTTTCCCAATTTATACCCCCATGAGTGGAAGTGCCCTATGCTCTCTATGCTGTGTTTTTTAGATGTTTCAGGACACACCGTACACTTCTCCAGAGTGGCTGTTGGCAATTTACATCCCGCCCATCAGTGTAGCAAGGCTCCCATTTCTCCATGGCCTGTCCTGCATTTCTGGTTTTGAGACTTTTTTCAGCGTGGCCCTTTTGACCGAAGGGTAGCGAGTCTTCTTTGTAGCGCTGATTTGCCTTTCCAGGTTGCTTGGTTGGCCAAAAAGTGCGTAGGCGTTTTTTCCTGAATATATTCAGGAAAAAACGCATACGCCCTTTTTGGCCAAGGGCATCATTGTCAACGTTTTGCCGCTTTTCATGTGCTTTAACGGCGATTCGAATCTACCTCCTGAAATCTGTTTCCTGCAATTCTGCCTTGATTTCAAATCCTCTTCTTTGCCTTCCCTCAATATATTTGTGGACGAGAGTTATCATTTATAACTCTGCAGGTTTGTGAATTGCAGTGCCCTGAAGCTCCAGTTTACAACTCGCATTTTTGGGAGCTGGCCGCAAAAGCGCAGGATGGCTTCAGGCCCTGTTCTGGTTCCGGGGGGGAGGATGAGCCTGTGGTAAATTCTTCTTCCTGATGGGAAAATAGAGTGACCTGTGCCTGTCCCAACACCAAGAGCTAGTCTCTCACTGGTTCCCCGTGTACCCGTTCATCCTCAGGACAAATTGCAACCTGTACGGAACAGGAGGTTAAAGGTGCTGATGCTCCAAGTAGGGAGATTGTTAGTAAAGCGGCTGGAATGGCGAACCCGGGCACAAGGGGAAGAGAAATGAGGTGCGTTTTAGAAACCTTTCCCCATCACATGGTGTACCATCTTTTTGTTTTCTCATGCATGTTTTCGATGTAGGAAGATGCCCTTGAACCTGGAGATTTGGGACCCATGCGATGGGTACCACGCAGTATTACTTTAAAGGGTCTGCGTTTGCTCACCCAACCTCACCAAACCTCTCAGCCCCAAGAGTGTCCACCCTTATGTCTCATCCAGCTGTGGGTCTAGATATGGTCAATCCAGGTTGCATCACAGCCCCTGAACGCATTGTGTAAGAATTTCTCTCTCTTTCACTGTCTTGGTTTCATGGGTTTTTCGAAGTAATTTATTTTTATAATGGGGTTTAGCTGCTTTTCACTGCTGTGTTTATGCCGCTTTACACCCACTTGACACACTAACAGAGAGATATCAATACATAGGTTTTAAGATTATTACTAGTCAGATATATTCTTGTGCGGTGAATAGGGCGTGTTGAGTCCAGTTCTCTGAGCAAGGAGTAGGTCTTGTCTATTACATATTGGGTTTATGGAACGGTATCTGAGCTAATTTGAAACCCTTGTTTTATGTATCACCCCACCTCACCTTTCCCGTTAAGCAGCCATAGTGTGTTTTCTGCATGTGTGACTCTGTTCTGTTTTGTAATTCAGTTCAAGTGTAACGCTTTTTACATTCCCTCTATAAGTGATACCTTATGAGAAGTGTCCTTTTCTGTGTGACTTATTTCACTTAGAATCGTCGTACCTAAATCCACTCATCATGCTGCTACTAGCCTTATGACATTGATTTCATGGCTGAGTGATATTCCATTGTACATAAGGACCACAACTTCTTTATCCATTTTTCTCTTTCCTGGGATATTGAAGGTGGAATGAAGTGGAGGTCCTTGTCAACAGAGCAGCCCTAAACTTTGGGCTGCTTGTGTCTTGCTGATTTTTCATTTTCCCAATTTATACCCCCATGAGTGGAAGTGCCCTATGCTCTCTAAGCTGTGTTTTTTAGATGTTTCAGGACACACTGTACACTTCTCCAGAGTGGTTGTTGGCAATTTACATCCCGCCTATCAGTGTAGCAAGGCTCCCATTTCTCCATGGCCCGTCCTGCATTTCTGGTTTTGACACGTTTTTCAGCATGGCCCTTTTGACCGAAGGGTAGCGAGTCTTCTTTGTAGCGCTGATTTGCCTTTCCAGGTTGCTTGGTTGGCCAAAAAGGGCGTATGCGTTTTTTCCTGAATATATTCAGGAAAAAACGCATACGCCCTTTTTGGCCAAGGGCATCATTGTCAACGTTTTGCCGCTTTTCATGTGCTTTAAAGGCGATTCGAATCTACCTCCTGAAATCTGTTTCCTGCAATTCTGCCTTGATTTCAAATCCTCTTCTTTGCCTTCCCTCAATATATTTGTGGACGAGAGTTATCATTTATAACTCTGCAGGTTTGTGAATTGCAGTGCCCTGAAGCTCCATTTTACAACTTGCTTTTTTGGGAGCTGGCCGCAAAAGTGCAAGATGGCTTCAGGCACTGTTCTGGTTCCGGGGGGGGAGGATGAGCCAGTGGTTAATTCTTCTTCCTGATGGGAAAATAGAGTGACCTGTGCCTGTCCCAACACCAAGAGCTAGTCTCTCACTGGTTCCCCGTCTTCCCGTTCATCCTCAGGAGAAATTGCAACCTGTACGGAACAGGAGGTTAAAGGTGCTGATGCTCCAAGTAGGGAGATTGTTAGTGAAGCGGCTGGAATGGCGAACCCGGGCACAAGGAGATGAGAAATGAGGTGCGTTTTAGAAATCTTTCCCCATCACACGGTGTACCATCTTCTGGGATTCTCATGCATGTTTTCGATGTAGGAAGATGCCCTTGAACCTGGAGATTTGGGTCCCATGGGATGGGTACCACGCAGTATTACTTTAAAGGGTCTGTGTTTGCTCACCCAACCTCAACAAAGCTCTCAGCCCCAAGAGTGTCCACCCTTATGTCTCATCCAGCTGTGGGTCTAGATATGGTCAATCCAGGTTGCATCACAGCCCCTGAACGCATTGTGTAAGCATTTCTCTCTCTTTCACTGTCTTGGTTTCATGGGTTTTTCGAAGTAATTTATTTTTATAATGGGGTTTAGCTGCTTTTCACTGCTGTGTTTATGCCGCTTTACACCCACTTGACACACTAACAGAGAGATATCAATACATAGGTTTTAAGATTATTACTAGTCAGATATATTCTTGTGCGGTGAATAGGGTTTGTTGAGTCTAGTTCTCTGAGCAAGGAGTAGATCTTGTCTATTACATATTGGGTTTATGGAACGGTATCTGAGCTAATTTGAAACCCTTGTTTTATGTATCACCCCACCTCACCTTTCCCGTTAAGCAGCCATAGTGTGTTTTCTGCATGTGTGACTCTGTTCTGTTTTGTAATTCAGTTCAAGTGTAACGGTTTTTACATTCCCTCTATAAGTGATACCTTATGAGAAGTGTCCTTTTCTGTGTGACTTATTTCACTTAGAATCGTCGTACCTAAATCCACTCATCATGCTGCTACTAGCCTTATGACATTGATTTCATGGCTGAGTGATATTCCATTGTACATAAGGACCACAACTTCTTTATCCATTTTTCTCTTTCCTGGGATATTGAAGGTGGAATGAAGTGGAGGTCCTTGTCAACAGAGCAGCCCTAAACTTTGGGGTGCTTGTGTCTTGCTGATTTTTCATTTTCCCAATTTATACCCCCATGAGTGGAAGTGCCCTATGCTCTCTAAGCTGTGTTTTTTAGATGTTTCAGGACACACCGTACACTTCTCCAGAGTGGCTGTTGGCAATTTACATCCCGCCCATCAGTGTAGCAAGGCTCCCATTTCTCCATGGCCTGTCCTGCATTGCTGGTTTTGAGACTTTTTTCAGCATTGCCCTTTTGACCGATGGGTAGCGAGTCTTCTTTGTAGCGCTGATTTGCCTTTCCAGGTTGCTTGGTTGGCCAAAAAGGGCGTATGCGGTTTTTCCTGAATATATTCAGGAAAAAAGGCATACGCCCTTTTTGGCCAAGGGCATCATTGTCAACGTTTTGCCGCTTTTCATGTGCTTTAAAGGCGATTCGAATCTACCTCCTGAAATCTGTTTCCTGCAATTCTGCCTTGATTTCAAATCCTCTTCTTTGCCTTCCCTCAATATATTTGTGGACGAGAGTTATCATTTATAACTCTGCAGGTTTGTGAATTGCAGTGCGCTGAAGCTCCATTTTACAACTCGCTTTTTTGGGAGCTGGCCGCAAAAGCACTGGATGGCTTCAGGCCCTGTTCTGGTTCCGGGGGGGATGATGAGCCTGTGGTTAATTCTTCTTCCTGATGGGAAAATAGAGTGACCTGTGCCTGTCCCAACACCAAGAGCTAGTCTCTCACTGGTTCCCCGTGTACCCGTTCATCCTCAGGACAAATTGCAACCTGTACGGAACAGGAGGTTAAAGGTGCTGATGCTCCAAGTAGGGAGATTGTTAGTAAAGCAGCTGGAATGGCGAACCCGGGCACAAGGAGAAGAGAAATGAGGTGCGTTTTAGAAACCTTTCCCCATCACATGGTGTACCATCTTTTTGTTTTCTCATGCATGTTTTCGATGTAGGAAGATGCCCTTGAACCTGGAGATTTGGGACCCATGTGATGGGTACCACGCAGTATTACTTTAAAGGGTCTGCGTTTGCTCACCCAACCTCACCAAACCTCTCAGCCCCAAGAGTGTCCACCCTTATGTCTCATCCAGCTGTGGGTCTAGATATGGTCAATCCAGGTTGCATCACAGCCCCTGAACGCATTGTGTAAGAATTTCTCTCTCTTTCACTGTCTTGGTCTCATGGGTTTTTCGAAGTAATTTATTTTTATAATGGGGTTTAGCTGCTTTTCACTGCTGTGTTTATGCCGCTTTACACCCACTTGACACACTAACAGAGAGATATCAATACATAGGTTTTAAGATTATTACTAGTCAGATATATTCTTGTGCGGTGAATAGGGCGTGTTGAGTCCAGTTCTCTGAGCAAGGAGTAGGTCTTGTCTATTACATATTGGGTTTATGGAACGGTATCTGAGCTAATTTGAAACCCTTGTTTTATGTATCACCCCACCTCACCTTTCCCGTTAAGCAGCCATAGTGTGTTTTCTGCATGTGTGACTCTGTTCTGTTTTGTAATTCAGTTCAAGTGTAACGGTTTTTACATTCCCTCTATAAGTGATACCTTATGAGAAGTGTCCTTTTCTGTGTGACTTATTTCACTTAGAATCGTCGTACCTAAATCCACTCATCATGCTGCTACTAGCCTTATGACATTGATTTCATGGCTGAGTGATATTCCATTGTACATAAGGACCACAACTTCTTTTTTTTTTTTTTTTTTTTTTTTTTTTTTTTTTTAATGGTTGATTTATATATATATATTTTTTTTTAAACATCTTTATTGAAGTATAATTGCCTTACAATGGTGTGTTACCTTCTGCTTTATAACAAAGTGAATCAGTTATACATATACAATATGTTCCCATATCTCTTCCCTCTTGCATCTCCCTCCCTCCCACCCTCCCCATCCCACCCCTCTAGGTGGTCACAAAGCACCGAGCTGATCTCCCTGTGCTATGCGGCTGCTTCCCACTAGCTACCTATTTTACATTTGGTAGTGTATATATGTCCATGACACTCTCTCACCCTGTCACATCTCACCCCACCCCCTCCCCATATCCTCAAGTCCATTCTCTAGTAGGTCTGTGTCTTTATTCCCGTCTTGCCACTAGGTTCTTCATGGCTTTTTTTCCCCTTAGATTCCGTATATATGTGTTAGCATACTGTATTTGTTTTTCTCTTTCTGACTTACTTCACTCTGTATGACAGACTCTAACTCCATCCACCTCATTACAAATACCTCCATTTCATTTCTTTTTATGGCTGAGTAATATTCCATTGTATATATGTGCCACATCTTCTTTATCCATTCATCTGTCGATGGACATTTAGGTTGCTTCCATGTCCTGGCTATTGTAAATAGAGCTGCAATGAACATTTTGGTACAAGACTCTTTTTGACCTATGGTTTTCTCAGGGTATATGCCCAGTAGTGGGATTGCTGGATCGTATGGTAGTTCTATTTGTAGTTTTTTAAGGAACCTCCATACTGTTCTCCATAGTGGCTGTATCAATTTACATTCCCACCAACAGTGCAAGAGAGTTCCCTTTCCTCCACACCCTCTCCAGCATTTATTGTTTCTAGATTTTTTGATGATGGCCATTCTGACCGGTGTGAGATGATATCTCATTGTAGTTTTGATTTGCATTTCTCTAATGATTAAAGATGTTGAACATTCTTTCATGTGTCTGTTGGCCATCTGTATATCTTCTTTGGAGAAATGTCTATTTAGGTCTTCTGCCCATTTTTGGATTGGGTTGTTCGTTTTTTTGTTATTGAGCTGCATGAGCTGCTTGTAAATCTTGGAGATTAATCCTTTGTCAGTTGCTTCATTTGCAAATATTTTCTCCCATTCTGATGGTTGTCTTTTGGTCTTGTTTATGGTTTCCTTTGCTGTGCAAAAGCTTTTAAGTTTCATTAGGTCCCATTTGTTTATTTGTGTTCTTATTTCCATTTCTCTGGGAGCTGGGTCAAAAAGAATCTTGCTGTGATGTATGTCATAGAATGTTCTGCCTATGTTTTCCTCTAAGAGTTTGATAGTGTCTGGTCTTACACTTAGGTCTTTAATCCATTTTGAGTTTATTTTTGTGCATGGTGTCAGGGAGTGTTCTAATTTCATACTTTTACATGTATCTGTCCAATTTTCCCAGCACCACTTATTGAAGAGGCTGTCTTTTCTCCACTGTATATGCTTGCCTCCTTTATCAAAGATAAGGTGACCATATGTGCGTGGGTTTATCTCTGGGCTTTCTATCCTGTTCCATTGATCTATATTTCTGTTTTTGTGCCAGTACCAAACTGTCTTGATTACTGTAGCTTTGTAATATAGTCTGAAGTCAGGGAGCCTGATTCCCCCAGCTCCATTTTTTGTTCTCAAGATTGCTTTGGCTATTCGGGGTCTTTTGTGTTTCCATACAAATTGTGAAATTTTTTGTTCTAGTTCTGTGAAAAATGCCAGTGGTAGTTTGATAGGGATTGCATTGAATCTGTAGATTGCTTTGGGTAGTAGAGTCATTTTCACAATGTTGATTCTTCCAATCCAGGAACATGGTATATCTTTCCATCTATTTGTATCATCTTTAATTTCTTTCATCAGTGTCTTATAATTTTCTGCATACAGGTCTTTTGTCTCCTTAGGTAGGTTTATTCCTAGATATTTTATTCTTTTTGTTGCAATGGTAAACGGGAGTGTTTTCTTAATTTCACTTTCAGATTTTTCGTCATTAGTGTATAGAAATGCAAGAGATTTCTGTGCATTAATTTTGTATCCTGCTACTTTCCCAAATTCATTGATTAGCTCTAGGAGTTTTCTGGTAGCATCTTTAGGATTCTCTATGTATAGTATCATGTCATCTGCAAACAGTGACAGCTTTACTTCTTCTTTTCCGATTTGGATTCCTTTTATTTCTTTGTCTTCTCTGATTGCTGTGGCTAACACTTCCAAAACTATGTTGAATAATAGTGGTGAGAGTGGGCAACCTTGTCTTGTTCCTGATCTTAGTGGAAATGGTTTCAGTTTTTCACCATTGAGGACAATGTTGGCTGTGGGTTTGTCATATATGGCCTTTATTATGTTGAGGAAAGTTCCCTCTATGCCTACTTTCTGCAGGACTTTTATCATAAATGGGTGTTGAATTTTGTCGAAAGCTTTCTCTGCATCTATTGAGATGATCATATGGTTTTTCTCCTTCAATTTGTTAATATGGTGTATCACATTGATTGATTTACGTATATTGAAGAATCCTTGCATTCCTGGGATAAACCCCACTTGATCATGGTGTATGATCTTTTTAATGTGCTGTTGGATTCTGTTTGCGAGTATTTTGTTGAGGATTTTTGCATCTATGTTCATCAGTGATATTGGCCTGTAGTTTTCTTTCTTTGTGACATCTTTGTCTGGTTTTGGTATCAGGGTGATGGTGGCCTCGTAGAATGAGTTTGGGAGTGTTCCTCCCTCTGCAATATTTTGGAAGAGTTTGAGAAGGATAGGTGTCAGCTCTTCTCTAAATGTTTGATAGAATTCACCTGTGAAGCCATCTGGTCCTGGGCTTTTGTTTGTTGGAAGGTTTTTAATCACAGTTTCAATTTCAGTGCTTGTGATTGGTCTGTTCATATTTTCTATTTCTTCCTGGTTCAGTCTCGGCAGTTTGTGCATTTCTAAGAATCTGTCCATTTCTTCCAGGTTGTCCATTTTATTGGCGTAGAGTTGCTTGTAGTAATCTCTCATGATCTTTTGTATTTCTGCAGTGTCAGTGGTTACTTCTCCTTTTTCATTTCTAATTCTATTGATTTGAGTCTTCTCCCTTTTTCTCTTGATGAGTCTGGCTAATGGTTTATCAATTTTGTTTATCTTCTCAAAGAACCAGCTTTTAGTTTTATTGATTTTTGCTATTGTTTCCTTCATTTCTTTTTCATTTATTTCTGACCTGATCTTTATGATTTCTTTCCTTCTGCTAGCTTTGGGGTTTTTTTGTTCTTCTTTCTCTAATTGCTTTAGGTGCAAGGTTAGGTTGTTTATTCGAGATGTTTCCTGTTTCTTGAGGTAGGCTTGTATTGCTATAAACTTCCCTCTTAGCACTGCTTTTGCTGCGTCCCATAGGTTTTGGGTCGTCGTATCTCCATTGTCATTTGTTTCTAGGTATTTTTTGATTTCCCCTTTGATTTCTTCAGTGATCACTTCATTATTAAGTAGTGTATTGTGTAGCCTCCATGTGTTTGTATTTTTTACAGATCTTTTCCTGTAATTGATATCTAGTCTCATAGCGTTGTGGTCGGAAAAGATACTTGATACGATTTCAATTTTCTTAAATTTACCAAGGCTTGATTTGTGACCCAAGATATGATCTATCCTGGAGAATGTTCCATGCGCACTTGAGAAAAATGTGTATTCTGTTGTTTTTGGGTGGAATGTCCTATAAATATCAATTAAGTCCATCTTGTTTAATGTATCATTTAAAGCTTGTGTTTCCTTATTTATTTTCATTTTGGATGATCTGTCCATTGATGAAAGTGGGGTGTTAAAGTCCCCTACTATGATTGTGTTGCTGTCAATTTCCCCTTTTATGGCTGTTAGTATTTGCCTTATGTATTGAGGTGCTCCTATGTTGGGTGCATAAATATTTACAATTGTTATACCTTCCTCTTGGATCGATCCCTTGATCATTATATAGTGTCCTTCTTTGTCTCTTATAATATTCTTTATTTTAAAGTCTATTTTGTCTGATATGAGAATTGCTACTCCAGCTTTCTTTTGATTTCCATTTGCATGGAATATCTTTTTCCATCCCCTCACTTTCAGTCTGTATGTGTCTCTAGGTCTGAAGTGGGTCTCTTGTAGACAGCATATATATGGGTCTTGTTTTTGTATCCATTCAGCCAGTCTGTGTCTTTTGGTGGGAGCATTTAATCCATTTACATTCAAGGTAATTATCGATATGTATGTTCCCATTCCCATTTTCTTAAATGTTTTGGGTTTGTTATTGTAGGTGTTTTCCTTCTCTTGTGTTTCTTGCCTAGAGAAGTTCCTTTAGCATTTGTTGTAAAGCTGGTTTGGCGGTGCTGAACTCTCTCAGCTTTTGCTTGTCTGTAAAGGTTTTAATTTCTCCATCAAATCTGAATGAGATTCTTGCTGGGTAGAGTAACCTTGGTTGTAGGTTTTTCTCCTTCATCACTTTAAGTATATCCTGCCACTCCCTTCTGGCTTGCAGAGTTTCTGCTGAAAGATCAGATGTTAACCTTATGGGGATTCCCTTGTGTGTTATTTGTTGTTTTTCCCTTGCTGCTTTTAATATGTTTTCTTTATATTTAATTTTTGACAGTTTGATTAATATGTGTCTTGGCGTGTTTCTCCTTGGGTTTATCCTGTATGGGACTCTCTGTGCTTCCAGCACTTGATTAACTATTTCCTTTCCCATATTAGGGAAGTTTTCAACTATAATCTCTTCAAATATTTTCTCAGTCCCTTTCTTTTTCTCTTCTTCTTCTGGGACCCCTATAATTCGAATGTTGGTGCGTTTAATGTTGTCCCAGAGGTCTCTGAGACTGTCCTCAGTTCTTTTCATTCTTTTTTCTTTATCCTGCTCTGCAGTAGTTATTTCCACCATTTTATCTTCCAGGTCACTTATCCTTTCTTCTGCCTCAGTTATTCTGCTATTGATCCCATCTAGAGTATTTTTAATTTCATTTATTGTGTTTTTCATCATTGCTTGGTTCCTCTTTAGTTCTTCTACGTCCTTGTTAAATGTTTCTTGCATTTTGTCTATTCTATTTCCAAGATTTTGGATCATCCTTACTATCATTATTCTGAATTCTTTTTCAGGTAGACTACCTATTTCCTCTTCATTTGTTAGGTCTGGTGTGTTTTGACCCTGCTCCTTCATCTGCTGTGTGTTTTTCTGTCGTCTCATTTTGCTTATCTTACTGTGTTTGGGGTCTCCTTTTCACAGGCTGCAGGTTCGTAGTTCCCGTTGTTTTTAGTATCTGTCCCCAGTGGGTAAGGTTGGTTCAGTGGGTTGTGTAGGCTTCCTGGTGGAGGGGACTATTGCCTGTGTTCTGGTGGATGAGGTTGAATCTTGTCTTTCTGGTGGGCACGTCCACTTCTGGTGGTGTGTTTTGGGGTGTCTGTGGCCTTATGATTTTAGGCAGCCTCCCTGCTAATGGATGGGGCTGTGTTCCTGTCTTGCTAGTTGTTTGGCATAGGGTGTCCAGCCCTGTAGCTTGCTGGTCGTTGAGTGAAGCTGGGTCTTGATGTTGAGATGGAGATCTCTGAGAGATTTTTGCCGTTTGGTGTTACGTGGAGCTGGTAGGTCTCATGTGGACCAGTGTCCTGAGGTTGGCTCTCCCACCTCAGAGGCACAGCCCTGATGCCTGGCTGGAGCACCAAGAGCCTTTCATCCACACAGCTCAGAATATAAGGGAGAAAAAAATAAAAAGAGGATAAAATAAAATAAAATAAAGCTATTATAATAAAAAATAAGAAAAAAAATTATTAAGAGTAAATGTATTCAGAAAAAAATTTTTTTTAATTTTTAAAAATAGATTTATTAATTTTTTTATAGTAAAAAATAAGAAAAAGATTTTTAAGAAAAAAATTTATTAAAAAAAAAATTTTTAATTTTTTAAAATAAAAAATATGAAAAAAGTTTTTAAAAAATTTTTTAATTTCTAAAATAGAAAATACGGAAAAAATTATTAAGAAAGCATATATTAGGAAAAAAAAATTTTTTTTAAGTAAAAAAAAAAAAAAAAAAAAGGACGGACCTAACCCTAGGACTGATGGTGAAAGCAAAGCTATACAGACAAAATCTCACCCAGAAGCATACACATATACACTCACAAAAAAAGGAAAAGGGGAAATTAATATATCCTGCTCCCAAAGTCCACCTTTTGAATTTGGGATGATTCGTTGTCTATTCAGGTATTCAACAGATGCGGGCACATCAAGTTGTTTGTGGAGCTTTAATCCGCTGCTTCTGAGGCTGCTGGGGGAGATTTCCCTTTCTCTTCTTACAGCTCCCAGCGTTCAGCTTTGGATTTGGACCCGCCTCTGCGTGTACGTCGCCTGAGGGCGTCAGTTCCCCGCCCAGACAGAACAGGGTTAAAGGAGCAGCTGCTCCGGGGGCTCTGGCTCACTCAGGCCGGGGGAGGGAGCGGTACGGAGGAGGCGGGGCGAGCCTGCGGCGTCAGAGGCGTCGTGACTTTGCAGCAGCCTGAGGCGCGCCGTGTGTTCTCCCGGGGAAGTTCTCCCTGGATCACGGGAACCTGGCAGTGGCGAGCTGCACCGGCTCCCGGGAGGGGCAGTGTGGAGAGTGACCTGGGCTCGCACACAGGCTTCTTGGTGGCGGCAGCAGCAGCCTTAGCGTTTCCTACCAGTCTCTGGGGTCCGCGCTGTTAGCCGCGGCTCGCGCCCGCCTCTGGAGTTCATCTAGGCGGCTCTCTGAATCCCCTCTCCTTGCGCGCCGCGAAACAAAGAGGCAAGAAAAAGTCTCTTGCCTCTTCGGCGGCTGCAGACCTCCTCTCCGGCTCCCTCCGGGTTCGCCGCGGCACGCCAACCCCTTCAGGCTGTGTTCACGCCGCCAACCCCAGTCCTCTCCCTGCGATCCGACCGAAACCCGCGCCTCAGCTCCCAGCCCCGCCCACCCCGGCGGGTGAGCAGACAAGCCTCTCGGGCTGGTGAGCGCTGCTCGGCGCTGAGCCTCTGTGCGGGAATCTCTCCGTTTTTCCCTCTGCGCCCCTGTTGCTGTGGGATCCGCGCTGATAGCCGCGCGGCTCGCACCCGTCTCTGGATTTCGTTTAGGCAGCGCTCTGAATCCCCTCTCCTTGCGCGCCGCGAAACAAAGAGGCAAGAAAAAGTCTCTTGCCTCTTCGGCAGCTGCAGACTTTTTCCCAGACTCCCTCCCGGCTAGCACCAAAGCCCGAGCCTCAGCTCCCAGACCCCGCCCGACCCAGCGAGTGAGCAGACAAGCCTCTCGGGCTGGTGAGTGCTGGTTGATGCCGAGCCTCTGTGCGGGAGTCTCTCCACTTTGCCCTCCGCACCCCTGTGGCTGCGCTCTCCTCCGCGGCTCCGAAGCTTCCCCCCTCTGCCACCTGCAGTCTCTGCCCGCAAAGGGGCTTCCTAGTGCCTGGAAACCTTTCCTCCTTCACGGCTCCCTCCCACTGGCGCAGGTCCCGTCCCTATTCTTTTGTCTCTGTTATTTCTTTTTTCTTTTACCCTACCCAAGTACGTGGGGATTTTCTTGCCTTTTGGGAGGTCTGACGTCTTCTGCCAGCGTTCAGTGGGTGTTCTGTAGGAGCAGTTCCACGTGTAGATGTATTTCTGCTGTATCTGTGGGAAGGAAGGTGATCTCCGCGTCTTACTCTTCCGCCATCTTGCCCCCTCCGGACCACAACTTCTTTATCCATTTTTCTCTTTCCTGGGATATTGAAGGTGGAATGAAGTGGAGGTCCTTGTCAACAGAGCAGCCCTAAACTTTGGGCTGCTTGTGTCTTGCTGATTTTTCATTTTCCCAATTTATAACCCCAAGAGTGGAAGTGCCCTATGCTCTCTAAGCTGTGTTTTTTAGATGTTTCAGGACACACCGTACACTTCTCCAGAGTGGCTCTTGGCAATTTACATCCCGCGTATCAGTGTAGCAAGGCTCCCCATTCTCCATGGCCTGTCCTGCATTTCTGGTTTTGACACGTTTTTCAGCATGGCCCTTTTGACCGAAGGGTAGCGAGTCTTGTTTGTAGCGCTGATTTGCCTTTCCAGGTTGCTTAGTTGGCCAAATAGGGCGTATGCGTTTTTTCCTGAATATATTCAGGAAAAAAGGCATACGCCCTTTTTGGCCAAGGGCATCATTGTCAACGTTTTGCCGCTTTTCATGTGCTTTAAAGGCGATTCAAATCTACCTCCTGAAATCTGTTTCCTGCAATTCTGCCTTGATTTCAAATCCACTTCTTTGCCTTCCCTCAATATATTTGTGGACGAGAGTTATCATTTATAACTCTGCAGGTTTGTGAATTGCAGTGCGCTGAAGCTCCATTTTACAACTCGCTTTTTTGGGAGCTGGCCGCAAAAGTGCAAGATGGCTTCAGGCCCTGTTCTGGTTCCGGGGGGGGAGGATGAGCCTGTGGTTAATTCTTCTTCCTGATGGGAAAATAGAGTGACCTGTGCCTGTCCCAACACCAAGAGCTAGTCTCTCACTGGTTCCCCGTCTTCCCGTTCATCCTCAGGACAAATTGCAACCTGTACGGAACAGGAGGGTAAATGTGCTGATGCTCCAAGTAGGGAGATTGCTAGTGAAGCGGCTGGAATGGCGAACCCGGGCACAAGGAGATGAGAAATGAGGTGCGTTTTAGAAATCTTTCCCCATCACACGGTGTACCATCTTCTGGGATTCTCATGCATGTTTTCGATGTAGGAAGATGCCCTTGAACCTGGAGATTTGGGACCCATGCGATGGGTACCACGCAGTATTACTTTAAAGGGTGTGCGTTTGCTCACCCAACCTCACCAAACCTCTCAGCCCCAAGAGTGTCCACCCTTATGTCTCATCCAGCTGTGGGTCTAGATATGGTCAATCCAGGTTGCATCACAGCCCCTGAACGCATTGTGTAAGAATTTCTCTCTCTTTCACTGTCTTTGTTTCATGGGTTTTTCAAAGTAATTTATTTTTATAATGGGGTTTAGCTGCTTTTCACTGCTGTGTTTATGCCGCTTTACACCCACTTGACACACTAACAGAGAGATATCAATACATAGGTTTTAAGATTATTACTAGTCAGATATATTCTTGTGCGGTGAATAGGGCGTGTTGAGTCCAGTTCTCTGAGCAAGGAGTAGGTCTTGTCTATTACATTTTGGGTTTATGGAACGGTATCTGAGCTAATTTGAAACCCTTGTTTTAGGTATCACCCCACCTCACCTTTCCCGTTAAGCAGCCATAGTGTGTTTTCTGCATGTGTGACTCTGTTCTGTTTTGTAATTCAGTTCAAGTGTAACGGTTTTTACATTCCCTCTATAAGTGATACCTTATGAGAAGTGTCCTTTTCTGTGTGACTTATTTCACTTAGAATCGTCGTACCTAAATCCACTCATCATGCTGCTACTAGCCTTATGACATTGATTTCATGGCTGAGTGATATTCCATTGTACATAAGGACCACAACTTCTTTATCCATTTTTCTCTTTCCTGGGATATTGAAGGTGGAATGAAGTGGAGGTCCTTGTCAACAGAGCAGCCCTAAACTTTGGGGTGCTTGTGTCTTGCTGATTTTTCATTTTCCCAATTTATACCCCCATGAGTGGAAGTGCCCTATGCTCTCTAAGCTGTGTTTTTTAGATGTTTCAGGACACACCGTACACTTCTCCAGAGTGGCTGTTGGCAATTTACATCCCGCCCATCAGTGTAGCAAGGCTCCCATTTCTCCATGGCCTGTCCTGCATTTCTGGTTTTGAGACTTTTTTCATCATGGCCCTTTTGACCGATGGGTAGCGAGTCTTCTTTGTAGCCCTGATTTGCCTTCCCAGGTGGCTTGGTTGGCCAAAAAGGGCGTATGCGTTTTTTCCTGAATATATTCAGGAAAAAACGCATACGCCCTTTTTGGCCAAGGGCATCATTGTCAACGTTTTGCCGCTTTTCATGTGCTTTAAAGGCGATTCGAATCTACCTCCTGAAATCTGTTTCCTGCAATTCTGCCTTGATTTCAAATCCTCTTCTTTGCCTTCCCTCAATATATTTGTGGACGAGAGTTATCATTTATAACTCTGCAGGTTTGTGAATTGCAGTGCCCTGAAGCTCCATTTTACAGCTCGCTTTTTTGGGAGCTGGCCGCAAAAGCGCAGGATGGCTTCAGGCCCTGTTCTGGTTCCGGGGGGGATGATGAGCCTGTGGTTAATTCTTCTTCCTGATGGGAAAATAGAGTGACCTGTGCCTGTCCCAACACCAAGAGCTAGTCTCTCACTGGTTCCCCGTGTACCCGTTCATCCTCAGGACAAATTGCAACCTGTACGGAACAGGAGGTTAAAGGTGCTGATGCTCCAAGTAGGGAGATTGTTAGTAAAGCGGCTGGAATGGCGACCCCGGGCACAAGGAGAAGAGAAATGAGGTGCGTTTTAGAAACCTTTCCCCATCACATGGTGTACCATCTTTTTGTTTTCTCATGCATGTTTTCGATGTAGGAAGATGCCCTTGAACCTGGAGATTTGGGACCCATGTGATGGGTACCACGCAGTATTACTTTAAAGGGTCTGCGTTTGCTCACCCAACCTCACCAAACCTCTCAGCCCCAAGAGTGTCCACCCTTATGTCTCATCCAGCTGTGGGTCTAGATATGGTCAATCCAGGTTGCATCACAGCCCCTGAACGCATTGTGTAAGAATTTCTCTCTCTTTCACTGTCTTGGTCTCATGGGTTTTTCGAAGTAATTTATTTTTATAATGGGGTTTAGCTGCTTTTCACTGCTGTGTTTATGCCGCTTTACACCCACTTGACACACTAACAGAGAGATATCAATACATAGGTTTTAAGATTATTACTAGTCAGATATATTCTTGTGCGGTGAATAGGGCGTGTTGAGTCCAGTTCTCTGAGCAAGGAGTAGGTCTTGTCTATTACATATTGGGTTTATGGAACGGTATCTGAGCTAATTTGAAACCCTTGTTTTATGTATCACCCCACCTCACCTTTCCCGTTAAGCAGCCATAGTGTGTTTTCTGCATGTGTGACTCTGTTCTGTTTTGTAATTCAGTTCAAGTGTAACGGTTTTGACATTCCCTCTATAAGTGATACCTTATGAGAAGTGTCCTTTTCTGTGTGACTTATTTCACTTAGAATCGTCGTACCTAAATCCACTCATCATGCTGCTACTAGCCTTATGACATTGATTTCATGGCTGAGTGATATTCCATTGTACATAAGGACCACAACTTCTTTATCCATTTTTCTCTTTCCTGGGATATTGAAGGTGGAATGAAGTGGAGGTCCTTGTCAACAGAGCAGCCCTAAACTTTGGGCTGCTTGTGTCTTGCTGATTTTTCATTTTCCCAATTTATACCCCCATGAGTGGAAGTGCCCTATGCTCTCTAAGCTGTGTTTTTTAGATGTTTCAGGACACACCGTACACTTCTCCAGAGTGGCTCTTGGCAATTTACATCCCGCGTATCAGTGTAGCAAGGCTCCCCTTTCTCCATGGCCTGTCCTGCATTTCTGGTTTTGACACGTTTTTCAGCATGGCCCTTTTGACCGAAGGGTAGCGAGTCTTCTTTGTAGCGCTGATTTGCCTTTCCAGGTTGCTTAGTTGGCCAAATAGGGCGTATGCGTTTTTTCCTGAATATATTCAGGAAAAAAGGCATACGCCCTTTTTGGCCAAGGGCATCATTGTCAACGTTTTGCCGCTTTTCATGTGCTTTAAAGGCGATTCGAATCTACCTCCTGAAATCTGTTTCCTGCAATTCTGCCTTGATTTCAAATCCTCTTCTTTGCCTTCCCTCAATATATTTGTGGACGAGAGTTATCATTTATAACTCTGCAGGTTTGTGAATTGCAGTGCCCTGAAGCTCCATTTTACAACTCGCTTTTTTGAGAGCTGGCCGCAAAAGTGCAAGATGCCTTCAGGCCCTGTTCTGGTTCCGTGGGGGGAGGATGAGCCTGTGGTTAATTCTTCTTCCTGATGGAAAAATAGAGTGACCTGTGCCTGTCCCAACACCAAGAGCTAGTCTCTCACTGGTTCCCCGTGTACCCGTTCATCCTCAGGAGGAATTGCAACCTGTACGGAACAGGAGGTTAAAGGTGCTGATGCTCCAAGTAGGGAGATTGTTAGTAAAGCGGCTGGAATGGCGAAACCAGGCACAAGGAGAAGAGAAATGAGGTGCGTTTTAGAAACCTTTCCCCATCACATGGTGTACCCTCTTTTTGTTTTCTCATGCATGTTTTCGATGTAGGAATATGCCCTTGAACCTGGAGATTAGGGACCCATGCGATGGGTACCACGCAGTATTACTTTAATGGGTCTGCGTTTGCTCACCCAACCTCACCAAACCTCTCAGCCCCAAGAGTGTCCACCCTTATGTCTCATCCAGCTGTGCGTCTAGATATGGTCCATCCAGGTTGCATCACAGCCCCTGAACGCATTGTGTAAGTATTTCTCTCTCTTTCACTGTCTTTGTTTCATGGGTTTGTAAAAGTAATTTATTTTTATAATGGGGTTTAGCTGCTTTTCACTGCTGTGTTTATGCCGCTTTACACCCGCTTGACACACTAACAGTGAGATATCAATACATAGGTTTTAAGATTATTACTAGTCAGATATATTCTTGTGCAGTGAATACGGCGTATTGAATCCAGTTCTCTGAGCAAGGAGTAGGTCTTGTCTATTACATATTGGGTTTATGGAACGGTATCTGAGCTAATTTGAAACCCTTGTTTTATGTATCAACCCACCTCACCTTTCCCGTTAAGCAGCCATAGTGTGTTTTCTGCATGTGTGACTCTGTTCTGTTTTGTAATTCAGTTCAAGTGTAACGGTTTTGACATTCCCTCTATAAGTGATACCTTATGAGAAGTGTCCTTTTCTGTGTGACTTATTTCACTTAGAATCGTCGTACCTAAATCCACTCATCATGCTGCTACTAGCCTTATGACATTGATTTCATGGCTGAGTGATATTCCATTGTACATAAGGACCACAACTTCTTTATCCATTTTTCTCTTTCCTGGGATATTGAAGGTGGAATGAAGTGGAGGTCCTTGTCAACAGAGCAGCCCTAAACTTTGGGCTGCTTGTGTCTTGCTGATTTTTCATTTTCCC
The DNA here is from genome assembly GCF_965194805.1 of Balaenoptera borealis. Classification (NCBI taxonomy): domain Eukaryota; kingdom Metazoa; phylum Chordata; class Mammalia; order Artiodactyla; family Balaenopteridae; genus Balaenoptera; species Balaenoptera borealis. The sequence goes on along the minus strand of NW_028123938.1, from coordinate 1,133,480 downwards.
AATTTATACCCCCATGAGTGGAAGTGCCCTATGCTCTCTAAGCTGTGTTTTTTAGATGTTTCAGGACACACCGTACACTTCTCCAGAGTGGCTCTTGGCAATTTACATCCCGCGTATCAGTGTAGCAAGGCTCCCCTTTCTCCATGGCCTGTCCTGCATTTCTGGTTTTGACACGTTTTTCAGCATGGCCCTTTTGACCGAAGGGTAGCGAGTCTTCTTTGTAGCGCTGATTTGCCTTTCCAGGTTGCTTAGTTGGCCAAATAGGGCGTATGCGTTTTTTCCTGAATATATTCAGGAAAAAAGGCATACGCCCTTTTTGCCCAAGGGCATCATTGTCAACGTTTTGCCGCTTTTCATGTGCTTTAAAGGCGATTCGAATCTACCTCCTGAAATCTGTTTCCTGCAATTCTGCCTTGATTTCAAATCCTCTTCTTTGCCTTCCCTCAATATATTTGTGGACGAGAGTTATCATTTATAACTCTGCAGGTTTGTGAATTGCAGTGCCCTGAAGCTCCATTTTACAACTCGCTTTTTTGAGAGCTGGCCGCAAAAGTGCAAGATGCCTTCAGGCCCTGTTCTGGTTCCGGGGGGGATGATGAGCCTGTGGTTAATTCTTCTTCCTGATGGGAAAATAGAGTGACCTGTGCCTGTCCCAACACCAAGAGCTAGTCTCTCACTGGTTCCCCGTGTACCCGTTCATCCTCAGGACAAATTGCAACCTGTACAGAACAGAAGGTTAAAGGTGCTGATGCTCCAAGTAGGGAGATTGTTAGTAAAGCGGCTGGAATGGCGAACCCGGGCACAAGGAGAAGAGAAATGAGGTGCGTTTTAGAAACCTTTCCCCATCACATGGTGTACCCTCTTTTTGTTTTCTCATGCATGTTTCCGATGTAGGAAGATGCCCTTGAACCTGGAGATTTGGGACCCATGCGATGGGTACCACGCAGTATTACTTTAAAGGGTCTGCGTTTGCTCACCCAACCTTACCAAACCTCTCAGCCCCAAGAGTGTCCACCCTTATGTCTCATCCAGCTGTGGGTCTAGATATGGTCAATCCAGGTTGCATCACAGCCCCTGAACGCATTGTGTAAGAATTTCTCTCTCTTTCACTGTCTTTATTTCATGGGTTTGTAAAAGTAATTTATTTTTATAATGGGGTTTAGCTGCTTTTCACTGCTGTGTTTATGCCGCTTTACACCCACTTGACACACTAACAGAGAGATATCAATACATAGGTTTTAAGATTATTACTAGTCAGATATATTCTTGTGCGGTGAATAGGGCGTGTTGAGTCCAGTTCTCTGAGCAAGGAGTAGGTCTTGTCTATTACATATTGGGTTTATGGAACGGTATCTGAGCTAATTTGAAACCCTTGTTTTATGTATCACCCCACCTCACCTTTCCCGTTAAGCAGCCATAGTGTGTTTTCTGCATGTGTGACTCTGTTCTGTTTTGTAATTCAGTTCAAGTGTAACGGTTTTTACATTCCCTCTATAAGTGATACCTTATGAGAAGTGTCCTTTTCTGTGTGACTTATTTCACTTAGAATCGTTGTACCTAAATCCACTCATCATGCTGCTACTAGCCTTATGACATTGATTTCATGGCTGAGTGATATTCCATTGTACATAAGGACCACAACTTCTTTATCCATTTTTCTCTTTCCTGGGATATTGAAGGTGGAATGAAGTGGAGGTCCTTGTCAACAGAGCAGCCCTAAACTTTGGGGTGCTTGTGTCTTGCTGATTTTTCATTTTCCCAATTTATACCCCCATGAGTGGAAGTGCCCTATGCTCTCTAAGCTGTGTTTTTTAGATGTTTCAGGACACACCGTACACTTCTCCAGAGTGGCTGTTGGCAATTTACATCCCGCCCATCAGTGTAGCAAGGCTCCCATTTCTCCATGGCCTGTCCTGCATTTCTGGTTTTGACACGTTTTTCAGCAATGCCCTTTTGACCGAAGGGTAGCGAGTCTTCTTTGTAGCGCTGATTTGCCTTTCCAGGTTGCTTGGTTGGCCAAAAAGGGCGTATGCGTTTTTTCCTGAATATATTCAGGAAAAAACGCATACGCCCTTTTTGGCCAAGGGCATCATTGTCAACGTTTTGCCGCTTTTCATGTGCTTTAAAGGCGATTCGAATCTACCTCCTGAAATCTGTTTCCTGCAATTCTGCCTTGATTTCAAATCCTCTTCTTTGCCTTCCCTCAATATATTTGTGGACGAGAGTTATCATTTATAACTCTGCAGGTTTGTGAATTGCAGTGCCCTGAAGCTCCATTTTACAACTCGCTTTTTTGAGAGCTGGCCGCAAAAGTGCAAGATGCCTTCAGGCCCTGTTCTGGTTCCGTGGGGGGAGGATGAGCCTGTGGTTAATTCTTCTTCCTGATGGAAAAATAGAGTGACCTGTGCCTGTCCCAACACCAAGAGCTAGTCTCTCACTGGTTCCCCGTGTACCCGTTCATCCTCAGGAGAAATTGCAACCTGTACGGAACAGGAGGTTAAAGGTGCTGATGCTCCAAGTAGGGAGATTGTTAGTAAAGCGGCTGGAATGGCGAAACCAGGCACAAGGAGAAGAGAAATGAGGTGCGTTTTAGAAACCTTTCCCCATCACATGGTGTACCCTCTTTTTGTTTTCTCATGCATGTTTTCGATGTAGGAATATGCCCTTGAACCTGGAGATTAGGGACCCATGCGATGGGTACCACGCAGTATTACTTTAATGGGTCTGCGTTTGCTCACCCAACCTAACCAAACCTCTCAGCCCCAAGAGTGTCCACCCTTATGTCTCCTCCAGCTGTGGGTCTAGATATGGTCCATCCAGGTTGCATCACAGCCCCTGAACGCATTGTGTAAGTATTTCTCTCTCTTTCACTGTCTTTGTTTCATGGGTTTGTAAAAGTAATTTATTTTTATAATGGGGTTTAGCTGCTTTTCACTGCTGTGTTTATGCCGCTTTACACCCGCTTGACACACTAACAGTGAGATATCAATACATAGGTTTTAAGATTATTACTAGTCAGATATATTCTTGTGCAGTGAATACGGCGTATTGAATCCAGTTCTCTGAGCAAGGAGTAGGTCTTGTCTATTACATATTGGGTTTATGGAACGGTATCTGAGCTAATTTGAAACCCTTGTTTTATGTATCACCCCACCTCACCTTTCCCGTTAAGCAGCCATAGTGTGTTTTCTGCATGTGTGACTCTGTTCTGTTTTGTAATTCAGTTCAAGTGTAACGGTTTTGACATTCCCTCTATAAGTGATACCTTATGAGAAGTGTCCTTTTCTGTGTGACTTATTTCACTTAGAATTGTCGTACCTAAATCCACTCATCATGCTGCTACTAGCCTTATGACATTGATTTCATGGCTGAGTGATATTCCATTGTACATAAGGACCACAACTTCTTTATCCATTTTTCTCTTTCCTGGGATATTGAAGGTGGAATGAAGTGGAGGTCCTTGTCAACAGAGCAGCCCTAAACTTTGGGGTGCTTGTGTCTTGCTGATTTTTCATTTTCCCAATTTATACCCCCATGAGTGGAAGTGCCCTATGCTCTCTAAGCTGTGTTTTTTAGATGTTTCAGGACACACCGTACACTTCTCCAGAGTGGCTGTTGGCAATTTACATCCCGCCCATCAGTGTAGCAAGGCTCCCATTTCTCCATGGCCTGTCCTGCATTTCTGGTTTTGAGACTTTTTTCAGCATGGCCCTTTTGACCGATGGGTAGCGAGTCTTCTTTGTAGCCCTGATTTGCCTTTCCAGGTTGCTTGGTTGGCCAAAAAGGGCGTATGCGTTTTTTCCTGAATATATTCAGGAAAAAACGCATACGCCCTTTTTGGCCAAGGGCATCATTGTCAACGTTTTGCCGCTTTTCATGTGCTTTAAAGGCGATTCGAATCTACCTCCTGAAATCTGTTTCCTGCAATTCTGCCTTGATTTCAAATCCTCTTCTTTGCCTTCCCTCAATATATTTGTGGACGAGAGTTATCATTTATAACTCTGCAGGTTTGTGAATTGCAGTGCCCTGAAGCTCCACTTTACAACTCGCTTTTTTGGGAGCTGGCCGCAAAAGCACTGGATGGCTTCAGGCCCTGTTCTGGTTCCGGGGGGGATGATGAGCCTGTGGTTAATTCTTCTTCCTGATGGGAAAATAGAGTGACCTGTGCCTGTCCCAACACCAAGAGCTAGTCTCTCACTGGTTCCCCGTGTACCCGTTCATCCTCAGGACAAATTGCAACCTGTACAGAACAGAAGGTTAAAGGTGCTGATGCTCCAAGTAGGGAGATTGTTAGTAAAGCGGCTGGAATGGCGAACCCGGGCACAAGGAGAAGAGAAATGAGGTGCGTTTTAGAAACCTTTCCCCATCACATGGTGTACCCTCTTTTTGTTTTCTCATGCATGTTTCCGATGTAGGAAGATGCCCTTGAACCTGGAGATTTGGGACCCATGCGATGGGTACCACGCAGTATTACTTTAAAGGGTCTGCGTTTGCTCACCCAACCTTACCAAACCTCTCAGCCCCAAGAGTGTCCACCCTTATGTCTCATCCAGCTGTGGGTCTAGATATGGTCAATCCAGGTTGCATCACAGCCCCTGAACGCATTGTGTAAGAATTTCTCTCTCTTTCACTGTCTTTGTTTCATGGGTTTGTAAAAGTAATTTATTTTTATAATGGGGTTTAGCTGCTTTTCACTGCTGTGTTTATGCCGCTTTACACCCACTTGACACACTAACAGAGAGATATCAATACATAGGTTTTAAGATTATTACTAGTCAGATATATTCTTGTGCGGTGAATAGGGCGTGTTGAGTCCAGTTCTCTGAGCAAGGAGTAGGTCTTGTCTATTACATATTGGGTTTATGGAACGGTATCTGAGCTAATTTGAAACCCTTGTTTTATGTATCACCCCACCTCACCTTTCCCGTTAAGCAGCCATAGTGTGTTTTCTGCATGTGTGACTCTGTTCTGTTTTGTAATTCAGTTCAAGTGTAACGGTTTTTACATTCCCTCTATAAGTGATACCTTATGAGAAGTGTCCTTTTCTGTGTGACTTATTTCACTTAGAATCGTTGTACCTAAATCCACTCATCATGCTGCTACTAGCCTTATGACATTGATTTCATGGCTGAGTGATATTCCATTGTACATAAGGACCACAACTTCTTTATCCATTTTTCTCTTTCCTGGGATATTGAAGGTGGAATGAAGTGGAGGTCCTTGTCAACAGAGCAGCCCTAAACTTTGGGGTGCTTGTGTCTTGCTGATTTTTCATTTTCCCAATTTATACCCCCATGAGTGGAAGTGCCCTATGCTCTCTAAGCTGTGTTTTTTAGATGTTTCAGGACACACCGTACACTTCTCCAGAGTGGCTGTTGGCAATTTACATCCCGCCCATCAGTGTAGCAAGGCTCCCATTTCTCCATGCCCTGTCCTGCATTTCTGGTTTTGAGACTTTTTTCAGCATGGCCCTTTTGACCGATGGGTAGCGAGTCTTCTTTGTAGCCCTGATTTGCCTTTCCAGGTTGCTTGGTTGGCCAAAAAGGGCGTATGCTTTTTTTTCCTGAATATATTCAGGAAAAAACGCATACGCCCTTTTTGGCCAAGGGCATCATTGTCAACGTTTTGCCGCTTTTCATGTGCTTTAAAGGCGATTCGAATCTACCTCCTGAAATCTGTTTCCTGCAATTCTGCCTTGATTTCAAATCCTCTTCTTTGCCTTCCCTCAATATATTTGTGGACGAGAGTTATCATTTATAACTCTGCAGGTTTGTGAATTGCAGTGCCCTGAAGCTCCACTTTACAACTCGCTTTTTTGGGAGCTGGCCGCAAAAGCACTGGATGGCTTCAGGCCCTGTTCTGGTTCCGGGGGGGATGATGAGCCTGTGGTTAATTCTTCTTCCTGATGGGAAAATAGAGTGACCTGTGCCTGTCCCAACACCAAGAGCTAGTCTCTCACTGGTTCCCCGTGTACCCGTTCATCCTCAGGACAAATTGCAACCTGTACAGAACAGAAGGTTAAAGGTGCTGATGCTCCAAGTAGGGAGATTGTTAGTAAAGCGGCTGGAATGGCGAACCCGGGCACAAGGAGAAGAGAAATGAGGTGCGTTTTAGAAACCTTTCCCCATCACATGGTGTACCCTCTTTTTGTTTTCTCATGCATGTTTCCGATGTAGGAAGATGCCCTTGAACCTGGAGATTTGGGACCCATGCGATGGGTACCACGCAGTATTACTTTAAAGGGTCTGCGTTTGCTCACCCAACCTTACCAAACCTCTCAGCCCCAAGAGTGTCCACCCTTATGTCTCATCCAGCTGTGGGTCTAGATATGGTCAATCCAGGTTGCATCACAGCCCCTGAACGCATTGTGTAAGAATTTCTCTCTCTTTCACTGTCTTTGTTTCATGGGTTTGTAAAAGTAATTTATTTTTATAATGGGGTTTAGCTGCTTTTCACTGCTGTGTTTATGCCGCTTTACACCCACTTGACACACTAACAGAGAGATATCAATACATAGGTTTTAAGATTATTACTAGTCAGATATATTCTTGTGCGGTGAATAGGGCGTGTTGAGTCCAGTTCTCTGAGCAAGGAGTAGGTCTTGTCTATTACATATTGGGTTTATGGAACGGTATCTGAGCTAATTTGAAACCCTTGTTTTATGTATCACCCCACCTCACCTTTCCCGTTAAGCAGCCATAGTGTGTTTTCTGCATGTGTGACTCTGTTCTGTTTTGTAATTCAGTTCAAGTGTAACGGTTTTTACATTCCCTCTATAAGTGATACCTTATGAGAAGTGTCCTTTTCTGTGTGACTTATTTCACTTAGAATCGTTGTACCTAAATCCACTCATCATGCTGCTACTAGCCTTATGACATTGATTTCATGGCTGAGTGATATTCCATTGTACATAAGGACCACAACTTCTTTATCCATTTTTCTCTTTCCTGGGATATTGAAGGTGGAATGAAGTGGAGGTCCTTGTCAACAGAGCAGCCCTAAACTTTGGGGTGCTTGTGTCTTGCTGATTTTTCATTTTCCCAATTTATACCCCCATGAGTGGAAGTGCCCTATGCTCTCTAAGCTGTGTTTTTTAGATGTTTCAGGACACACCGTACACTTCTCCAGAGTGGCTGTTGGCAATTTACATCCCGCCCATCAGTGTAGCAAGGCTCCCATTTCTCCATGGCCTGTCCTGCATTTCTGGTTTTGACACGTTTTTCAGCAATGCCCTTTTGACCGAAGGGTAGCGAGTCTTCTTTGTAGCGCTGATTTGCCTTTCCAGGTTGCTTGGTTGGCCAAAAAGGGCGTATGCGTTTTTTCCTGAATATATTCAGGAAAAAACGCATACGCCCTTTTTGGCCAAGGGCATCATTGTCAACGTTTTGCCGCTTTTCATGTGCTTTAAAGGCGATTCGAATCTACCTCCTGAAATCTGTTTCCTGCAATTCTGCCTTGATTTCAAATCCTCTTCTTTGCCTTCCCTCAATATATTTGTGGACGAGAGTTATCATTTATAACTCTGCAGGTTTGTGAATTGCAGTGCCCTGAAGCTCCATTTTACAACTCGCTTTTTTGAGAGCTGGCCGCAAAAGTGCAAGATGCCTTCAGGCCCTGTTCTGGTTCCGTGGGGGGAGGATGAGCCTGTGGTTAATTCTTCTTCCTGATGGAAAAATAGAGTGACCTGTGCCTGTCCCAACACCAAGAGCTAGTCTCTCACTGGTTCCCCGTGTACCCGTTCATCCTCAGGAGAAATTGCAACCTGTACGGAACAGGAGGTTAAAGGTGCTGATGCTCCAAGTAGGGAGATTGTTAGTAAAGCGGCTGGAATGGCGAAACCAGGCACAAGGAGAAGAGAAATGAGGTGCGTTTTAGAAACCTTTCCCCATCACATGGTGTACCCTCTTTTTGTTTTCTCATGCATGTTTTCGATGTAGGAATATGCCCTTGAACCTGGAGATTAGGGACCCATGCGATGGGTACCACGCAGTATTACTTTAATGGGTCTGCGTTTGCTCACCCAACCTAACCAAACCTCTCAGCCCCAAGAGTGTCCACCCTTATGTCTCCTCCAGCTGTGGGTCTAGATATGGTCCATCCAGGTTGCATCACAGCCCCTGAACGCATTGTGTAAGTATTTCTCTCTCTTTCACTGTCTTTGTTTCATGGGTTTGTAAAAGTAATTTATTTTTATAATGGGGTTTAGCTGCTTTTCACTGCTGTGTTTATGCCGCTTTACACCCGCTTGACACACTAACAGTGAGATATCAATACATAGGTTTTAAGATTATTACTAGTCAGATATATTCTTGTGCAGTGAATACGGCGTATTGAATCCAGTTCTCTGAGCAAGGAGTAGGTCTTGTCTATTACATATTGGGTTTATGGAACGGTATCTGAGCTAATTTGAAACCCTTGTTTTATGTATCACCCCACCTCACCTTTCCCGTTAAGCAGCCATAGTGTGTTTTCTGCATGTGTGACTCTGTTCTGTTTTGTAATTCAGTTCAAGTGTAACGGTTTTGACATTCCCTCTATAAGTGATACCTTATGAGAAGTGTCCTTTTCTGTGTGACTTATTTCACTTAGAATCGTCGTACCTAAATCCACTCATCATGCTGCTACTAGCCTTATGACATTGATTTCATGGCTGAGTGATATTCCATTGTACATAAGGACCACAACTTCTTTATCCATTTTTCTCTTTCCTGGGATATTGAAGGTGGAATGAAGTGGAGGTCCTTGTCAACAGAGCAGCCCTAAACTTTGGGGTGCTTGTGTCTTGCTGATTTTTCATTTTCCCAATTTATACCCCCATGAGTGGAAGTGCCCTATGCTCTCTAAGCTGTGTTTTTTAGATGTTTCAGGACACACCGTACACTTCTCCAGAGTGGCTGTTGGCAATTTACATCCCGCCCATCAGTGTAGCAAGGCTCCCATTTCTCCATGGCCTGTCCTGCATTTCTGGTTTTGAGACTTTTTTCAGCATGGCCCTTTTGACCGATGGGTAGCGAGTCTTCTTTGTAGCCCTGATTTGCCTTTCCAGGTTGCTTGGTTGGCCAAAAAGGGCGTATGCGTTTTTTCCTGAATATATTCAGGAAAAAACGCATACGCCCTTTTTGGCCAAGGGCATCATTGTCAACGTTTTGCCGCTTTTCATGTGCTTTAAAGGCGATTCGAATCTACCTCCTGAAATCTGTTTCCTGCAATTCTGCCTTGATTTCAAATCCTCTTCTTTGCCTTCCCTCAATATATTTGTGGACGAGAGTTATCATTTATAACTCTGCAGGTTTGTGAATTGCAGTGCCCTGAAGCTCCACTTTACAACTCGCTTTTTTGGGAGCTGGCCGCAAAAGCACTGGATGGCTTCAGGCCCTGTTCTGGTTCCGGGGGGGATGATGAGCCTGTGGTTAATTCTTCTTCCTGATGGGAAAATAGAGTGACCTGTGCCTGTCCCAACACCAAGAGCTAGTCTCTCACTGGTTCCCCGTGTACCCGTTCATCCTCAGGACAAATTGCAACCTGTACAGAACAGAAGGTTAAAGGTGCTGATGCTCCAAGTAGGGAGATTGTTAGTAAAGCGGCTGGAATGGCGAACCCGGGCACAAGGAGAAGAGAAATGAGGTGCGTTTTAGAAACCTTTCCCCATCACATGGTGTACCCTCTTTTTGTTTTCTCATGCATGTTTCCGATGTAGGAAGATGCCCTTGAACCTGGAGATTTGGGACCCATGCGATGGGTACCACGCAGTATTACTTTAAAGGGTCTGCGTTTGCTCACCCAACCTTACCAAACCTCTCAGCCCCAAGAGTGTCCACCCTTATGTCTCATCCAGCTGTGGGTCTAGATATGGTCAATCCAGGTTGCATCACAGCCCCTGAACGCATTGTGTAAGAATTTCTCTCTCTTTCACTGTCTTTGTTTCATGGGTTTGTAAAAGTAATTTATTTTTATAATGGGGTTTAGCTGCTTTTCACTGCTGTGTTTATGCCGCTTTACACCCACTTGACACACTAACAGAGAGATATCAATACATAGGTTTTAAGATTATTACTAGTCAGATATATTCTTGTGCGGTGAATAGGGCGTGTTGAGTCCAGTTCTCTGAGCAAGGAGTAGGTCTTGTCTATTACATATTGGGTTTATGGAACGGTATCTGAGCTAATTTGAAACCCTTGTTTTATGTATCACCCCACCTCACCTTTCCCGTTAAGCAGCCATAGTGTGTTTTCTGCATGTGTGACTCTGTTCTGTTTTGTAATTCAGTTCAAGTGTAACGGTTTTTACATTCCCTCTATAAGTGATACCTTATGAGAAGTGTCCTTTTCTGTGTGACTTATTTCACTTAGAATCGTTGTACCTAAATCCACTCATCATGCTGCTACTAGCCTTATGACATTGATTTCATGGCTGAGTGATATTCCATTGTACATAAGGACCACAACTTCTTTATCCATTTTTCTCTTTCCTGGGATATTGAAGGTGGAATGAAGTGGAGGTCCTTGTCAACAGAGCAGCCCTAAACTTTGGGGTGCTTGTGTCTTGCTGATTTTTCATTTTCCCAATTTATACCCCCATGAGTGGAAGTGCCCTATGCTCTCTAAGCTGTGTTTTTTAGATGTTTCAGGACACACCGTACACTTCTCCAGAGTGGCTGTTGGCAATTTACATCCCGCCCATCAGTGTAGCAAGGCTCCCATTTCTCCATGGCCTGTCCTGCATTTCTGGTTTTGAGACTTTTTTCAGCATGGCCCTTTTGACCGATGGGTAGCGAGTCTTCTTTGTAGCCCTGATTTGCCTTTCCAGGTTGCTTGGTTGGCCAAAAAGGGCGTATGCGTTTTTTCCTGAATATATTCAGGAAAAAACGCATACGCCCTTTTTGGCCAAGGGCATCATTGTCAACGTTTTGCCGCTTTTCATGTGCTTTAAAGGCGATTCGAATCTACCTCCTGAAATCTGTTTCCTGCAATTCTGCCTTGATTTCAAATCCTCTTCTTTGCCTTCCCTCAATATATTTGTGGACGAGAGTTATCATTTATAACTCTGCAGGTTTGTGAATTGCAGTGCCCTGAAGCTCCACTTTACAACTCGCTTTTTTGGGAGCTGGCCGCAAAAGCACTGGATGGCTTCAGGCCCTGTTCTGGTTCCGGGGGGGATGATGAGCCTGTGGTTAATTCTTCTTCCTGATGGGAAAATAGAGTGACCTGTGCCTGTCCCAACACCAAGAGCTAGTCTCTCACTGGTTCCCCGTGTACCCGTTCATCCTCAGGACAAATTGCAACCTGTACAGAACAGAAGGTTAAAGGTGCTGATGCTCCAAGTAGGGAGATTGTTAGTAAAGCGGCTGGAATGGCGAACCCGGGCACAAGGAGAAGAGAAATGAGGTGCGTTTTAGAAACCTTTCCCCATCACATGGTGTACCCTCTTTTTGTTTTCTCATGCATGTTTCCGATGTAGGAAGATGCCCTTGAACCTGGAGATTTGGGACCCATGCGATGGGTACCACGCAGTATTACTTTAAAGGGTCTGCGTTTGCTCACCCAACCTTACCAAACCTCTCAGCCCCAAGAGTGTCCACCCTTATGTCTCATCCAGCTGTGGGTCTAGATATGGTCAATCCAGGTTGCATCACAGCCCCTGAAGGCATTGTGTAAGAATTTCTCTCTCTTTCACTGTCTTTGTTTCATGGGTTTGTAAAAGTAATTTATTTTTATAATGGGGTTTAGCTGCTTTTCACTGCTGTGTTTATGCCGCTTTACACCCACTTGACACACTAACAGAGAGATATCAATACATAGGTTTTAAGATTATTACTAGTCAGATATATTCTTGTGCGGTGAATAGGGCGTGTTGAGTCCAGTTCTCTGAGCAAGGAGTAGGTCTTGTCTATTACATATTGGGTTTATGGAACGGTATCTGAGCTAATTTGAAACCCTTGTTTTATGTATCACCCCACCTCACCTTTCCCGTTAAGCAGCCATAGTGTGTTTTCTGCATGTGTGACTCTGTTCTGTTTTGTAATTCAGTTCAAGTGTAACGGTTTTTACATTCCCTCTATAAGTGATACCTTATGAGAAGTGTCCTTTTCTGTGTGACTTATTTCACTTAGAATCGTTGTACCTAAATCCACTCATCATGCTGCTACTAGCCTTATGACATTGATTTCATGGCTGAGTGATATTCCATTGTACATAAGGACCACAACTTCTTTATCCATTTTTCTCTTTCCTGGGATATTGAAGGTGGAATGAAGTGGAGGTCCTTGTCAACAGAGCAGCCCTAAACTTTGGGGTGCTTGTGTCTTGCTGATTTTTCATTTTCCCAATTTATACCCCCATGAGTGGAAGTGCCCTATGCTCTCTAAGCTGTGTTTTTTAGATGTTTCAGGACACACCGTACACTTCTCCAGAGTGGCTGTTGGCAATTTACATCCCGCCCATCAGTGTAGCAAGGCTCCCATTTCTCCATGGCCTGTCCTGCATTTCTGGTTTTGAGACTTTTTTCAGCATGGCCCTTTTGACCGATGGGTAGCGAGTCTTCTTTGTAGCCCTGATTTGCCTTTCCAGGTTGCTTGGTTGGCCAAAAAGGGCGTATGCGTTTTTTCCTGAATATATTCAGGAAAAAACGCATACGCCCTTTTTGGCCAAGGGCATCATTGTCAACGTTTTGCCGCTTTTCATGTGCTTTAAAGGCGATTCGAATCTACCTCCTGAAATCTGTTTCCTGCAATTCTGCCTTGATTTCAAATCCTCTTCTTTGCCTTCCCTCAATATATTTGTGGACGAGAGTTATCATTTATAACTCTGCAGGTTTGTGAATTGCAGTGCCCTGAAGCTCCACTTTACAACTCGCTTTTTTGGGAGCTGGCCGCAAAAGCACTGGATGGCTTCAGGCCCTGTTCTGGTTCCGGGGGGGATGATGAGCCTGTGGTTAATTCTTCTTCCTGATGGGAAAATAGAGTGACCTGTGCCTGTCCCAACACCAAGAGCTAGTCTCTCACTGGTTCCCCGTGTACCCGTTCATCCTCAGGACAAATTGCAACCTGTACAGAACAGAAGGTTAAAGGTGCTGATGCTCCAAGTAGGGAGATTGTTAGTAAAGCGGCTGGAATGGCGAACCCGGGCACAAGGAGAAGAGAAATGAGGTGCGTTTTAGAAACCTTTCCCCATCACATGGTGTACCCTCTTTTTGTTTTCTCATGCATGTTTCCGATGTAGGAAGATGCCCTTGAACCTGGAGATTTGGGACCCATGCGATGGGTACCACGCAGTATTACTTTAAAGGGTCTGCGTTTGCTCACCCAACCTTACCAAACCTCTCAGCCCCAAGAGTGTCCACCCTTATGTCTCATCCAGCTGTGGGTCTAGATATGGTCAATCCAGGTTGCATCACAGCCCCTGAAGGCATTGTGTAAGAATTTCTCTCTCTTTCACTGTCTTTGTTTCATGGGTTTGTAAAAGTAATTTATTTTTATAATGGGGTTTAGCTGCTTTTCACTGCTGTGTTTATGCCGCTTTACACCCACTTGACACACTAACAGAGAGATATCAATACATAGGTTTTAAGATTATTACTAGTCAGATATATTCTTGTGCGGTGAATAGGGCGTGTTGAGTCCAGTTCTCTGAGCAAGGAGTAGGTCTTGTCTATTACATATTGGGTTTATGGAACGGTATCTGAGCTAATTTGAAACCCTTGTTTTATGTATCACCCCACCTCACCTTTCCCGTTAAGCAGCCATAGTGTGTTTTCTGCATGTGTGACTCTGTTCTGTTTTGTAATTCAGTTCAAGTGTAACGGTTTTTACATTCCCTCTATAAGTGATACCTTATGAGAAGTGTCCTTTTCTGTGTGACTTATTTCACTTAGAATCGTTGTACCTAAATCCACTCATCATGCTGCTACTAGCCTTATGACATTGATTTCATGGCTGAGTGATATTCCATTGTACATAAGGACCACAACTTCTTTATCCATTTTTCTCTTTCCTGGGATATTGAAGGTGGAATGAAGTGGAGGTCCTTGTCAACAGAGCAGCCCTAAACTTTGGGGTGCTTGTGTCTTGCTGATTTTTCATTTTCCCAATTTATACCCCCATGAGTGGAAGTGCCCTATGCTCTCTAAGCTGTGTTTTTTAGATGTTTCAGGACACACCGTACACTTCTCCAGAGTGGCTGTTGGCAATTTACATCCCGCCCATCAGTGTAGCAAGGCTCCCATTTCTCCATGGCCTGTCCTGCATTTCTGGTTTTGACACGTTTTTCAGCAATGCCCTTTTGACCGAAGGGTAGCGAGTCTTCTTTGTAGCGCTGATTTGCCTTTCCAGGTTGCTTGGTTGGCCAAAAAGGGCGTATGCGTTTTTTCCTGAATATATTCAGGAAAAAACGCATACGCCCTTTTTGGCCAAGGGCATCATTGTCAACGTTTTGCCGCTTTTCATGTGCTTTAAAGGCGATTCGAATCTACCTCCTGAAATCTGTTTCCTGCAATTCTGCCTTGATTTCAAATCCTCTTCTTTGCCTTCCCTCAATATATTTGTGGACGAGAGTTATCATTTATAACTCTGCAGGTTTGTGAATTGCAGTGCCCTGAAGCTCCATTTTACAACTCGCTTTTTTGAGAGCTGGCCGCAAAAGTGCAAGATGCCTTCAGGCCCTGTTCTGGTTCCGTGGGGGGAGGATGAGCCTGTGGTTAATTCTTCTTCCTCATGGAAAAATAGAGTGACCTGTGCCTGTCCCAACACCAAGAGCTAGTCTCTCACTGGTTCCCCGTGTACCCGTTCATCCTCAGGAGAAATTGCAACCTGTACGGAACAGGAGGTTAAAGGTGCTGATGCTCCAAGTAGGGAGATTGTTAGTAAAGCGGCTGGAATGGCGAACCCGGGCACAAGGAGAAGAGAAATGAGGTGCGTTTTAGAAACCTTTCCCCATCACATGGTGTACCCTCTTTTTGTTTTCTCATGCATGTTTCCGATGTAGGAAGATGCCCTTGAACCTGGAGATTTGGGACCCATGCGATGGGTACCACGCAGTATTACTTTAAAGGGTCTGCGTTTGCTCACCCAACCTTACCAAACCTCTCAGCCCCAAGAGTGTCCACCCTTATGTCTCATCCAGCTGTGGGTCTAGATATGGTCAATCCAGGTTGCATCACAGCCCCTGAACGCATTGTGTAAGAATTTCTCTCTCTTTCACTGTCTTTGTTTCATGGGTTTGTAAAAGTAATTTATTTTTATAATGGGGTTTAGCTGCTTTTCACTGCTGTGTTTATGCCGCTTTACACCCACTTGACACACTAACAGAGAGATATCAATACATAGGTTTTAAGATTATTACTAGTCAGATATATTCTTGTGCGGTGAATAGGGCGTGTTGAGTCCAGTTCTCTGAGCAAGGAGTAGGTCTTGTCTATTACATATTGGGTTTATGGAACGGTATCTGAGCTAATTTGAAACCCTTGTTTTATGTATCACCCCACCTCACCTTTCCCGTTAAGCAGCCATAGTGTGTTTTCTGCATGTGTGACTCTGTTCTGTTTTGTAATTCAGTTCAAGTGTAACGGTTTTGACATTCCCTCTATAAGTGATACCTTATGAGAAGTGTCCTTTTCTGTGTGACTTATTTCACTTAGAATCGTTGTACCTAAATCCACTCATCATGCTGCTACTAGCCTTATGACATTGATTTCATGGCTGAGTGATATTCCATTGTACATAAGGACCACAACTTCTTTATCCATTTTTCTCTTTCCTGGGATATTGAAGGTGGAATGAAGTGGAGGTCCTTGTCAACAGAGCAGCCCTAAACTTTGGGGTGCTTGTGTCTTGCTGATTTTTCATTTTCCCAATTTATACCCCCATGAGTGGAAGTGCCCTATGCTCTCTAAGCTGTGTTTTTTAGATGTTTCAGGACACACCGTACACTTCTCCAGAGTGGCTGTTGGCAATTTACATCCCGCCCATCAGTGTAGCAAGGCTCCCATTTCTCCATGGCCTGTCCTGCATTTCTGGTTTTGAGACTTTTTTCAGCATGGCCCTTTTGACCGATGGGTAGCGAGTCTTCTTTGTAGCCCTGATTTGCCTTTCCAGGTTGCTTGGTTGGCCAAAAAGGGCGTATGCGTTTTTTCCTGAATATATTCAGGAAAAAACGCATACGCCCTTTTTGGCCAAGGGCATCATTGTCAACGTTTTGCCGCTTTTCATGTGCTTTAAAGGCGATTCGAATCTACCTCCTGAAATCTGTTTCCTGCAATTCTGCCTTGATTTCAAATCCTCTTCTTTGCCTTCCCTCAATATATTTGTGGACGAGAGTTATCATTTATAACTCTGCAGGTTTGTGAATTGCAGTGCGCTGAAGCTCCATTTTACAACTCGCTTTTTTGGGAGCTGGCCGCAAAAGTGCAAGATGGCTTCAGGCCCTGTTCTGGTTCCGGGGGGGGAGGATGAGCCTGTGGTTAATTCTTCTTCCTGATGGGAAAATAGAGTGACCTGTGCCTGTCCCAACACCAAGAGCTAGTCTCTCACTGGTTCCCCGTCTTCCCGTTCATCCTCAGGACAAATTGCAACCTGTACGGAACAGGAGGTTAAATGTGCTGATGCTCCAAGTAGGGAGATTGCTAGTGAAGCGGCTGGAATGGCGAACCCGGGCACAAGGAGATGAGAAATGAGGTGCGTTTTAGAAATCTTTCCCCATCACACGGTGTACCATCTTCTGGGATTCTCATGCATGTTTTCGATGTAGGAAGATGCCCTTGAACCTGGAGATTTGGGACCCATGCGATGGGTACCACGCAGTATTACTTTAAAGGGTGTGCATTTGCTCACCCAACCTCACCAAACCTCTCAGCCCCAAGAGTGTCCACCCTTATGTCTCATCCAGCTGTGGGTCTAGATATGGTCAATCCAGGTTGCATCACAGCCCCTGAACGCATTGTGTAAGAATTTCTCTCTCTTTCACTGTCTTTGTTTCATGGGTTTGTAAAAGTAATTTATTTTTATAATGGGGTTTAGCTGCTTTTCACTGCTGTGTTTATGCCGCTTTACACCCACTTGACACACTAACAGAGAGATATCAATACATAGGTTTTAAGATTATTACTAGTTAGATATATTCTTGTGCGGTGAATAGGGCGTGTTGAGTCCAGTTCTCTGAGCAAGGAGTAGGTCTTGTCTATTACATTTTGGGTTTATGGAACGGTATCTGAGCTAATTTGAAACCCTTGTTTTAGGTATCACCCCACCTCACCTTTCCCGTTAAGCAGCCATAGTGTGTTTTCTGCATGTGTGACTCTGTTCTGTTTTGTAATTCAGTTCAAGTGTAACGGTTTTTACATTCCCTCTATAAGTGATACCTTATGAGAAGTGTCCTTTTCTGTGTGACTTATTTCACTTAGAATCGTCGTACCTAAATCCACTCATCATGCTGCTACTAGCCTTATGACATTGATTTCATGGCTGAGTGATATTCCATTGTACATAAGGACCACAACTTCTTTATCCATTTTTCTCTTTCCTGGGATATTGAAGGTGGAATGAAGTGGAGGTCCTTGTCAACAGAGCAGCCCTAAACTTTGGGGTGCTTGTGTCTTGCTGATTTTTCATTTTCCCAATTTATACCCCCATGAGTGGAAGTGCCCTATGCTCTCTAAGCTGTGTTTTTTAGATGTTTCAGGACACACCGTACACTTCTCCAGAGTGGCTGTTGGCAATTTACATCCCGCCCATTAGTGTAGCAAGGCTCCCATTTCTCCATGGCCTGTCCTGCATTTCTGGTTTTGACACGTTTTTCAGCATGGCCCTTTTGACCGATGGGTAGCGAGTCTTCTTTGTAGCGCTGATTTGCCTTTCCAGGTTGCTTGGTTGGCCAAAAAGGGCGTATGCGGTTTTTCCTGAATATATTCAGGAAAAAACGCATACGCCCTTTTTGGCCAAGGGCATCATTGTCAACGTTTTGCCGCTTTTCATGTGCTTTAAAGGCGATTCGAATCTACCTCCTGAAATCTGTTTCCTGCAATTCTGCCTTGATTTCAAATCCTCTTCTTTGCCTTCCCTCAATATATTTGTGGACGAGAGTTATCATTTATAACTCTGCAGGTTTGTGAATTGCAGTGCCCTGAAGCTCCATTTTACAACTCGCATTTTTGGGAGCTGGACGCAAAAGCGCAGGATGGCTTCAGGCCCTGTTCTGCTTCCGGGGGGGAGGATGAGCCTGTGGTTAATTCTTCTTCCTGATGGGAAAATAGAGTGACCTGTGCCTGTCCCAACACCAAGAGCTAGTCTCTCACTGGTTCCCCGTGTACCCGTTCATCCTCAGGACAAATTGCAACCTGTACGGAACAGGAGGTTAAAGGTGCTGATGCTCCAAGTAGGGAGATTGTTAGTAAAGCGGCTGGAATGGCGAACCCGGGCACAAGGAGAAGAGAAATGAGGTGCGTTTTAGAAACCTTTCCCCATTACATGGTGTACCATCTTTTTGTTTTCTCATGCATGTTTTCGATGTAGGAAGATGCCCTTGAACCTGGAGATTTGGGACCCATGTGATGGGTACCACGCAGTATTACTTTAAAGGGTCTGCGTTTGCTCACCCAACCTCACCAAACCTCTCAGCCCCAAGAGTGTCCACCCTTATGTCTCATCCAGCTGTGGGTCTAGATATGGTCAATCCAGGTTGCATCACAGCCCCTGAACGCATTGTGTAAGCATTTCTCTCTCTTTCACTGTCTTGGTTTCATGGGTTTTTCGAAGTAATTTATTTTTATAATGGGGTTTAGCTGCTTTTCACTGCTGTGTTTATGCCGCTTTACACCCACTTGACACACTAACAGAGAGATATCAATACATAGGTTTTAAGATTATTACTAGTCAGATATATTCTTGTGCGGTGAATAGGGCGTGTTGAGTCCAGTTCTCTGAGCAAGGAGTAGGTCTTGTCTATTACATATTGGGTTTATGGAACGGTATCTGAGCTAATTTGAAACCCTTGTTTTATGTATCACCCCACCTCACCTTTCCCGTTAAGCAGCCATAGTGTGTTTTCTGCATGTGTGACTCTGTTCTGTTTTGTAATTCAGTTCAAGTGTAACGGTTTTGACATTCCCTCTATAAGTGATACCTTATGAGAAGTGTCCTTTTCTGTGTGACTTATTTCACTTAGAATCGTCGTACCTAAATCCACTCATCATGCTGCTACTAGCCTTATGACATTGATTTCATGGCTGAGTGATATTCCATTGTACATAAGGACCACAACTTCTTTATCCATTTTTCTCTTTCCTGGGATATTGAAGGTGGAATGAAGTGGAGGTCCTTGTCAACAGAGCAGCCCTAAACTTTGGGCTGCTTGTGTCTTGCTGATTTTTCATTTTCCCAATTTATACCCCCATGAGTGCAAGTGTCCTATGCTCTCTAAGCTGTGTTTTTTAGATGTTTCAGGACACACCGTACACTTCTCCAGAGTGGCTGTTGGCAATTTACATCCCGCCCATCAGTGTAGCAAGGCTCCCATTTCTCCATGGCCTGTCCTGCATTTCTGGTTTTGACACGTTTTTCAGCAATGCCCTTTTGACCGAAGGGTAGCGAGTCTTCTTTGTAGCGCTGATTTGCCTTTCCAGGTTGCTTGGTTGGCCAAAAAGGGCGTATGCGTTTTTTCCTGAATATATTCAGGAAAAAACGCATACGCCCTTTTTGGCCAAGGGCATCATTGTCAACGTTTTGCCGCTTTTCATGTGCTTTAAAGGCGATTCGAATCTACCTCCTGAAATCTGTTTCCTGCAATTCTGCCTTGATTTCAAATCCTCTTCTTTGCCTTCCCTCAATATATTTGTGGACGAGAGTTATCATTTATAACTCTGCAGGTTTGTGAATTGCAGTGCCCTGAAGCTCCATTTTACAACTCGCTTTTTTGAGAGCTGGCCGCAAAAGTGCAAGATGCCTTCAGGCCCTGTTCTGGTTCCGTGGGGGGAGGATGAGCCTGTGGTTAATTCTTCTTCCTGATGGAAAAATAGAGTGACCTGTGCCTGTCCCAACACCAAGAGCTAGTCTCTCACTGGTTCCCCGTGTACCCGTTCATCCTCAGGAGAAATTGCAACCTGTACGGAACAGGAGGTTAAAGGTGCTGATGCTCCAAGTAGGGAGATTGTTAGTAAAGCGGCTGGAATGGCGAAACCAGGCACAAGGAGAAGAGAAATGAGGTGCGTTTTAGAAACCTTTCCCCATCACATGGTGTACCCTCTTTTTGTTTTCTCATGCATGTTTTCGATGTAGGAATATGCCCTTGAACCTGGAGATTAGGGACCCATGCGATGGGTACCACGCAGTATTACTTTAATGGGTCTGCGTTTGCTCACCCAACCTAACCAAACCTCTCAGCCCCAAGAGTGTCCACCCTTATGTCTCCTCCAGCTGTGGGTCTAGATATGGTCCATCCAGGTTGCATCACAGCCCCTGAACGCATTGTGTAAGTATTTCTCTCTCTTTCACTGTCTTTGTTTCATGGGTTTGTAAAAGTAATTTATTTTTATAATGGGGTTTAGCTGCTTTTCACTGCTGTGTTTATGCCGCTTTACACCCGCTTGACACACTAACAGTGAGATATCAATACATAGGTTTTAAGATTATTACTAGTCAGATATATTCTTGTGCAGTGAATACGGCGTATTGAATCCAGTTCTCTGAGCAAGGAGTAGGTCTTGTCTATTACATATTGGGTTTATGGAACGGTATCTGAGCTAATTTGAAACCCTTGTTTTATGTATCACCCCACCTCACCTTTCCCGTTAAGCAGCCATAGTGTGTTTTCTGCATGTGTGACTCTGTTCTGTTTTGTAATTCAGTTCAAGTGTAACGGTTTTTACATTCCCTCTATAAGTGATACCTTATGAGAAGTGTCCTTTTCTGTGTGACTTATTTCACTTAGAATCGTTGTACCTAAATCCACTCATCATGCTGCTACTAGCCTTATGACATTGATTTCATGGCTGAGTGATATTCCATTGTACATAAGGACCACAACTTCTTTATCCATTTTTCTCTTTCCTGGGATATTGAAGGTGGAATGAAGTGGAGGTCCTTGTCAACAGAGCAGCCCTAAACTTTGGGGTGCTTGTGTCTTGCTGATTTTTCATTTTCCCAATTTATACCCCCATGAGTGGAAGTGCCCTATGCTCTCTAAGCTGTGTTTTTTAGATGTTTCAGGACACACCGTACACTTCTCCAGAGTGGCTGTTGGCAATTTACATCCCGCCCATCAGTGTAGCAAGGCTCCCATTTCTCCATGGCCTGTCCTGCATTTCTGGTTTTGAGACTTTTTTCAGCATGGCCCTTTTGACCGATGGGTAGCGAGTCTTCTTTGTAGCCCTGATTTGCCTTTCCAGGTTGCTTGGTTGGCCAAAAAGGGCGTATGCGTTTTTTCCTGAATATATTCAGGAAAAAACGCATACGCCCTTTTTGGCCAAGGGCATCATTGTCAACGTTTTGCCGCTTTTCATGTGCTTTAAAGGCGATTCGAATCTACCTCCTGAAATCTGTTTCCTGCAATTCTGCCTTGATTTCAAATCCTCTTCTTTGCCTTCCCTCAATATATTTGTGGACGAGAGTTATCATTTATAACTCTGCAGGTTTGTGAATTGCAGTGCCCTGAAGCTCCATTTTACAACTCGCATTTTTGGGAGCTGGACGCAAAAGCGCAGGATGGCTTCAGGCCCTGTTCTGCTTCCGGGGGGGAGGATGAGCCTGTGGTTAATTCTTCTTCCTGATGGGAAAATAGAGTGACCTGTGCCTGTCCCAACACCAAGAGCTAGTCTCTCACTGGTTCCCCGTGTACCCGTTCATCCTCAGGACAAATTGCAACCTGTACGGAACAGGAGGTTAAAGGTGCTGATGCTCCAAGTAGGGAGATTGTTAGTAAAGCGGCTGGAATGGCGAACCCGGGCACAAGGAGAAGAGAAATGAGGTGCGTTTTAGAAACCTTTCCCCATCACATGGTGTACCATCTTTTTGTTTTCTCATGCATGTTTTCGATGTAGGAAGATGCCCTTGAACCTGGAGATTTGGGACCCATGTGATGGGTACCACGCAGTATTACTTTAAAGGGTCTGCGTTTGCTCACCCAACCTCACCAAACCTCTCAGCCCCAAGAGTGTCCACCCTTATGTCTCATCCAGCTGTGGGTCTAGATATGGTCAATCCAGGTTGCATCACAGCCCCTGAACGCATTGTGTAAGAATTTCTCTCTCTTTCACTGTCTTGGTTTCATGGGTTTTTCGAAGTAATTTATTTTTATAATGGGGTTTAGCTGCTTTTCACTGCTGTGTTTATGCCGCTTTACACCCACTTGACACACTAACAGAGAGATATCAATACATAGGTTTTAAGATTATTACTAGTCAGATATATTCTTGTGCGGTGAATAGGGCGTGTTGAGTCCAGTTCTCTGAGCAAGGAGTAGGTCTTGTCTATTACATATTGGGTTTATGGAACGGTATCTGAGCTAATTTGAAACCCTTGTTTTATGTATCACCCCACCTCACCTTTCCCGTTAAGCAGCCATAGTGTGTTTTCTGCATGTGTGACTCTGTTCTGTTTTGTAATTCAGTTCAAGTGTAACGTTTTTGACATTCCCTCTATAAGTGATACCTTATGAGAAGTGTCCTTTTCTGTGTGACTTATTTCACTTAGAATCGTCGTACCTAAATCCACTCATCATGCTGCTACTAGCCTTATGACATTGATTTCATGGCTGAGTGATATTCCATTGTACATAAGGACCACAACTTCTTTATCCATTTTTCTCTTTCCTGGGATATTGAAGGTGGAATGAAGTGGAGGTCCTTGTCAACAGAGCAGCCCTAAACTTTGGGCTGCTTGTGTCTTGCTGATTTTTCATTTTCCCAATTTATACCCCCATGAGTGCAAGTGTCCTATGCTCTCTAAGCTGTGTTTTTTAGATGTTTCAGGACACACCGTACACTTCTCCAGAGTGGCTGTTGGCAATTTACATCCCGCCCATCAGTGTAGCAAGGCTCCCATTTCTCCATGGCCTGTCCTGCATTTCTGGTTTTGACACGTTTTTCAGCAATGCCCTTTTGACCGAAGGGTAGCGAGTCTTCTTTGTAGCGCTGATTTGCCTTTCCAGGTTGCTTGGTTGGCCAAAAAGGGCGTATGCGTTTTTTCCTGAATATATTCAGGAAAAAACGCATACGCCCTTTTTGGCCAAGGGCATCATTGTCAACGTTTTGCCGCTTTTCATGTGCTTTAAAGGCGATTCGAATCTACCTCCTGAAATCTGTTTCCTGCAATTCTGCCTTGATTTCAAATCCTCTTCTTTGCCTTCCCTCAATATATTTGTGGACGAGAGTTATCATTTATAACTCTGCAGGTTTGTGAATTGCAGTGCCCTGAAGCTCCATTTTACAACTCGCTTTTTTGAGAGCTGGCCGCAAAAGTGCAAGATGCCTTCAGGCCCTGTTCTGGTTCCGTGGGGGGAGGATGAGCCTGTGGTTAATTCTTCTTCCTGATGGGAAAATAGAGTGACCTGTGCCTGTCCCAACACCAAGAGCTAGTCTCTCACTGGTTCCCCGTGTACCCGTTCATCCTCAGGAGAAATTGCAACCTGTACGGAACAGGAGGTTAAAGGTGCTGATGCTCCAAGTAGGGAGATTGTTAGTAAAGCGGCTGGAATGGCGAAACCAGGCACAAGGAGAAGAGAAATGAGGTGCGTTTTAGAAACCTTTCCCCATCACATGGTGTACCCTCTTTTTGTTTTCTCATGCATGTTTTCGATGTAGGAATATGCCCTTGAACCTGGAGATTAGGGACCCATGCGATGGGTACCACGCAGTATTACTTTAATGGGTCTGCGTTTGCTCACCCCACCTAACCAAACCTCTCAGCCCCAAGAGTGTCCACCCTTATGTCTCCTCCAGCTGTGGGTCTAGATATGGTCCATCCAGGTTGCATCACAGCCCCTGAACGCATTGTGTAAGTATTTCTCTCTCTTTCACTGTCTTTGTTTCATGGGTTTGTAAAAGTAATTTATTTTTATAATGGGGTTTAGCTGCTTTTCACTGCTGTGTTTATGCCGCTTTACACCCGCTTGACACACTAACAGTGAGATATCAATACATAGGTTTTAAGATTATTACTAGTCAGATATATTCTTGTGCAGTGAATACGGCGTATTGAATCCAGTTCTCTGAGCAAGGAGTAGGTCTTGTCTATTACATATTGGGTTTATGGAACGGTATCTGAGCTAATTTGAAACCCTTGTTTTATGTATCACCCCACCTCACCTTTCCCGTTAAGCAGCCATAGTGTGTTTTCTGCATGTGTGACTCTGTTCTGTTTTGTAATTCAGTTCAAGTGTAACGGTTTTGACATTCCCTCTATAAGTGATACCTTATGAGAAGTGTCCTTTTCTGTGTGACTTATTTCACTTAGAATCGTCGTACCTAAATCCACTCATCATGCTGCTACTAGCCTTATGACATTGATTTCATGGCTGAGTGATATTCCATTGTACATAAGGACCACAACTTCTTTATCCATTTTTCTCTTTCCTGGGATATTGAAGGTGGAATGAAGTGGAGGTCCTTGTCAACAGAGCAGCCCTAAACTTTGGGGTGCTTGTGTCTTGCTGATTTTTCATTTTCCCAATTTATACCCCCATGAGTGGAAGTGCCCTATGCTCTCTAAGCTGTGTTTTTTAGATGTTTCAGGACACACCGTACACTTCTCCAGAGTGGCTGTTGGCAATTTACATCCCGCCCATCAGTGTAGCAAGGCTCCCATTTCTCCATGGCCTGTCCTGCATTTCTGGTTTTGAGACTTTTTTCAGCATGGCCCTTTTGACCGATGGGTAGCGAGTCTTCTTTGTAGCCCTGATTTGCCTTTCCAGGTTGCTTGGTTGGCCAAAAAGGGCGTATGCGTTTTTTCCTGAATATATTCAGGAAATAACGCATACGCCCTTTTTGGCCAAGGGCATCATTGTCAACGTTTTGCCGCTTTTCATGTGCTTTAAAGGTGATTCGAATCTACCTCCTGAAATCTGTTTCCTGCAATTCTGCCTTGATTTCAAATCCTCTTCTTTGCCTTCCCTCAATATATTTGTGGACGAGAGTTATCATTTATAACTCTGCAGGTTTGTGAATTGCAGTGCCCTGAAGCTCCACTTTACAACTCGCTTTTTTGGGAGCTGGCCGCAGAAGCACTGGATGGCTTCAGGCCCTGTTCTGGTTCCGGGGGGGATGATGAGCCTGTGGTTAATTCTTCTTCCTGATGGGAAAATAGAGTGACCTGTGCCTGTCCCAACACCAAGAGCTAGTCTCTCACTGGTTCCCCGTGTACCCGTTCATCCTCAGGACAAATTGCAACCTGTACAGAACAGAAGGTTAAAGGTGCTGATGCTCCAAGTAGGGAGATTGTTAGTAAAGCGGCTGGAATGGCGAACCCGGGCACAAGGAGAAGAGAAATGAGGTGCGTTTTAGAAACCTTTCCCCATCACATGGTGTACCCTCTTTTTGTTTTCTCATGCATGTTTCCGATGTAGGAAGATGCCCTTGAACCTGGAGATTTGGGACCCATGTGATGGGTACCACGCAGTATTACTTTAAAGGGTCTGCGTTTGCTCACCCAACCTTACCAAACCTCTCAGCCCCAAGAGTGTCCACCCTTATGTCTCATCCAGCTGTGGGTCTAGATATGGTCAATCCAGGTTGCATCACAGCCCCTGAACGCATTGTGTAAGAATTTCTCTCTCTTTCACTGTCTTTGTTTCATGGGTTTGTAAAAGTAATTTATTTTTATAATGGGGTTTAGCTGCTTTTCACTGCTGTGTTTATGCCGCTTTACACCCACTTGACACACTAACAGAGAGATATCAATACATAGGTTTTAAGATTATTACTAGTTAGATATATTCTTGTGCGGTGAATAGGGCGTGTTGAGTCCAGTTCTCTGAGCAAGGAGTAGGTCTTGTCTATTACATTTTGGGTTTATGGAACGGTATCTGAGCTAATTTGAAACCCTTGTTTTAGGTATCACCCCACCTCACCTTTCCCGTTAAGCAGCCATAGTGTGTTTTCTGCATGTGTGACTCTGTTCTGTTTTGTAATTCAGTTCAAGTGTAACGGTTTTTACATTCCCTCTATAAGTGATACCTTATGAGAAGTGTCCTTTTCTGTGTGACTTATTTCACTTAGAATCGTCGTACCTAAATCCACTCATCATGCTGCTACTAGCCTTATGACATTGATTTCATGGCTGAGTGATATTCCATTGTACATAAGGACCACAACTTCTTTATCCATTTTTCTCTTTCCTGGGATATTGAAGGTGGAATGAAGTGGAGGTCCTTGTCAACAGAGCAGCCCTAAACTTTGGGGTGCTTGTGTCTTGCTGATTTTTCATTTTCCCAATTTATACCCCCATGAGTGGAAGTGCCCTATGCTCTCTAAGCTGTGTTTTTTAGATGTTTCAGGACACACCGTACACTTCTCCAGAGTGGCTGTTGGCAATTTACATCCCGCCCATCAGTGTAGCAAGGCTCCCATTTCTCCATGGCCTGTCCTGCATTTCTGGTTTTGAGACTTTTTTCAGCATGGCCCTTTTGACCGATGGGTAGCGAGTCTTCTTTGTAGCGCTGATTTGCCTTTCCAGGTTGCTTGGTTGGCCAAAAAGGGCGTATGCGTTTTTTTCCTGAATATATTCAGGAAAAAACGCATACGCCCTTTTTGGCCAAGGGCATCATTGTCAACGTTTTGCCGCTTTTCATGTGCTTTAAAGGCGATTCGAATCTACCTCCTGAAATCTGTTTCCTGCCATTCTGCCTTGATTTCAAATCCTCTTCTTTGCCTTCCCTCAATATATTTGTGGACGAGAGTTATCATTTATAACTCTGCAGGTTTGTGAATTGCAGTGCCCTGAAGCTCCATTTTACAACTCGCATTTTTGGGAGCTGGACGCAAAAGCGCAGGATGGCTTCAGGCCCTGTTCTGCTTCCGGGGGGGAGGATGAGCCTGTGGTTAATTCTTCTTCCTGATGGGAAAATAGAGTGACCTGTGCCTGTCCCAACACCAAGAGCTAGTCTCTCACTGGTTCCCCGTGTACCCGTTCATCCTCAGGACAAATTGCAACCTGTACGGAACAGGAGGTTAAAGGTGCTGATGCTCCAAGTAGGGAGATTGTTAGTAAAGCGGCTGGAATGGCGAACCCGGGCACAAGGAGAAGAGAAATGAGGTGCGTTTTAGAAACCTTTCCCCATCACATGGTGTACCATCTTTTTGTTTTCTCATGCATGTTTTCGATGTAGGAAGATGCCCTTGAACCTGGAGATTTGGGACCCATGTGATGGGTACCACGCAGTATTACTTTAAAGGGTCTGCGTTTGCTCACCCAACCTCACCAAACCTCTCAGCCCCAAGAGTGTCCACCCTTATGTCTCATCCAGCTGTGGGTCTAGATATGGTCAATCCAGGTTGCATCACAGCCCCTGAACGCATTGTGTAAGAATTTCTCTCTCTTTCACTGTCTTGGTTTCATGGGTTTTTCGAAGTAATTTATTTTTATAATGGGGTTTAGCTGCTTTTCACTGCTGTGTTTATGCCGCTTTACACCCACTTGACACACTAACAGAGAGATATCAATACATAGGTTTTAAGATTATTACTAGTCAGATATATTCTTGTGTGCTGAATAGGGCGTGTTGAGTCCAGTTCTCTGAGCAAGGAGTAGGTCTTGTCTATTACATATTGGGTTTATGGAACGGTATCTGAGCTAATTTGAAACCCTTGTTTTATGTATCACCCCACCTCACCTTTCCCGTTAAGCAGCCATAGTGTGTTTTCTGCATGTGTGACTCTGTTCTGTTTTGTAATTCAGTTCAAGTGTAACGGTTTTGACATTCCCTCTATAAGTGATACCTTATGAGAAGTGTCCTTTTCTGTGTGACTTATTTCACTTAGAATCGTCGTACCTAAATCCACTCATCATGCTGCTACTAGCCTTATGACATTGATTTCATGGCTGAGTGATATTCCATTGTACATAAGGACCACAACTTCTTTATCCATTTTTCTCTTTCCTGGGATATTGAAGGTGGAATGAAGTGGAGGTCCTTGTCAACAGAGCAGCCCTAAACTTTGGGCTGCTTGTGTCTTGCTGATTTTTCATTTTCCCAATTTATACCCCCATGAGTGCAAGTGTCCTATGCTCTCTAAGCTGTGTTTTTTAGATGTTTCATGACACACCGTACACTTCTCCAGAGTGGCTGTTGGCAATTTACATCCCGCCCATCAGTGTAGCAAGGCTCCCATTTCTCCATGGCCTGTCCTGCATTTCTGGTTTTGACACGTTTTTCAGCAATGCCCTTTTGACCGAAGGGTAGCGAGTCTTCTTTGTAGCGCTGATTTGCCTTTCCAGGTTGCTTGGTTGGCCAAAAAGGGCGTATGCGTTTTTTCCTGAATATATTCAGGAAAAAACGCATACGCCCTTTTTGGCCAAGGGCATCATTGTCAACGTTTTGCCGCTTTTCATGTGCTTTAAAGGCGATTCGAATCTACCTCCTGAAATCTGTTTCCTGCAATTCTGCCTTGATTTCAAATCCTCTTCTTTGCCTTCCCTCAATATATTTGTGGACGAGAGTTATCATTTATAACTCTGCAGGTTTGTGAATTGCAGTGCCCTGAAGCTCCATTTTACAACTCGCTTTTTTGAGAGCTGGCCGCAAAAGTGCAAGATGCCTTCAGGCCCTGTTCTGGTTCCGTGGGAGGAGGATGAGCCTGTGGTTAATTCTTCTTCCTGATGGAAAAATCGAGTGACCTGTGCCTGTCCCAACACCAAGAGCTAGTCTCTCACTGGTTCCCCGTGTACCCGTTCATCCTCAGGAGAAATTGCAACCTGTACGGAACAGGAGGTTAAAGGTGCTGATGCTCCAAGTAGGGAGATTGTTAGTAAAGCGGCTGGAATGGCGAAACCAGGCACAAGGAGAAGAGAAATGAGGTGCGTTTTAGAAACCTTTCCCCATCACATGGTGTACCCTCTTTTTGTTTTCTCATGCATGTTTTCGATGTAGGAATATGCCCTTGAACCTGGAGATTAGGGACCCATGCGATGGGTACCACGCAGTATTACTTTAATGGGTCTGCGTTTGCTCACCCAACCTAACCAAACCTCTCAGCCCCAAGAGTGTCCACCCTTATGTCTCCTCCAGCTGTGGGTCTAGATATGGTCCATCCAGGTTGCATCACAGCCCCTGAACGCATTGTGTAAGTATTTCTCTCTCTTTCACTGTCTTTGTTTCATGGGTTTGTAAAAGTAATTTATTTTTATAATGGGGTTTAGCTGCTTTTCACTGCTGTGTTTATGCCGCTTTACACCCACTTGACACACTAACAGAGAGATATCAATACATAGGTTTTAAGATTATTACTAGTCAGATATATTCTTGTGCGGTGAATAGGGCGTGTTGAGTCCAGTTCTCTGAGCAAGGAGTAGGTCTTGTCTATTACATATTGGGTTTATGGAACGGTATCTGAGCTAATTTGAAACCCTTGTTTTATGTATCACCCCACCTCACCTTTCCCGTTAAGCAGCCATAGTGTGTTTTCTGCATGTGTGACTCTGTTCTGTTTTGTAATTCAGTTCAAGTGTAACGGTTTTTACATTCCCTCTATAAGTGATACCTTATGAGAAGTGTCCTTTTCTGTGTGACTTATTTCACTTAGAATCGTTGTACCTAAATCCACTCATCATGCTGCTACTAGCCTTATGACATTGATTTCATGGCTGAGTGATATTCCATTGTACATAAGGACCACAACTTCTTTATCCATTTTTCTCTTTCCTGGGATATTGAAGGTGGAATGAAGTGGAGGTCCTTGTCAACAGAGCAGCCCTAAACTTTGGGGTGCTTGTGTCTTGCTGATTTTTCATTTTCCCAATTTATACCCCCATGAGTGGAAGTGCCCTATGCTCTCTAAGCTGTGTTTTTTAGATGTTTCAGGACACACCGTACACTTCTCCAGAGTGGCTGTTGGCAATTTACATCCCGCCCATCAGTGTAGCAAGGCTCCCATTTCTCCATGGCCTGTCCTGCATTTCTGGTTTTGACACGTTTTTCAGCAATGCCCTTTTGACCGAAGGGTAGCGAGTCTTCTTTGTAGCGCTGATTTGCCTTTCCAGGTTGCTTGGTTGGCCAAAAAGAGCGTATGCGTTTTTTCCTGAATATATTCAGGAAAAAACGCATACGCCCTTTTTGGCCAAGGGCATCATTGTCAACGTTTTGCCGCTTTTCATGTGCTTTAAAGGCGATTCGAATCTACCTCCTGAAATCTGTTTCCTGCAATTCTGCCTTGATTTCAAATCCTCTTCTTTGCCTTCCCTCAATATATTTGTGGACGAGAGTTATCATTTATAACTCTGCAGGTTTGTGAATTGCAGTGCCCTGAAGCTCCATTTTACAACTCGCTTTTTTGAGAGCTGGCCGCAAAAGTGCAAGATGCCTTCAGGCCCTGTTCTGGTTCCGTGGGGGGAGGATGAGCCTGTGGTTAATTCTTCTTCCTGATGGAAAAATAGAGTGACCTGTGCCTGTCCCAACACCAAGAGCTAGTCTCTCACTGGTTCCCCGTGTACCCGTTCATCCTCAGGAGAAATTGCAACCTGTACGGAACAGGAGGTTAAAGGTGCTGATGCTCCAAGTAGGGAGATTGTTAGTAAAGCGGCTGGAATGGCGAAACCAGGCACAAGGAGAAGAGAAATGAGGTGCGTTTTAGAAACCTTTCCCCATCACATGGTGTACCCTCTTTTTGTTTTCTCATGCATGTTTTCGATGTAGGAATATGCCCTTGAACCTGGAGATTAGGGACCCATGCGATGGGTACCACGCAGTATTACTTTAATGGGTCTGCGTTTGCTCACCCAACCTAACCAAACCTCTCAGCCCCAAGAGTGTCCACCCTTATGTCTCCTCCAGCTGTGGGTCTAGATATGGTCCATCCAGGTTGCATCACAGCCCCTGAACGCATTGTGTAAGTATTTCTCGCTCTTTCACTGTCTTTGTTTCATGGGTTTGTAAAAGTAATTTATTTTTATAATGGGGTTTAGCTGCTTTTCACTGCTGTGTTTATGCCGCTTTACACCCGCTTGACACACTAACAGTGAGATATCAATACATAGGTTTTAAGATTATTACTAGTCAGATATATTCTTGTGCAGTGAATACGGCGTATTGAATCCAGTTCTCTGAGCAAGGAGTAGGTCTTGTCTATTACATATTGGGTTTATGGAACGGTATCTGAGCTAATTTGAAACCCTTGTTTTATGTATCACCCCACCTCACCTTTCCCGTTAAGCAGCCATAGTGTGTTTTCTGCATGTGTGACTCTGTTCTGTTTTGTAATTCAGTTCAAGTGTAACGGTTTTGACATTCCCTCTATAAGTGATACCTTATGAGAAGTGTCCTTTTCTGTGTGACTTATTTCACTTAGAATCGTCGTACCTAAATCCACTCATCATGCTGCTACTAGCCTTATGACATTGATTTCATGGCTGAGTGATATTCCATTGTACATAAGGACCACAACTTCTTTATCCATTTTTCTCTTTCCTGGGATATTGAAGGTGGAATGAAGTGGAGGTCCTTGTCAACAGAGCAGCCCTAAACTTTGGGGTGCTTGTGTCTTGCTGATTTTTCATTTTCCCAATTTATACCCCCATGAGTGGAAGTGCCCTATGCTCTCTAAGCTGTGTTTTTTAGATGTTTCAGGACACACCGTACACTTCTCCAGAGTGGCTGTTGGCAATTTACATCCCGCCCATCAGTGTAGCAAGGCTCCCATTTCTCCATGGCCTGTCCTGCATTTCTGGTTTTGAGACTTTTTTCAGCATGGCCCTTTTGACCGATGGGTAGCGAGTCTTCTTTGTAGCCCTGATTTGCCTTTCCAGGTTGCTTGGTTGGCCAAAAAGGGCGTATGCGTTTTTTCCTGAATATATTCAGGAAAAAACGCATACGCCCTTTTTGGCCAAGGGCATCATTGTCAACGTTTTGCCGCTTTTCATGTGCTTTAAAGGCGATTCGAATCTACCTCCTGAAATCTGTTTCCTGCAATTCTGCCTTGATTTCAAATCCTCTTCTTTGCCTTCCCTCAATATATTTGTGGACGAGAGTTATCATTTATAACTCTGCAGGTTTGTGAATTGCAGTGCCCTGAAGCTCCACTTTACAACTCGCTTTTTTGGGAGCTGGCCGCAAAAGCACTGGATGGCTTCAGGCCCTGTTCTGGTTCCGGGGGGGATGATGAGCCTGTGGTTAATTCTTCTTCCTGATGGGAAAATAGAGTGACCTGTGCCTGTCCCAACACCAAGAGCTAGTCTCTCACTGGTTCCCCGTGTACCCGTTCATCCTCAGGACAAATTGCAACCTGTACAGAACAGAAGGTTAAAGGTGCTGATGCTCCAAGTAGGGGGATTGTTAGTAAAGCGGCTGGAATGGCGAACCCGGGCACAAGGAGAAGAGAAATGAGGTGCGTTTTAGAAACCTTTCCCCATCACATGGTGTACCCTCTTTTTGTTTTCTCATGCATGTTTCCGATGTAGGAAGATGCCCTTGAACCTGGAGATTTGGGACCCATGCGATGGGTACCATGCAGTATTACTTTAAAGGGTCTGCGTTTGCTCACCCAACCTTACCAAACCTCTCAGCCCCAAGAGTGTCCACCCTTATGTCTCATCCAGCTGTGGGTCTAGATATGGTCAATCCAGGTTGCATCACAGCCCCTGAACGCATTGTGTAAGAATTTCTCTCTCTTTCACTGTCTTTGTTTCATGGGTTTGTAAAAGTAATTTATTTTTATAATGGGGTTTAGCTGCTTTTCACTGCTGTGTTTATGCCGCTTTACACCCACTTGACACACTAACAGAGAGATATCAATACATAGGTTTTAAGATTATTACTAGTCAGATATATTCTTGTGCGGTGAATAGGGCGAGTTGAGTCCAGTTCTCTGAGCAAGTAGTAGGTCTTGTCTATTACATATTGGGTTTATGGAACGGTATCTGAGCTAATTTGAAACCCTTGTTTTATGTATCACCCCACCTCACCTTTCCCGTTAAGCAGCCATAGTGTGTTTTCTGCATGTGTGACTCTGTTCTGTTTTGTAATTCAGTTCAAGTGTAACGGTTTTGACATTCCCTCTATAAGTGATACCTTATGAGAAGTGTCCTTTTCTGTGTGACTTATTTCACTTAGAATCGTTGTACCTAAATCCACTCATCATGCTGCTACTAGCCTTATGACATTGATTTCATGGCTGAGTGATATTCCATTGTACATAAGGACCACAACATCTTTATCCATTTTTCTCTTTCCTGGGATATTGAAGGTGGAATGAAGTGGAGGTCCTTGTCAACAGAGCAGCCCTAAACTTTGGGGTGCTTGTGTCTTGCTGATTTTTCATTTTCCCAATTTATACCCCCATGAGTGGAAGTGCCCTATGCTCTCTAAGCTGTGTTTTTTAGATGTTTCAGGACACACCGTACACTTCTCCAGAGTGGCTGTTGGCAATTTACATCCCGCCCATCAGTGTAACAAGGCTCCCATTTCTCCATGGCCTGTCCTGCATTTCTGGTTTTGAGACTTTTTTCAGCATGGCCCTTTTGACCGATGGGTAGCGAGTCTTCTTTGTAGCGCTGATTTGCCTTTCCAGGTTGCTTGGTTGGCCAAAAAGGGCGTATGCGTTTTTTTCCTGAATATATTCAGGAAAAAACGCATACGCCCTTTTTGGCCAAGGGCATCATTGTCAACGTTTTGCCGCTTTTCATGTGCTTTAAAGGCGATTCGAATCTACCTCCTGAAATCTGTTTCCTGCAATTCTGCCTTGATTTCAAATCCTCTTCTTTGCCTTCCCTCAATATATTTGTGGACGAGAGTTATCATTTATAACTCTGAAGGTTTGTGAATTGCAGTGCCCTGAAGCTCCATTTTACAACTCGCTTTTTTGAGAGCTGGCCGCAAAAGTGCAAGATGCCTTCAGGCCCTGTTCTGGTTCCGTGGGGGGAGGATGAGCCTGTGGTTAATTCTTCTTCCTGATGGAAAAATAGAGTGACCTGTGCTTGTCCCAACACCAAGAGCTAGTCTCTCACTGGTTCCCCGTGTACCCGTTCATCCTCAGGAGAAATTGCAACCTGTACGGAACAGGAGGTTAAAGGTGCTGATGCTCCAAGTAGGGAGATTGTTAGTAAAGCGGCTGGAATGGCGAAACCAGGCACAAGGAGAAGAGAAATGAGGTGCGTTTTAGAAACCTTTCCCCATCACATGGTGTACCCTCTTTTTGTTTTCTCATGCATGTTTTCGATGTAGGAATATGCCCTTGAACCTGGAGATTAGGGACCCATGCGATGGGTACCACGCAGTATTACTTTAATGGGTCTGCGTTTGCTCACCCAACCTAACCAAACCTCTCAGCCCCAAGAGTGTCCACCCTTATGTCTCCTCCAGCTGTGGGTCTAGATATGGTCCATCCAGGTTGCATCACAGCCCCTGAACGCATTGTGTAAGTATTTCTCTCTCTTTCACTGTCTTTGTTTCATGGGTTTGTAAAAGTAATTTATTTTTATAATGGGGTTTAGCTGCTTTTCACTGCTGTGTTTATGCCGCTTTACACCCGCTTGACACACTAACAGTGAGATATCAATACATAGGTTTTAAGATTATTACTAGTCAGATATATTCTTGTGCGGTGAATAGGGCGTGTTGAGTCCAGTTCTCTGAGCAAGGAGTAGGTCTTGTCTATTACATATTGGGTTTATGGAACGGTATCTGAGCTAATTTGAAACCCTTGTTTTATGTATCACCCCACCTCACCTTTCCCGTTAAGCAGCCATAGTGTGTTTTCTGCATGTGTGACTCTGTTCTGTTTTGTAATTCAGTTCAAGTGTAACGGTTTTTACATTCCCTCTATAAGTGATACCTTATGAGAAGTGTCCTTTTCTGTGTGACTTATTTCACTTAGAATCGTCGTACCTAAATCCACTCATCATGCTGCTACTAGCCTTATGACATTGATTTCATGGCTGAGTGATATTCCATTGTACATAAGGACCACAACTTCTTTATCCATTTTTCTCTTTCCTGGGATATTGAAGGTGGAATGAAGTGGAGGTCCTTGTCAACAGAGCAGCCCTAAACTTTGGGGTGCTTGTGTCTTGCTGATTTTTCATTTTCCCAATTTATACCCCCATGAGTGGAAGTGCCCTATGCTCTCTAAGCTGTGTTTTTTAGATGTTTCAGGACACACCGTACACTTCTCCAGAGTGGCTGTTGGCAATTTACATCCCGCCCATCAGTGTAGCAAGGCTCCCATTTCTCCATGGCCTGTCCTGCATTTCTGGTTTTGAGACTTTTTTCAGCATGGCCCTTTTGACCGATGGGTAGCGAGTCTTCTTTGTAGCCCTGATTTGCCTTTCCAGGTTGCTTGGTTGGCCAAAAAGGGCGTATGCGTTTTTTCCTGAATATATTCAGGAAAAAACGCATACGCCCTTTTTGGCCAAGGGCATCATTGTCAACGTTTTGCCGCTTTTCATGTGCTTTAAAGGCGATTCGAATCTACCTCCTGAAATCTGTTTCCTGCAATTCTGCCTTGATTTCAAATCCTCTTCTTTGCCTTCCCTCAATATATTTGTGGACGAGAGTTATCATTTATAACTCTGCAGGTTTGTGAATTGCAGTGCCCTGAAGCTCCACTTTACAACTCGCTTTTTTGGGAGCTGGCCGCAAAAGCACTGGATGGCTTCAGGCCCTGTTCTGGTTCCGGGGGGGATGATGAGCCTGTGGTTAATTCTTCTTCCTGATGGGAAAATAGAGTGACCTGTGCCTGTCCCAACACCAAGAGCTAGTCTCTCACTGGTTCCCCGTGTACCCATTCATCCTCAGGACAAATTGCAACCTGTGCAGAACAGAAGGTTAAAGGTGCTGATGCTCCAAGTAGGGAGATTGTTAGTAAAGCGGCTGGAATGGCGAACCCGGGCACAAGGAGAAGAGAAATGAGGTGCGTTTTAGAAACCTTTCCCCATCACATGGTGTACCCTCTTTTTGTTTTCTCATGCATGTTTCCGATGTAGGAAGATGCCCTTGAACCTGGAGATTTGGGACCCATGCGATGGGTACCACGCAGTATTACTTTAAAGGGTCTGCGTTTGCTCACCCAACCTTACCAAACCTCTCAGCCCCAAGAGTGTCCACCCTTATGTCTCATCCAGCTGTGGGTCTAGATATGGTCAATCCAGGTTGCATCACAGCCCCTGAACGCATTGTGTAAGAATTTCTCTCTCTTTCACTGTCTTTGTTTCATGGGTTTGTAAAAGTAATTTATTTTTATAATGGGGTTTAGCTGCTTTTCACTGCTGTGTTTATGCCGCTTTACACCCACTTGACACACTAACAGAGAGATATCAATACATAGGTTTTAAGATTATTACTAGTCAGATATATTCTTGTGCGGTGAATAGGGCGTGTTGAGTCCAGTTCTCTGAGCAAGGAGTAGGTCTTGTCTATTACATATTGGGTTTATGGAACGGTATCTGAGCTAATTTGAAACCCTTGTTTTATGTATCACCCCACCTCACCTTTCCCGTTAAGCAGCCATAGTGTGTTTTCTGCATGTGTGACTCTGTTCTGTTTTGTAATTCAGTTCAAGTGTAACGGTTTTTACATTCCCTCTATAAGTGATACCTTATGAGAAGTGTCCTTTTCTGTGTGACTTATTTCACTTAGAATCGTTGTACCTAAATCCACTCATCATGCTGCTACTAGCCTTATGACATTGGTTTCATGGCTGAGTGATATTCCATTGTACATAAGGACCACAAATTCTTTATCCATTTTTCTCTTTCCTGGGATATTGAAGGTGGAATGAAGTGGAGGTCCTTGTCAACAGAGCAGCCCTAAACTTTGGGGTGCTTGTGTCTTGCTGATTTTTCATTTTCCCAATTTATACCCCCATGAGTGGAAGTGCCCTATGCTCTCTAAGCTGTGTTTTTTAGATGTTTCAGGACACACCGTACACTTCTCCAGAGTGGCTGTTGGCAATTTACATCCCGCCCATCAGTGTAGCAAGGCTCCCATTTCTCCATGGCCTGTCCTGCATTGCTGGTTTTGAGACTTTTTTCAGCATGGCCCTTTTGACCGATGGGTAGCGAGTCTTCTTTGTAGCGCTGATTTGCCTTTCCAGGTTGCTTGGTTGGCCAAAAAGGGCGTATGCGTTTTTTTCCTGAATATATTCAGGAAAAAACGCATACGCCCTTTTTGGCCAAGGGCATCATTGTCAACGTTTTGCCGCTTTTCATGTGCTTTAAAGGCGATTCGAATCTACCTCCTGAAATCTGTTTCCTGCAATTCTGCCTTGATTTCAAATCCTCTTCTTTGCCTTCCCTCAATATATTTGTGGACGAGAGTTATCATTTATAACTCTGAAGGTTTGTGAATTGCAGTGCCCTGAAGCTCCATTTTACAACTCGCATTTTTGGGAGCTGGACGCAAAAGCGCATGATGGCTTCAGGCCCTGTTCTGCTTCCGGGGGGGAGGATGAGCCTGTGGTTAATTCTTCTTCCTGATGGGAAAATAGAGTGACCTCTGCCTGTCCCAACACCAAGAGCTAGTCTCTCACTGGTTCCCGGTCTACCCGTTCATCCTCAGGACAAATTGCAACGTGTACGGAACAGGAGGTTAAAGGTGCTGATGCTCCAAGTAGGGAGATTGTTAGTAAAGCGGCTGGAATGGCGAACCCGGGCACAAGGAGAAGAGAAATGAGGTGCGTTTTAGAAACCTTTCCCCATCACATGGTGTACCATCTTTTTGTTTTCTCATGCATGTTTTCGATGTAGGAAGATGCCCTTGAACCTGGAGATTTGGGACCCATGTGATGGGTACCACGCAGTATTACTTTAAAGGGTGTGCGTTTGCTCACCCAACCTCACCAAACCTCTCAGCCCCAAGAGTGTCCACCCTTATGTCTCATCCAGCTGTGGGTCTAGATATGGTCAATCCAGGTTGCATCACAGCCCCTGAACGCATTGTGTAAGAATTTCTCTCTCTTTCACTGTCTTTGATTCATGGGTTTTTCGAAGTAATTTATTTTTATAATGGGGTTTAGCTGCTTTTCACTGCTGTGTTTATGCCACTTTACACCCACTTGACACACTAACAGAGAGATATCAATACATAGGTTTTAAGATTATTACTAGTCAGATATATTCTTGTGCGGTGAATAGGGCGTGTTGAGTCCAGTTCTCTGAGCAAGGAGTAGGTCTTGTCTATTACATATTGGGTTTATGGAACGGTATCTGAGCTAATTTGAAACCCTTGTTTTATGTATCACCCCACCTCACCTTTCCCGTTAAGCAGCCATAGTGTGTTTTCTGCATGTGTGACTCTGTTCTGTTTTGTAATTCAGTTCAAGTGTAACGGTTTTTACATTCCCTCTATAAGTGATACCTTATGAGAAGTGTCCTTTTCTGTGTGACTTATTTCACTTAGAATCGTCGTACCTAAATCCACTCATCATGCTGCTACTAGCCTTATGACATTGATTTCATGGCTGAGTGATATTCCATTGTACATAAGGACCACAACTTCTTTATCCATTTTTCTCTTTCCTGGGATATTGAAGGTGGAATGAAGTGGAGGTCCTTGTCAACAGAGCAGCCCTAAACTTTGGGGTGCTTGTGTCTTGCTGATTTTTCATTTTCCCAATTTATACCCCCATGAGTGGAAGTGCCCTATGCTCTCTAAGCTGTGTTTTTTAGATGTTTCAGGACACACCGTACAGTTCTCCAGAGTGGCTCTTGGCAATTTACATCCCGTGTATCAGTGTAGCAAGGCTCCCATTTCTCCATGGCCTGTCCTGCATTTCTGGTTTTGAGACTTTTTTCAGCATGGCCCTTTTGACCGATGGGTAGCGAGTCTTCTTTGTAGCGCTGATTTGCCTTTCCAGGTTGCTTGGTTGGCCAAAAAGGGCGTATGCGTTTTTTTCCTGAATATATTCAGGAAAAAACGCATACGCCCTTTTTGGCCAAGGGCATCATTGTCAACGTTTTGCCGCTTTTCATGTGCTTTAAAGGCGATTCGAATCTACCTCCTGAAATCTGTTTCCTGCAATTCTGCCTTGATTTCAAATCCTCTTCTTTGCCTTCCCTCAATATATTTGTGGACGAGAGTTATCATTTATAACTCTGCAGGTTTGTGAATTGCAGTGCCCTGAAGCTCCATTTTACAACTCGCATTTTTGGGAGCTGGACGCAAAAGCGCAGGATGGCTTCAGGCCCTGTTCTGCTTCCGGGGGGGAGGATGAGCCTGTGGTTAATTCTTCTTCCTGATGGGAAAATAGAGTGACCTGTGCCTGTCCCAACACCAAGAGCTAGTCTCTCACTGGTTCCCCGTGTACCCGTTCATCCTCAGGACAAATTGCAACCTGTACGGAACAGGAGGTTAAAGGTGCTGATGCTCCAAGTAGGGAGATTGTTAGTAAAGCGGCTGGAATGGCGAACCCGGGCACAAGGAGAAGAGAAATGAGGTGCGTTTTAGAAACCTTTCCCCATCACATGGTGTACCATCTTTTTGTTTTCTCATGCATGTTTTCGATGTAGGAAGATGCCCTTGAACCTGGAGATTTGGGACCCATGTGATGGGTACCACGCAGTATTACTTTAAAGGGTCTGCGTTTGCTCACCCAACCTCACCAAACCTCTCAGCCCCAAGAGTGTCCACCCTTATGTCTCATCCAGCTGTGGGTCTAGATATGGTCAATCCAGGTTGCATCACAGCCCCTGAACGCATTGTGTAAGAATTTCTCTCTCTTTCACTGTCTTGGTTTCATGGGTTTTTCGAAGTAATTTATTTTTATAATGGGGTTTAGCTGCTTTTCACTGCTGTGTTTATGCCGCTTTACACCCACTTGACACACTAACAGAGAGATATCAATACATAGGTTTTAAGATTATTACTAGTCAGATATATTCTTGTGCGGTGAATAGGGCGTGTTGAGTCCAGTTCTCTGAGCAA
The DNA here is from genome assembly GCF_965194805.1 of Balaenoptera borealis. Taxonomy (NCBI): domain Eukaryota; kingdom Metazoa; phylum Chordata; class Mammalia; order Artiodactyla; family Balaenopteridae; genus Balaenoptera; species Balaenoptera borealis. The sequence goes on along the minus strand of NW_028123938.1, from coordinate 1,093,437 downwards.
GGAGTAGGTCTTGTCTATTACATATTGGGTTTATGGAACGGTATCTGAGCTAATTTGAAACCCTTGTTTTATGTATCACCCCACCTCACCTTTCCCGTTAAGCAGCCATAGTGTGTTTTCTGCATGTGTGACTCTGTTCTGTTTTGTAATTCAGTTCAAGTGTAACGGTTTTGACATTCCCTCTATAAGTGATACCTTATGAGAAGTGTCCTTTTCTGTGTGACTTATTTCACTTAGAATCGTCGTACCTAAATCCACTCATCATGCTGCTACTAGCCTTATGACATTGATTTCATGGCTGAGTGATATTCCATTGTACATAAGGACCACAACTTCTTTATCCATTTTTCTCTTTCCTGGGATATTGAAGGTGGAATGAAGTGGAGGTCCTTGTCAACAGAGCAGCCCTAAACTTTGGGGTGCTTGTGTCTTGCTGATTTTTCATTTTCCCAATTTATACCCCCATGAGTGCAAGTGTCCTATGCTCTCTAAGCTGTGTTTTTTAGATGTTTCAGGACACACCGTACACTTCTCCAGAGTGGCTGTTGGCAATTTACATCCCGCCTATCAGTGTAGCAAGGCTCCCATTTCTCCATGGCCTGTCCTGCATTTCTGGTTTTGACACGTTTTTCAGCATGGCCCTTTTGACCAAAGGGTAGCGAGTCTTCTTTGTAGCGCTGATTTGCCTTTCCAGGTTGCTTGGTTGGCCAAAAAGGGCGTATGCGTTTTTTCCTGAATATATTCAGGAAAAAACGCATACGCCCTTTTTGGCCAAGGGCATCATTGTCAACGTTTTGCCGCTTTTCATGTGCTTTAAAGGCGATTCGAATCTACCTCCTGAAGTCTGTTTCCTGCAATTCTGCCTTGATTTCAAATCCTCTTCTTTGCCTTCCCTCAAAATATTTGTGGACGAGAGTTATCATTTATAACTCTGCAGGTTTGTGAATTGCAGTGCCCTGAAGCTCCATTTTACAACTCGCTTTTTTGGGAGCTGGCCGCAAAAGTGCAAGATGGCTTCAGGCCCTGTTCTGGTTCCGGGGGGGGAGGGTGAGCCTGTGGTTAATTCTTCTTCCTGATGGGAAAATAGAGTGACCTGTGCCTGTCCCAACACCAAGAGCTAGTCTCTCACTGGTTCCCCGTCTTCCCGTTCATCCTCAGGACAAATTGCAACCTGTACGGAACAGTAGGTTAAATGTGCTGATGCTCCAAGTAGGGAGATTGTTAGTGAAGCGGCTGGAATGGCGAACCCGGGCACAAGGAGATGAGAAATGAGGTGCGTTTTAGAAATCTTTCCCCATCACACGGTGTACCATCTTCTGGGATTCTCATGCATGTTTTCGATGTAGGAAGATGCCCTTGAACCTGGAGATGTGGGTCCCATGGGATGGGTACCACGCAGTATTACTTTAAAGGGTCTGCGTTTGCTCACCCAACCTCACCAAACCTCTCAGCCCCAAGAGTGTCCACCCTTATGTCTCATCCAGCTGTGGGTCTAGATATGGTCAATCCAGGTTGCATCACAGCCCCTGAACGCATTGTGTAAGAATTTCTCTCTCTTTCACTGTATTGGTTTCATGGGTTTTTCGAAGTAATTTATTTTTATAATGGGGTTTAGCTGCTTTTCACTGCTGTGTTTATGCCGCTTTACACCCACTTGACACACTAACAGAGAGATATCAATACATAGGTTTTAAGATTATTACTAGTCAGATATATTCTTGTGCGGTGAATAGGGCGTGTTGAGTCCAGTTCTCTGAGCAAGGAGTAGGTCTTGTCTATTACATATTGGGTTTATGGAACGGTATCTGAGCTAATTTGAAACCCTTGTTTTATGTATCACCCCACCTCACCTTTCCCGTTAAGCAGCCATAGTGTGTTTTCTGCATGTGTGACTCTGTTCTGTTTTGTAATTCAGTTCAAGTGTAACGCTTTTTACATGCCCTCTATAAGTGATACCTTATGAGAAGTGTCCTTTTCTGTGTGACTTATTTCACTTAGAATCGTCGTACCTAAATCCACTCATCATGCTGCTACTAGCCTTATGACATTGATTTCATGGCTGAGTGATATTCCATTGTACATAAGGACCACAACTTCTTTATCCATTTTTCTCTTTCCTGGGATATTGAAGGTGGAATGAAGTGGAGGTCCTTGTCAACAGAGCAGCCCTAAACTTTGGGGTGCTTGTGTCTTGCTGATTTTTCATTTTCCCAATTTATACCCCCATGAGTGGAAGTGCCCTATGCTCTCTAAGCTGTGTTTTTCAGATGTTTCAGGACACACCGTACACTTCTCCAGAGTGGCTGTTGGCAATTTACATCCCGCCTATCAGTGTAGCAAGGCTCCCATTTCTCCATGGCCTGTCCTGCATTTCTGGTTTTGACACGTTTTTCAGCATGGCCCTTTTGACCGAAGGGTAGCGAGTCTTCTTTGTAGCGCTGATTTGCCTTTCCACGTTGCTTGGTTGGCCAAAAAGGGCTTATGCGTTTTTTCCTGAATATATTCAGGAAAAAACGCATACGCCCTTTTTGGCCAAGGGCATCATTGTCAACGTTTTGCCGCTTTTCATGTGCTTTAAAGGCGATTCGAATCTACCTCCTGAAATCTGTTTCCTGCAATTCTGCCTTGATTTCAAATCCTCTTCTTTGCCTTCCCTCAATATATTTGTGGACGAGAGTTATCATTTATAACTCTGCAGTTTTGTGAATTGCAGTGCCCTGAAGCTCCATTTTACAACTCGCTTTTTTGGGAGCTGGCCGCAAAAGGGCAAGATGGCTTCAGGCCCTGTTCTGGTTCCGTGGGGGTAGGATGAGCCTGTGGTTAATTCTTCTTCCTGATGGGAAAATAGAGTGACCTGTGCCTGTCCCAACACCAAGAGCTAGTCTCTCACTGGTTCCCCGTCTTCCCGTTCATCCTCAGGACAAATTGCAACCTGTACGGAACAGGAGGTTAAATGTGCTGATGCTCCAAGTAGGGAGATTGCTAGTGAAGCGGCTGGAATGGCGAACCCGGGCACAAGGAGATGAGAAATGAGGTGCGTTTTAGAAATCTTTCCCCATCACACGGTGTACCATCTTCTGGGATTCTCATGCATGTTTTCGATGTAGGAAGATGCCCTTGAACCTGGAGATTTGGGTCCCATGGGATGGGTACCACGCAGTATTACTTTAAAGGGTCTGCGTTTGCTCACCCAACCTCACCAAACCTCTCAGCCCCAAGAGTGTCCACCCTTATGTCTCATCCAGCTGTGGGTCTAGATATGGTCAATCCAGGTTGCATCACAGCCCCTGAACGCATTGTGTAAGAATTTCTCTCTCTTTCACTGTCTTTATTTCATGGGTGTTTCAAAGTAATTTATTTTTATAATGGGGTTTAGCTGCTTTTTACTGCTGTGTTTATGCCGCTTTACACCCACTTGACACACTAACAGAGAGATATCAATACATAGGTTTTAAGATTATTACTAGTCAGATATATTCTTGTGCGGTGAATAGGGTGTGTTGAGTCCAGTTCTCTGAGCAAGGAGTAGATCTTGTCTATTACATATTGGGTTTATGGAACGGTATCTGAGCTAATTTGAAACCCTTGTTTTATGTATCACCCCACCTCACCTTTCCCGTTAAGCAGCCATAGTGTGTTTTCTGCATGTGTGACTCTGTTCTGTTTTGTAATTCAGTTCAAGTGTAACGCTTTTTACATGCCCTCTATAAGTGATACCTTATGAGAAGTGTCCTTTTCTGTGTGACTTATTTCACTTAGAATCGTCGTACCTAAATCCACTCATCATGCTGCTACTAGCCTTATGACATTGATTTCATGGCTGAGTGATATTCCATTGTACATAAGGACCACAACTTCTTTATCCATTTTTCTCTTTCCTGGGATATTGAAGGTGGAATGAAGTGGAGGTCCTTGTCAACAGAGCAGCCCTAAACTTTGGGGTGCTTGTGTCTTGCTGATTTTTCATTTTCCCAATTTATACCCCCATGAGTGGAAGTGCCCTATGCTCTCTAAGCTGTGTTTTTTAGATGTTTCAGGACACACCGTACACTTCTCCAGAGTGGCTGTTGGCAATTTACATCCCGCCCATCAGTGTAGCAAGGCTCCCATTTCTCCATGGCCTGTCCTGCATTTCTGGTTTTGAGACTTTTTTCAGCATGGCCCTTTTGACCGATGGGTAGCGAGTCTTCTTTGTATCACTGATTTGCCTTTCCAGGTTGCTTGGTTGGCCAAAAAGGGCGTATGCATTTTTTCCTGAATATATTCAGGAAAAAACGCATACGCCCTTTTTGGCCTAGGGCATCATTGTCAACGTTTTGCCGCTTTTCATGTGCTTTAAAGGCGATTGGAATCTACCTCCTGAAATCTGTTTCCTGCAATTCTGCCTTGATTTCAAATCCTCTTCTTTGCCTTCCCTCAATATATTTGTGGACGAGAGTTATCATTTATAACTCTGCAGTTTTGTGAATTGCAGTGCCCTGAAGCTCCATTTTACAACTCGCATTTTTGGGAGCTGGCCGCAAAAGCGCATGATGGCTTCAGGCCCTGTTCTGCTTCCGGGGGGGAGGATGAGCCTGTGGTTAATTCTTCTTCCTGATGGGAAAATAGAGTGACCTCTGCCTGTCCCAACACCAAGAGCTAGTCTCTCACTGGTTCCCCGTCTTCCCGTTCATCCTCAGGACAAATTGCAACGTGTACGGAACAGGAGGTTAAAGGTGCTGATGCTCCAAGTAGGGAGATTGTTAGTAAAGCGGCTGGAATGGCGAACCCGGGCACAAGGAGAAGAGAAATGAGGTGCGTTTTAGAAACCTTTCCCCATCACATGGTGTACCATCTTTTTGTTTTCTCATGCATGTTTTCGATGTAGGAAGATGCCCTTGAACCTGGAGATTTGGGACCCATGTGATGGGTACCACGCAGTATTATTTTAAAGGGTCTGCGTTTGCTCACCCAACCTCACCAAACCTCTCAGCCCCAAGAGTGTCCACCCTTATGTCTCATCCAGCTGTGGGTCTAGATATGGTCAATCCAGGTTGCATCACAGCCCCTGAACGCATTGTGTAAGAATTTCTCTCTTTCACTGTCTTGGTTTCATGGGTTTTTCGAAGTAATTTATTTTTATAATGGGGTTTAGCTGCTTTTCACTGCTGTGTTTATGCCACTTTACACCCACTTGACACACTAACAGAGAGATATCAATACATAGGTTTTAAGATTATTACTAGTCAGATATATTCTTGTGCGGTGAATAGGGCGTGTTGAGTCCAGTTCTCTGAGCAAGGAGTAGGTCTTGTCTATTACATATTGGGTTTATGGAACAGTATCTGAGCTAATTTGAAACCCTTGTTTTATGTATCACCCCATCTCACCATTCCCGTTAAGCAGCCATAGTGTGTTTTCTGCATGTGTGACTCTGTTCTGTTTTGTAATTCAGTTCAAGTGTAACGCTTTTTACATTCCCTCTATAAGTGATACCTTATGAGAAGTGTCCTTTTCTGTGTGACTTATTTCACTTAGAATTGTCGTACCTAAATCCACTCATCATGCTGCTACTAGCCTTATGACATTGATTTCATGGCTGAGTGATATTCCATTGTACATAAGGACCACAACTTCTTTATCCATTTTTCTCTTTCCTGGGATATTGAAGGTGGAATGAAGTGGAGGTCCTTGTCAACAGAGCAGCCCTAAACTTTGGGGTGCTTGTGTCTTGCTGATTTTTCATTTTCCCAATTTATACCCCCATGAGTGGAAGTGCCCTATGCTCTGTAAGCTGTGTTTTTTAGATGTTTCAGGACACACTGTACACTTCTCCAGAGTGGCTGTTGGCAATTTACATCCCGCCTATCAGTGTAGCAAGGCTCCCATTTCTCCATGGCCTGTCCTGCATTTCTGGTTTTGACACGTTTTTCAGCATGGCCCTTTTGACCGAAGGGTAGCAAGTCTTCTTTGTAGCGCTGATTTGCCTTTCCAGGTTGCTTGGTTGGCCAAAAAGGGCGTATGCGTTTTTTCCTGAATATATTCAGGAAAAAACGCATACGCCCTTTTTGGCCAAGGGCATCATTGTCAACGTTTTGCCGCTTTTCATGTGCTTTAAAGGCGATTCGAATCTACCTCCTGAAATCTGTTTCCTGCAATTCTGCCTTGATTTCAAATCCTCTTCTTTGCCTTCCCTCAATATATTTGTGGACGAGAGTTATCATTTATAACTCTGCAGGTTTGTGAATTGCAGTGCCCTGAAGCTCCATTTTACAACTCGCTTTTTTGGGAGCTGGCCGCAAAAGTGCAAGATGGCTTCAGGCCCTGTTCTGGTTCCGGGGGGGGAGGATGAGCCTGTGGTTAATTCTTCTTCCTGATGGGAAAATAGAGTAACCTGTGCCTGTCCCAACACCAAGAGCTAGTCTCTCACTGGTTCCCCGTCTTCCCGTTCATCCTCAGGACAAATTGCAACCTGTACGGAACAGGAGGTTAAATGTGCTGATGCTCCAAGTAGGGAGATTGCTAGTGAAGCGGCTAGAATGGCGAACCCGGGCACAAGGAGATGAGAAATGAGGTGCGTTTTAGAAATCTTTCCCCATCACACGGTGTACCATCTTCTGGGATTCTCATGCATGTTTTCGATGTAGGAAGATGCCCTTGAACCTGGAGATTTGGGTCTCATGGGATGGGTACCACGCAGTATTACTTTAAAGGGTCTGCGTTTGCTCACCCAACCTCACCAAACCTCTCAGCCCCAAGAGTGTCCACCCTTATGTCTCATCCAGCTGTGGGTCTAGATATGGTCAATCCAGGTTGCATCACAGCCCCTGAACGCATTCTGTAAGAATTTCTCTCTCTTTCACTGTCTTGGTTTCATGGGTTTGTAAAAGTAATTTATTTTTATAATGGGGTTTAGCTGCTTTTCACTGCTGTGTTTATGCCGCTTTACACCCACTTGACACACTAACAGAGAGATATCAATACATAGGTTTTAAGATTATTACTAGTCAGATATATTCTTGTGCAGTGAATAGGGTTTGTTGAGTCTAGTTCTCTGAGCAAGGATTAGATCTTGTCTATTACATATTGGGTTTATGGAATGGTATCTGAGCTAATTTGAAACCCTTGTTTTATGTATCACCCCACCTCACCTTTCCCGTTAAGCAGCCATAGTGTGTTTTCTGCATGTGTGACTCTGTTCTGTTTTGTAATTCAGTTCAAGTGTAACGGTTTTGACATTCCCTCTATAAGTGATACCTTATGAGAAGTGTCCTTTTCTGTGTGACTTATTTCACTTAGAATCGTCGTACCTAAATCCACTCATCATGCTGCTACTAGCCTTATGACATTGATTTCATGGCTGAGTGATATTCCATTGTACATAAGGACCACAACTTCTTTATCCATTTTTCTCTTTCCTGGGATATTGAAGGTGGAATGAAGTGGAGGTCCTTGTCAACAGAGCAGCCCTAAACTTTGGGGTGCTTGTGTCTTGCTGATTTTTCATTTTCCCAATTTATACCCCCATGAGTGGAAGTGCCCTATGCTCTCTAAGCTGTGTTTTTTAGATGTTTCAGGACACACCGTACACTTCTCCAGAGTGGCTGTTGGCAATTTACATCCCGCCTATCAGTGTAGCAAGGCTCCCATTTCTCCATGGCCTGTCCTGCATTTCTGGTTTTGACACGTTTTTCAGCATGGCCCTTTTGACCGAAGGGTAGCGAGTCTTCTTTGTAGCGCTGATTTGCCTTTCCAGGTTGCTTAGTTGGCCAAATAGGGCGTATGCGTTTTTTCCTGAATATATTCAGGAAAAAAGGCATACGCCCTTTTTGGCCAAGGGCATCATTGTCAACGTTTTGCCGCTTTTCATGTGCTTTAAAGGCGATTCGAATCTACCTCCTGAAATCTGTTTCCTGCAATTCTGCCTTGATTTCAAATCCTCTTCTTTGCCTTCCCTCAATATATTTGTGGACGAGAGTTATCATTTATAACTCTGCAGGTCTGTGAATTGCAGTGCCCTGAATCTCCATTTTACAACTCGCATTTTTGGGAGCTGGCCGCAAAAGTGCAGGATGGCTTCAGGCCCTGTTCTGGTTCCGAGGGGGAGGATGAGCCTGTGGTTAATTCTTCTTCCTGATGGGAAAATAGAGTGACCTGTGCCTGTCCCAACACCAAGAGCTAGTCTCTCACTGGTTCCCCGTGTACCCGTTCATCCTCAGGACAAATTGCAACCTGTACAGAACAGGAGTTTAAAGGTGCTGATGCTCCAAGTAGGGAGATTGTTAGTAAAGCAGCTGGAATGGCGAACCCGGGCACAAGGAGAAGAGAAATGAGGTGCGTTTTAGAAACCTTTCCCCATCACATGGTGTACCATCCTTTTGTTTTCTCATGCATGTTTTCGATGTAGGAAGATGCCCTTGAACCTGGAGATTAGGGACCCATGCGATAGGTACCACGCAGTATTACTTTAAAGGGTCGGCGTTTGCTCACCCAACCTCACCAAACCTCTCAGCCCCAAGAGTGTCCACCCTTATGTCTCATCCAGCTGTGGGTCTAGATATGGTCAATCCAGGTTGCATCACAGCCCCTGAACGCATTGTGTAAGAATTTCTCGCTCTTTCACTGTCTTGGTTTCATGGGTTTTTCGAAGTAATTTATTTTTATAATGGGGTTTAGCTGCTTTTCACTGCTGTGTTTATGCCGCTTTACACCCACTTGACACACTAACAGAGAGATATCAATACATAGGTTTTAAGATTATTACTAGTCAGATATATTCTTGTGCGGTGAATAGGGCGTGTTGAGTCCAGTTCTCTGAGCAAGGAGTAGGTCTTGTCTATTACATATTGGGTTTATGGAACGGTATCTGAGCTAATTTGAAACCCTTGTTTTATGTATCACCCCACCTCACCTTTCCCGTTAAGCAGCCATAGTGTGTTTTCTGCATGTGTGACTCTGTTCTGTTTTGTAATTCAGTTCAAGTGTAACGGTTTTGACATTCCCTCTATAAGTGATACCTTATGAGAAGTGTCCTTTTCTGTGTGACTTACTTCACTTAGAATCGTCGTACCTAAATCCACTCATCATGCTGCTACTAGCCTTATGACATTGATTTCATGGCTGAGTGATATTCCATTGTACATAAGGACCACAACTTCTTTATCCATTTTTCTCTTTCCTGGGATATTGAAGGTGGAATGAAGTGGAGGCCCTTGTCAACAGAGCAGCCCTAAACTTTGGGGTGCTTGTGTCTTGCTGATTTTTCATTTTCCCAATTTATACCCCCATGAGTGGAAGTGCCCTATGCTCTCTAAGCTGTGTTTTTTAGATGTTTCAGGACACACCGTACACTTCTCCAGAGTGGCTGTTGGCAATTTACATCCCGCCCATCAGTGTAGCAAGGCTCCCATTTCTCCATGGCCTGTCCTGCATTGCTGGTTTTGAGACTTTTTTCAGCATGGCCCTTTTGACCGATGGGTAGCGAGTCTTCTTTGTAGCGCTGATTTGCCTTTCCAGGTTGCTTGGTTGGCCAAAAAGGGCGTATGCGGTTTTTCCTGAATATATTCAGGAAAAAACGCATACGCCCTTTTTGGCCAAGGGCATCATTGTCAACGATTTGCCGCTTTTCATGTGCTTTAAAGGCGATTCGAATCTACCTCCTGAAATCTGTTTCCTGCAATTCTGCCTTGATTTCAAATCCTCTTCTTTGCCTTCCCTCAATATATTTGTGGATGAGAGTTATCATTTATAACTCTGCAGGTCTGTGAATTGCAGTGCCCTGAATCTCCATTTTACAACTCGCATTTTTGGGAGCTGGCCGCAAAAGCACAGGATGGCTTCAGGCCCTGTTCTGGTTCCGAGGGGGAGGATGAGCCTGTGGTTAATTCTTCTTCCTGATGGGAAAATAGAGTGACCTGTGCCTGTCCCAACACCAAGAGCTAGTCTCTCACTGGTTCCCCGTGTACCCGTTCATCCTCAGGACAAATTGCAACCTGTACGGAACAGGAGGTTAAAGGTGCTGATGCTCCAAGTAGGGAGATTGTTAGTAAAGCGGCTGGAATGGCGAACCCGGGCACAAGGAGAAGAGAAATGAGGTGCGTTTTAGAAACCTTTCCCCATCACATGGTGTACCATCCTTTTGTTTTCTCATGCATGTTTTCGATGTAGGAAGATGCCCTTGAACCTGGAGATTTGGGACCCATGCGATGGGTACCACGCAGTATTACTTTAAAGGGTCGGCGTTTGCTCACCCAACCTCACCAAACCTCTCAGCCCCAAGAGTGTCCACCCTTATGTCTCCTCCAGCTGTGGGTCTAGATATGGTCAATCCAGGTTGCATCACAGCCCCTGAACGCATTGTGTAAGAATTTCTCTCTCTTTCACTGTCTTTGTTTCATGGGTTTTTCGAAGTAATTTATTTTTATAATGCGGTTTAGCTGCTTTTCACTGCTGTGTTTATGCCGCTTTACACCCACTTGACACACTAACAGAGAGATATCAATACATAGGTTTTAAGATTATTACTAGTCAGATATATTCTTGTGCGGTGAATAGGGCGTGTTGAGTCCAGTTCTCTGAGCAAGGAGTAGGTCTTGTCTATTACATATTGGGTTTATGGAATGGTATCTGAGCTAATTTGAAACCCTTGTTTTATGTATCACCCCACCTCACCTTTCCCGTTAAGCAGCCATAGTGTGTTTTCTGCATGTGTGACTCTGTTCTGTTTTGTAATTCAGTTCAAGTGTAACGGTTTTGACATTCCCTCTATAAGTGATACCTTATGAGAAGTGTCCTTTTCTGTGTGACTTATTTCACTTAGAATCGTCGTACCTAAATCCACTCATCATGCTGCTACTAGCCTTATGACATTGATTTCATGGCTGAGTGATATTCCATTGTACATAAGGACCACAACTTCTTTATCCATTTTTCTCTTTCCTGGGATATTGAAGGTGGAATGAAGTGGAGGTCCTTGTCAACAGAGCAGCCCTAAACTTTGGGGTGCTTGTGTCTTGCTGATTTTTCATTTTCCCAATTTATACCCCCATGAGTGGAAGTGCCCTATGCTCTCTAAGCTGTGTTTTTTAGATGTTTCAGGACACACCGTACACTTCTCCAGAGTGGCTGTTGGCAATTTACATCCCGCCTATCAGTGTAGCAAGGCTCCCATTTCTCCATGGCCTGTCCTGCATTTCTGGTTTTGACACGTTTTTCAGCATGGCCCTTTTGACCGAAGGGTAGCGAGTCTTCTTTGTAGCGCTGATTTGCCTTTCCAGGTTGCTTAGTTGGCCAAATAGGGCGTATGCGTTTTTTCCTGAATATATTCAGGAAAAAAGGCATACGCCCTTTTTGGCCAAGGGCATCATTGTCAACGTTTTGCCGCTTTTCATGTGCTTTAAAGGCGATTCGAATCTACCTCCTGAAATCTGTTTCCTGCAATTCTGCCTTGATTTCAAATCCTCTTCTTTGCCTTCCCTCAATATATTTGTGGACGAGAGTTATCATTTATAACTCTGCAGGTCTGTGAATTGCAGTGCCCTGAATCTCCATTTTACAACTCGCATTTTTGGGAGCTGGCCGCAAAAGTGCAGGATGGCTTCAGGCCCTGTTCTGGTTCCGAGGGGGAGGATGAGCCTGTGGTTAATTCTTCTTCCTGATGGGAAAATAGAGTGACCTGTGCCTGTCCCAACACCAAGAGCTAGTCTCTCACTGGTTCCCCGTGTACCCGTTCATCCTCAGGACAAATTGCAACCTGTACAGAACAGGAGGTTAAAGGTGCTGATGCTCCAAGTAGGGAGATTGTTAGTAAAGCAGCTGGAATGGCGAACCCGGGCACAAGGAGAAGAGAAATGAGGTGCGTTTTAGAAACCTTTCCCCATCACATGGTGTACCATCCTTTTGTTTTCTCATGCATGTTTTCGATGTAGGAAGATGCCCTTGAACCTGGAGATTAGGGACCCATGCGATAGGTACCACGCAGTATTACTTTAAAGGGTCGGCGTTTGCTCACCCAACCTCACCAAACCTCTCAGCCCCAAGAGTGTCCACCCTTATGTCTCATCCAGCTGTGGGTCTAGATATGGTCAATCCAGGTTGCATCACAGCCCCTGAACGCATTGTGTAAGAATTTCTCGCTCTTTCACTGTCTTGGTTTCATGGGTTTTTCGAAGTAATTTATTTTTATAATGGGGTTTAGCTGCTTTTCACTGCTGTGTTTATGCCGCTTTACACCCACTTGACACACTAACAGAGAGATATCAATACATAGGTTTTAAGATTATTACTAGTCAGATATATTCTTGTGCGGTGAATAGGGCGTGTTGAGTCCAGTTCTCTGAGCAAGGAGTAGGTCTTGTCTATTACATATTGGGTTTATGGAACGGTATCTGAGCTAATTTGAAACCCTTGTTTTATGTATCACCCCACCTCACCTTTCCCGTTAAGCAGCCATAGTGTGTTTTCTGCATGTGTGACTCTGTTCTGTTTTGTAATTCAGTTCAAGTGTAACGGTTTTGACATTCCCTCTATAAGTGATACCTTATGAGAAGTGTCCTTTTCTGTGTGACTTACTTCACTTAGAATCGTCGTACCTAAATCCACTCATCATGCTGCTACTAGCCTTATGACATTGATTTCATGGCTGAGTGATATTCCATTGTACATAAGGACCACAACTTCTTTATCCATTTTTCTCTTTCCTGGGATATTGAAGGTGGAATGAAGTGGAGGCCCTTGTAAACAGAGCAGCCCTAAACTTTGGGGTGCTTGTGTCTTGCTGATTTTTCATTTTCCCAATTTATACCCCCATGAGTGGAAGTGCCCTATGCTCTCTAAGCTGTGTTTTTTAGATGTTTCAGGACACACCGTACACTTCTCCAGAGTGGCTGTTGGCAATTTACATCCCGCCCATCAGTGTAGCAAGGCTCCCATTTCTCCATGGCCTGTCCTGCATTTCTGGTTTTGAGACTTTTTTCAGCATGGCCCTTTTGACCGATGGGTAGCGAGTCTTCTTTGTAGCGCTGATTTGCCTTTCCAGGTTGCTTGGTTGGCCAAAAAGGGCGTATGCGGTTTTTCCTGAATATATTCAGGAAAAAACGCATACGCCCTTTTTGGCCAAGGGCATCATTGTCAACGATTTGCCGCTTTTCATGTGCTTTAAAGGCGATTCGAATCTACCTCCTGAAATCTGTTTCCTGCAATTCTGCCTTGATTTCAAATCCTCTTCTTTGCCTTCCCTCAATATATTTGTGGACGAGAGTTATCATTTATAACTCTGCAGGTCTGTGAATTGCAGTGCCCTGAATCTCCATTTTACAACTCGCATTTTTGGGAGCTGGCCGCAAAAGCGCAGGATGGCTTCAGGCCCTGTTCTGGTTCCGAGGGGGAGGATGAGCCTGTGGTTAATTCTTCTTCCTGATGGGAAAATAGAGTGACCTGTGCCTGTCCCAACACCAAGAGCTAGTCTCTCACTGGTTCCCCGTGTACCCGTTCATCCTCAGGACAAATTGCAACCTGTACGGAACAGGAGGTTAAAGGTGCTGATGCTCCAAGTAGGGAGATTGTTAGTAAAGCGGCTGGAATGGCGAACCCGGGCACAAGGAGAAGAGAAATGAGGTGCGTTTTAGAAACCTTTCCCCATCACATGGTGTACCATCCTTTTGTTTTCTCATGCATGTTTTCGATGTAGGAAGATGCCCTTGAACCTGGAGATTTGGGACCCATGCGATGGGTACCACGCAGTATTACTTTAAAGGGTCGGCGTTTGCTCACCCAACCTCACCAAACCTCTCAGCCCCAAGAGTGTCCACCCTTATGTCTCCTCCAGCTGTGGGTCTAGATATGGTCAATCCAGGTTGCATCACAGCCCCTGAACGCATTGTGTAAGAATTTCTCTCTCTTTCACTGTCTTTGTTTCATGGGTTTTTCGAAGTAATTTATTTTTATAATGCGGTTTAGCTGCTTTTCACTGCTGTGTTTATGCCGCTTTACACCCACTTGGCACACTAACAGAGAGATATCAATACATAGGTTTTAAGATTATTACTAGTCAGATATATTCTTGTGCGGTGAATAGGGCGTGTTGAGTCCAGTTCTCTGAGCAAGGAGTAGGTCTTGTCTATTACATATTGGGTTTATGGAACGGTATCTGAGCTAATTTGAAACCCTTGTTTTATGTATCACCCCACCTCACCTTTCCCGTTAAGCAGCCATAGTGTGTTTTCTGCATGTGTGACTCTGTTCTGTTTTGTAATTCAGTTCAAGTGTAACGGTTTTGACATTCCCTCTATAAGTGATACCTTATGAGAAGTGTCCTTTTCTGTGTGACTTATTTCACTTAGAATCGTCGTACCTAAATCCACTCATCATGCTGCTACTAGCCTTATGACATTGATTTCATGGCTGAGTGATATTCCATTGTACATAAGGACCACAACTTCTTTATCCATTTTTCTCTTTCCTGGGATATTGAAGGTGGAATGAAGTGGAGGTCCTTGTCAACAGAGCAGCCCTAAACTTTGGGGTGCTTGTGTCTTGCTGATTTTTCATTTTCCCAATTTATACCCCCATGAGTGGAAGTGCCCTATGCTCTCTAAGCTGTGTTTTTTAGATGTTTCAGGACACACCGTACACTTCTCCAGAGTGGCTGTTGGCAATTTACATCCCGCCTATCAGTGTAGCAAGGCTCCCATTTCTCCATGGCCTGTCCTGCATTTCTGGTTTTGACACGTTTTTCAGCATGGCCCTTTTGACCGAAGGGTAGCGAGTCTTCTTTGTAGCGCTGATTTGCCTTTCCAGGTTGCTTAGTTGGCCAAATAGGGCGTATGCGTTTTTTCCTGAATATATTCAGGAAAAAAGGCATACGCCCTTTTTGGCCAAGGGCATCATTGTCAACGTTTTGCCGCTTTTCATGTGCTTTAAAGGCGATTCGAATCTACCTCCTGAAATCTGTTTCCTGCAATTCTGCCTTGATTTCAAATCCTCTTCTTTGCCTTCCCTCAATATATTTGTGGACGAGAGTTATCATTTATAACTCTGCAGGTTTGTGAATTGCAGTGCGCTGAAGCTCCATTTTACAACTCGCTTTTTTGGGAGCTGGCCGCAAAAGTGCAAGATGGCTTCTGGCCCTGTTCTGGTTCCGGGGGGAGAGGATGAGACTGTGGTTAATTCTTCTTCCTGATGGGAAAATAGAGTGACCTGTGCCTGTCCCAACACCAAGAGCTAGTCTCTCACTGGTTCCCCGTGTACCCGTTCATCCTCAGGACAAATTGCAACCTGTACGGAACAGGAGGTTAAAGGTGCTGATGCTCCAAGTAGGGAGATTGTTAGTAAAGCGGCTGGAATGGCGAACCCGGGCACAAGGAGAAGAGAAATGAGGTGCGTTTTAGAAATCTATCCCCATCACACGGTGTACCATCTTCTGGGATTCTCATGCATGTTTTCGATGTAGGAAGATGCCCTTGAACCTGGAGATTTGGGACCCATGCGATGGGTACCACGCAGTATTACTTTAAAGGGTGTGCATTTGCTTACCCAACCTCACCAAACCTCTCAGCCCCAAGAGTGTCCACCCTTATGTCTCATCCAGCTGTGGGTCTAGATATGGTCAATCCAGGTTGCATCACAGCCCCTGAACGCATTGTGTAAGAATTTCTCTCTCTTTCACTGTCTTTGTTTCATGGGTTTTTCAAAGTAATTTATTTTTATAATGGGGTTTAGCTGCTTTTCACTGCTGTGTTTATGCCGCTTTACACCCACTTGACACACTAACAGAGAGATATCAATACATAGGTTTTAAGATTATTACTAGTCAGATATATTCTTGTGCGGTGAATAGGGCGTGTTGAGTCCAGTTCTCTGAGCAAGGAGTAGGTCTTGTCTATTACATATTGGGTTTATGGAACGGTATCTGAGCTAATTTGAAACCCTTGTTTTATGTATCACCCCACCTCACCTTTCCCGTTAAGCAGCCATAGTGTGTTTTCTGCATGTGTGACTCCGTTCTGTTTTGTAATTCAGTTCAAGTGTAACGGTTTTGACATTCCCTCTATAAGTGATACCTTATGAGAAGTGTCCTTTTCTGTGTGACTTACTTCACTTAGAATCGTCGTACCTAAATCCACTCATCATGCTGCTACTAGCCTTATGACATTGATTTCATGGCTGAGTGATATTCCATTGTACATAAGGACCACAACTTCTTTATCCATTTTTCTCTTTCCTGGGATATTGAAGGTGGAATGAAGTGGAGGTCCTTGTCAACAGAGCAGCCCTAAACTTTGGGGTGCTTGTGTCTTGCTGATTTTTCATTTTCCCAATTTATACCCCCATGAGTGGAAGTGCCCTATGCTCTCTAAGCTGTGTTTTTTAGATGTTTCAGGACACACCGTACACTTCTCCAGAGTGGCTGTTGGCAATTTACATCCCGCCCATCAGTGTAGCAAGGCTCCCATTTCTCCATGGCCTGTCCTGCATTTTTGGTTTTGAGACTTTTTTCAGCATGGCCCTTTTGACCGATGGGTAGCGAGTCTTCTTTGTAGCGCTGATTTGCCTTTCCAGGTTGCTTGGTTGGCCAAAAAGGGCGTATGCGGTTTTTCCTGAATATATTCAGGAAAAAACGCATACGCCCTTTTTGGCCAAGGGCATCATTGTCAACGATTTGCCGCTTTTCATGTGCTTTAAAGGCGATTCGAATCTACCTCCTGAAATCTGTTTCCTGCAATTCTGCCTTGATTTCAAATCCTCTTCTTTGCCTTCCCTCAATATATTTGTGGACGAGAGTTATCATTTATAACTCTGCAGGTCTGTGAATTGCAGTGCCCTGAATCTCCATTTTACAACTCGCATTTTTGGGAGCTGGCCGCAAAAGCGCAGGATGGCTTCAGGCCCTGTTCTGGTTCCGAGGGGGAGGATGAGCCTGTGGTTAATTCTTCTTCCTGATGGGAAAATAGAGTGACCTGTGCCTGTCCCAACACCAAGAGCTAGTCTCTCACTGGTTCCCCGTGTACCCGTTCATCCTCAGGACAAATTGCAACCTGTACGGAACAGGAGGTTAAAGGTGCTGATGCTCCAAGTAGGGAGATTGTTAGTAAAGCGGCTGGAATGGCGAACCCGGGCACAAGGAGAAGAGAAATGAGGTGCGTTTTAGAAACCTTTCCCCATCACATGGTGTACCATCCTTTTGTTTTCTCATGCATGTTTTCGATGTAGGAAGATGCCCTTGAACCTGGAGATTTGGGACCCATGCGATGGGTACCACGCAGTATTACTTTAAAGGGTCGGCGTTTGCTCACCCAACCTCACCAAACCTCTCAGCCCCAAGAGTGTCCACCCTTATGTCTCCTCCAGCTGTGGGTCTAGATATGGTCAATCCAGGTTGCATCACAGCCCCTGAACGCATTGTGTAAGAATTTCTCTCTCTTTCACTGTCTTTGTTTCATGGGTTTTTCGAAGTAATTTATTTTTATAATGCGGTTTAGCTGCTTTTCACTGCTGTGTTTATGCCGCTTTACACCCACTTGACACACTAACAGAGAGATATCAATACATAGGTTTTAAGATTATTACTAGTCAGATATATTCTTGTGCGGTGAATAGGGCGTGTTGAGTCCAGTTCTCTGAGCAAGGAGTAGGTCTTGTCTATTACATATTGGGTTTATGGAACGGTATCTGAGCTAATTTGAAACCCTTGTTTTATGTATCACCCCACCTCACCTTTCCCGTTAAGCAGCCATAGTGTGTTTTCTGCATGTGTGACTCTGTTCTGTTTTGTAATTCAGTTCAAGTGTAACGGTTTTGACATTCCCTCTATAAGTGATACCTTATGAGAAGTGTCCTTTTCTGTGTGACTTATTTCACTTAGAATCGTCGTACCTAAATCCACTCATCATGCTGCTACTAGCCTTATGACATTGATTTCATGGCTGAGTGATATTCCATTGTACATAAGGACCACAACTTCTTTATCCATTTTTCTCTTTCCTGGGATATTGAAGGTGGAATGAAGTGGAGGTCCTTGTCAACAGAGCAGCCCTAAACTTTGGGGTGCTTGTGTCTTGCTGATTTTTCATTTTCCCAATTTATACCCCCATGAGTGGAAGTGCCCTATGCTCTCTAAGCTGTGTTTTTTAGATGTTTCAGGACACACCGTACACTTCTCCAGAGTGGCTGTTGGCAATTTACATCCCGCCTATCAGTGTAGCAAGGCTCCCATTTCTCCATGGCCTGTCCTGCATTTCTGGTTTTGACACGTTTTTCAGCATGGCCCTTTTGACCGAAGGGTAGCGAGTCTTCTTTGTAGCGCTGATTTGCCTTTCCAGGTTGCTTAGTTGGCCAAATAGGGCGTATGCGTTTTTTCCTGAATATATTCAGGAAAAAAGGCATACGCCCTTTTTGGCCAAGGGCATCATTGTCAACGTTTTGCCGCTTTTCATGTGCTTTAAAGGCGATTCGAATCTACCTCCTGAAATCTGTTTCCTGCAATTCTGCCTTGATTTCAAATCCTCTTCTTTGCCTTCCCTCAATATATTTGTGGACGAGAGTTATCATTTATAACTCTGCAGGTCTGTGAATTGCAGTGCCCTGAATCTCCATTTTACAACTCGCATTTTTGGGAGCTGGCCGCAAAAGCGCAGGATGGCTTCAGGCCCTGTTCTGGTTCCGAGGGGGAGGATGAGCCTGTGGTTAATTCTTCTTCCTGATGGGAAAATAGAGTGACCTGTGCCTGTCCCAACACCAAGAGCTAGTCTCTCACTGGTTCCCCGTGTACCCGTTCATCCTCAGGACAAATTGCAACCTGTACGGAACAGGAGGTTAAAGGTGCTGATGCTCCAAGTAGGGAGATTGTTAGTAAAGCGGCTGGAATGGCGAACCCGGGCACAAGGAGAAGAGAAATGAGGTGCGTTTTAGAAACCTTTCCCCATCACATGGTGTACCATCCTTTTGTTTTCTCATGCATGTTTTCGATGTAGGAAGATGCCCTTGAACCTGGAGATTTGGGACCCATGCGATGGGTACCACGCAGTATTACTTTAAAGGGTCGGCGTTTGCTCACCCAACCTCACCAAACCTCTCAGCCCCAAGAGTGTCCACCCTTATGTCTCCTCCAGCTGTGGGTCTAGATATGGTCAATCCAGGTTGCATCACAGCCCCTGAACGCATTGTGTAAGAATTTCTCTCTCTTTCACTGTCTTTGTTTCATGGGTTTTTCGAAGTAATTTATTTTTATAATGCGGTTTAGCTGCTTTTCACTGCTGTGTTTATGCCGCTTTACACCCACTTGACACACTAACAGAGAGATATCAATACATAGGTTTTAAGATTATTACTAGTCAGATATATTCTTGTGCGGTGAATAGGGCGTGTTGAGTCCAGTTCTCTGAGCAAGGAGTAGGTCTTGTCTATTACATATTGGGTTTATGGAACGGTATCTGAGCTAATTTGAAACCCTTGTTTTATGTATCACCCCACCTCACCTTTCCCGTTAAGCAGCCATAGTGTGTTTTCTGCATGTGTGACTCTGTTCTGTTTTGTAATTCAGTTCAAGTGTAACGGTTTTGACATTCCCTCTATAAGTGATACCTTATGAGAAGTGTCCTTTTCTGTGTGACTTACTTCACTTAGAATCGTCGTACCTAAATCCACTCATCATGCTGCTACTAGCCTTATGACATTGATTTCATGGCTGAGTGATATTCCATTGTACATAAGGACCACAACTTCTTTATCCATTTTTCTCTTTCCTGGGATATTGAAGGTGGAATGAAGTGGAGGTCCTTGTCAACAGAGCAGCCCTAAACTTTGGGGTGCTTGTGTCTTGCTGATTTTTCATTTTCCCAATTTATACCCCCATGAGTGGAAGTGCCCTATGCTCTCTAAGCTGTGTTTTTTAGATGTTTCAGGACACACCGTACACTTCTCCAGAGTGGCTGTTGGCAATTTACATCCCGCCTATCAGTGTAGCAAGGCTCCCATTTCTCCATGGCCTGTCCTGCATTTCTGGTTTTGACACGTTTTTCAGCATGGCCCTTTTGACCGAAGGGTAGCGAGTCTTCTTTGTAGCGCTGATTTGCCTTTCCAGGTTGCTTAGTTGGCCAAATAGGGCGTATGCGTTTTTTCCTGAATATATTCAGGAAAAAAGGCATACGCCCTTTTTGGCCAAGGGCATCATTGTCAACGTTTTGCCGCTTTTCATGTGCTTTAAAGGCGATTCGAATCTACCTCCTGAAATCTGTTTCCTGCAATTCTGCCTTGATTTCAAATCCTCTTCTTTGCCTTCCCTCAATATATTTGTGGACGAGAGTTATCATTTATAACTCTGCAGGTTTGTGAATTGCAGTGCGCTGAAGCTCCATTTTACAACTCGCTTTTTTGGGAGCTGGCCGCAAAAGTGCAAGATGGCTTCAGGCCCTGTTCTGGTTCCGGGGGGAGAGGATGAGCCTGTGGTTAATTCTTCTTCCTGATGGGAAAATAGAGTGACCTGTGCCTGTCCCAACACCAAGAGCTAGTCTCTCAATGGTTCCCCATCTTCCCGTTCATCCTCAGGACAAATTGCAACCTGTACGGAACAGGAGGTTAAATGTGCTGATGCTCCAAGTAGGGAGATTGTTAGTGAAGCGGCTGGAATGGCGAACCCGGGCACAAGGAGATGAGAAATGAGGTGCGTTTTAGAAATCTATCCCCATCACACGGTGTACCATCTTCTGGGATTCTCATGCATGTTTTCGATGTAGGAAGATGCCCTTGAACCTGGAGATTTGGGACCCATGCGATGGGTACCACGCAGTATTACTTTAAAGGGTGTGCGTTTGCTTACCCAACCTCACCAAACCTCTCAGCCCCAAGAGTGTCCACCCTTATGTCTCATCCAGCTGTGGGTCTAGATATGGTCAATCCAGGTTGCATCACAGCCCCTGAACGCATTGTGTAAGAATTTCTCTCTCTTTCACTGTCTTTGTTTCATGGGTTTTTCAAAGTAATTTATTTTTATAATGGGGTTTAGCTGCTTTTCACTGCTGTGTTTATGCCGCTTTACACCCACTTGACACACTAACAGAGAGATATCAATACATAGGTTTTAAGATTATTACTAGTCAGATATATTCTTGTGCGGTGAATAGGGCGTGTTGAGTCCAGTTCTCTGAGCAAGGAGTAGGTCTTGTCTATTACATTTTGGGTTTATGGAACGGTATCTGAGCTAATTTGAAACCCTTGTTTTAGGTATCACCCCACCTCACCTTTCCCGTTAAGCAGCCATAGTGTGTTTTCTGCATGTGTGACTCTGTTCTGTTTTGTAATTCAGTTCAAGTGTAACGGTTTTTACATTCCCTCTATAAGTGATACCTTATGAGAAGTGTCCTTTTCTGTGTGACTTATTTCACTTAGAATCGTCGTACCTAAATCCACTCATCATGCTGCTACTAGCCTTATGACATTGATTTCATGGCTGAGTGATATTCCATTGTACATAAGGACCACAACTTCTTTATCCATTTTTCTCTTTCCTGGGATATTGAAGGTGGAATGAAGTGGAGGTCCTTGTCAACAGAGCAGCCCTAAACTTTGGGGTGCTTGTGTCTTGCTGATTTTTCATTTTCCCAATTTATACCCCCATGAGTGGAAGTGCCCTATGCTCTCTAAGCTGTGTTTTTTAGATGTTTCAGGACACACCATACACTTCTCCAGAGTGGCTGTTGGCAATTTACATCCCGCCCATCAGTGTAGCAAGGCTCCCATTTCTCCATGGCCTGTCCTGCATTTCTGGTTTTGAGACTTTTTTCAGCATGGCCCTTTTGACCGATGGGTAGCGAGTCTTCTTTGTAGCGCTGATTTGCCTTTCCAGGTTGCTTGGTTGGCCAAAAAGGGCGTATGCGTTTTTTTCCTGAATATATTCAGTAAAAAACGCATACGCCCTTTTTGGCCAAGGGCATCATTGTCAACGTTTTGCCGCTTTTCATGTGCTTTAAAGGCGATTCGAATCTACCTCCTGAAATCTGTTTCCTGCAATTCTGCCTTGATTTCAAATCCTCTTCTTTGCCTTCCCTCAATATATTTGTGGACGAGAGTTATCATTTATAACTCTGAAGGTTTGTGAATTGCAGTGCCCTGAAGCTCCATTTTACAACTCGCATTTTTGGGAGCTGGCCGCAAAAGCGCATGATGGCTTCAGGCCCTGTTCTGCTTCCGGAGGGGAGGATGAGCCTGTGGTTAATTCTTCTTCCTGATGGGAAAATAGAGTGACCTGTGCCTGTCCCAACACCAAGAGCTAGTCTCTCACTGGTCCCCGTGTACCCGTTCATCCTCAGGACAAATTGCAACCTGTACGGAACAGGAGGTTAAAGGTGCTGATGCTCCAAGTAGGGAGATTGTTAGTAAAGCGGCTGGAATGGCGAACCCGGGCACAAGGAGAAGAGAAATGAGGTGCGTTTTAGAAACCTTTCCCCATCACATGGTGTACCATCTTTTTGTTTTCTCATGCATGTTTTCGATGTAGGAAGATGCCCTTGAACCTGGAGATTTGGGACCCATGCGATGGGTACCACGCAGTATTACTTTAAAGGGTGTGCGTTTGCTCACCCAACCTCACCAAACCTCTCAGCCCCAAGAGTGTCCACCCTTATGTCTCATCCAGCTGTGGGTCTAGATATGGTCAATCCAGGTTGCATCACAGCCCCTGAACGCATTGTGTAAGAATTTCTCTCTCTTTCACTGTCTTTGTTTCATGGGTTTTTCAAAGTAATTTATTTTTATAATGGGGTTTAGCTGCTTTTCACTGCTGTGTTTATGCCGCTTTACACCCACTTGACACACTAACAGAGAGATATCAATACATAGGTTTTAAGATTATTACTAGTCAGATATATTCTTGTGCGGTGAATAGGGCGTGTTGAGTCCAGTTCTCTGAGCAAGGAGTAGGTCTTGTCTATTAAATTTTGGGTTTATGGAACGGTATCTGAGCTAATTTGAAACCCTTGTTTTAGGTATCACCCCACCTCACCTTTCCCGTTAAGCAGCCATAGTGTGTTTTCTGCATGTGTGACTCTGTTCTGTTTTGTAATTCAGTTCAAGTGTAACGGTTTTGACATTCCCTCTATAAGTGATACCTTATGAGAAGTGTCCTTTTCTGTGTGACTTATTTCACTTAGAATCGTCGTACCTAAATCCACTCATCATGCTGCTACTAGCCTTATGACATTGATTTCATGGCTGAGTGATATTCCATTGTACATAAGGACCACAACTTCTTTATCCATTTTTCTCTTTCCTGGGATATTGAAGGTGGAATGAAGTGGAGGTCCTTGTCAACAGAGCAGCCCTAAACTTTGGGGTGCTTGTGTCTTGCTGATTTTTCATTTTCCCAATTTATACCCCCATGAGTGGAAGTGCCCTATGCTCTCTAAGCTGTGTTTTTTAGATGTTTCAGGACACACCGTACACTTCTCCAGAGTGGCTGTTGGCAATTTACATCCCGCCCATCAGTGTAGCAAGGCTCCCATTTCTCCATGGCCTGTCCTGCATTTCTGGTTTTGAGACTTTTTTCAGCATGGCCCTTTTGACCGATGGGTAGCGAGTCTTCTTTGTAGCGCTGATTTGCCTTTCCAGGTTGCTTGGTTGGCCAAAAAGGGCGTATGCGTTTTTTTCCTGAATATATTCAGGAAAAAACGCATACGCCCTTTTTGGCCAAGGGCATCATTGTCAACGTTTTGCCGCTTTTCATGTGCTTTAAAGGCGATTCGAATCTACCTCCTGAAATCTGTTTCCTGCAATTCTGCCTTGATTTCAAATCCTCTTCTTTGCCTTCCCTCAATATATTTGTGGACGAGAGTTATCATTTATAACTCTGCAGGTTTGTGAATTGCAGTGCCCTGAAGCTCCATTTTACAACTCGCATTTTTGGGAGCTGGACGCAAAAGCGCAGGATGGCTTCAGGCCCTGTTCTGCTTCCGGGGGGGAGGATGAGCCTGTGGTTAATTCTTCTTCCTGATGGGAAAATAGAGTGACCTGTGCCTGTCCCAACACCAAGAGCTAGTCTCTCACTGGTTCCCCGTGTACCCGTTCATCCTCAGGACAAATTGCAACCTGTACGGAACAGGAGGTTAAAGGTGCTGATGCTCCAAGTAGGGAGATTGTTAGTAAAGCGGCTGGAATGGCGAACCCGGGCACAAGGAGAAGAGAAATGAGGTGCGTTTTAGAAACCTTTCCCCATCACATGGTGTACCATCTTTTTGTATTCTCATGCATGTTTTCGATGTAGGAAGATGCCCTTGAACCTGGAGATTTGGGACCCATGTGATGGGTACCACGCAGTATTAGTTTAAAGGGTCTGCGTTTGCTCACCCAACCTCACCAAACCTCTCAGCCCCAAGAGTGTCCACCCTTATGTCTCATCCAGCTGTGGGTCTAGATATGGTCAATCCAGGTTGCATCACAGCCCCTGAACGCATTGTATAAGAATTTCTCTCTCTTTCACTGTCTTGGTTTCATGGGTTTTTCGAAGTAATTTATTTTTATAATGGGGTTTAGCTGCTTTTCACTGCTGTGTTTATGCCGCTTTACACCCACTTGACACACTAACAGAGAGATATCAATACATAGGTTTTAAGATTATTACTAGTCAGATATATTCTTGTGCGGTGAATAGGGCGTGTTGAGTCCAGTTCTCTGAGCAAGGAGTAGGTCTTGTCTATTACATTTTGGGTTTATGGAACGGTATCTGAGCTAATTTGAAACCCTTGTTTTAGGTATCACCCCACCTCACCTTTCCCGTTAAGCAGCCATAGTGTGTTTTCTGCATGTGTGACTCTGTTCTGTTTTGTAATTCAGTTCAAGTGTAACGGTTTTGACATTCCCTCTATAAGTGATACCTTATGAGAAGTGTCCTTTTCTGTGTGACTTATTTCACTTAGAATCGTTGTACCTAAATCCACTCATCATGCTGCTACTAGCCTTATGACATTGATTTCATGGCTGAGTGATATTCCATTGTACATAAGGACCACAACTTCTTTATCCATTTTTCTCTTTCCTGGGATATTGAAGGTGGAATGAAGTGGAGGTCCTTGTCAACAGAGCAGCCCTAAACTTTGGGGTGCTTGTGTCTTGCTGATTTTTCATTTTCCCAATTTATACCCCCATGAGTGGAAGTGCCCTATGCTCTCTAAGCTGTGTTTTTTAGATGTTTCAGGACACACCGTACACTTCTCCAGAGTGGCTGTTGGCAATTTACATCCCGCCTATCAGTGTAGCAAGGCTCCCATTTCTCCATGGCCTGTCCTGCATTTCTGGTTTTGACACGTTTTTCAGCATGGCCCTTTTGACCAAAGGGTAGCGAGTCTTCTTTGTAGCGCTGATTTGCCTTTCCAGGTTGCTTGGTTGGCCAAAAAGGGCGTATGCGTTTTTTCCTGAATATATTCAGGAAAAAACGCATACGCCCTTTTTGGCCAAGGGCATCATTGTCAACGTTTTGCCGCTTTTCATGTGCTTTAAAGGCGATTCGAATCTACCTCCTGAAGTCTGTTTCCTGCAATTCTGCCTTGATTTCAAATCCTCTTCTTTGCCTTCCCTCAAAATATTTGTGGACGAGAGTTATCATTTATAACTCTGCAGGTTTGTGAATTGCAGTGCCCTGAAGCTCCATTTTACAACTCGCTTTTTTGGGAGCTGGCCGCAAAAGTGCAAGATGGCTTCAGGCCCTGTTCTGGTTCCGGGGGGGGAGGATGAGCCTGTGGTTAATTCTTCTTCCTGATGGGAAAATAGAGTGACCTGTGCCTGTCCCAACACCAAGAGCTAGTCTCTCACTGGTTCCCCGTCTTCCCGTTCATCCTCAGGACAAATTGCAACCTGTACGGAACAGGAGGTTAAATGTGCTGATGCTCCAAGTAGGGAGATTGTTAGTGAAGCGGCTGGAATGGCGAACCCGGGCACAAGGAGATGAGAAATGAGGTGCGTTTTAGAAATCTTTCCCCATCACACGGTGTACCATCTTCTGGGATTCTCATGCATGTTTTCGATGTAGGAAGATGCCCTTGAACCTGGAGATTTGGGTCCCATGGGATGGGTACCACGCAGTATTACTTTAAAGGGTCTGCGTTTGCTCACCCAACCTCACCAAACCTCTCAGCCCCAAGAGTGTCCACCCTTATGTCTCCTCCAGCTGTGGGTCTAGATATGGTCAATCCAGGTTGCATCACAGCCCCTGAACGCATTGTGTAAGAATTTCTCTCTCTTTCACTGTCTTGGTTTCATGGGTTTTTCGAAGTAATTTATTTTTATAATGGGGTTTAGCTGCTTTTCACTGCTGTGTTTATGCCGCTTTACACCCACTTGACACACTAACAGAGAGATATCAATACATAGGTTTTAAGATTATTACTAGTCAGATATATTCTTGTGCGGTGAATAGGGCGTGTTGAGTCCAGTTCTCTGAGCAAGGAGTAGGTCTTGTCTATTACATATTGGGTTTATGGAACGGTATCTGAGCTAATTTGAAACCCTTGTTTTATGTATCACCCCACCTCACCTTTCCCGTTAAGCAGCCATAGTGTGTTTTCTGCATGTGTGACTCTGTTCTGTTTTGTAATTCAGTTCAAGTGTAACGCTTTTTACATGCCCTCTATAAGTGATACCTTATGAGAAGTGTCCTTTTCTGTGTGACTTATTTCACTTAGAATCGTCGTACCTAAATCCACTCATCATGCTGCTACTAGCCTTATGACATTGATTTCATGGCTGAGTGATATTCCATTGTACATAAGGACCACAACTTCTTTATCCATTTTTCTCTTTCCTGGGATATTGAAGGTGGAATGAAGTGGAGGTCCTTGTCAACAGAGCAGCCCTAAACTTTGGGGTGCTTGTGTCTTGCTGATTTTTCATTTTCCCAATTTATACCCCCATGAGTGGAAGTGCCCTATGCTCTCTAAGCTGTGTTTTTTAGATGTTTCAGGACACACCGTACACTTCTCCAGAGTGGCTGTTGGCAATTTACATCCCGCCTATCAGTGTAGCAAGGCTCCCATTTCTCCATGGCCTGTCCTGCATTTCTGGTTTTGACACGTTTTTCAGCATGGCCCTTTTGACCGAAGGGTAGCGAATCTTCTTTGTAGCGCTGATTTGCCTTTCCAGGTTGCTTGGTTGGCCAAAAAGGGCATCATTGTCAACGTTTTGCCGCTTTTTATGTGCTTTAAAGGCGATTCGAATCTACCTCCTGAAGTCTGATTCCTGCAATTCTGCGTTGATTTCAAATCCTCTTCTTTGCCTTCCCTCAATATATTTGTGGACGAGAGTTATCATTTATAACTCTGCAGGTTTGTGAATTGCAGTGCCCTGAAGCTCCATTTTACAACTCGCTTTTTTGGGAGCTGGCCGCAAAAGTGCAAGATGGCTTCAGGCCCTGTTCTGGTTCCGGGGGGGGAGGATGAGCCTGTGGTTAATTCTTCTTCCTGATGGGAAAATAGAGTGACCTGTGCCTGTCCCAACACCAAGAGCTAGTCTCTCACTGGTTCCCCGTCTTCCCGTTCATCCTCAGGACAAATTGCAACCTGTACGGAACAGGAGGTTAAATGTGCTGATGCTCCAAGTAGGGAGATTGTTAGTGAAGCGGCTGGAATGGCGAACCCGGGCACAAGGAGATGAGAAATGAGGTGCGTTTTAGAAATCTTTCCCCATCACACGGTGTACCATCTTCTGGGATTCTCATGCATGTTTTCGATGTAGGAAGATGCCCTTGAACCTGGAGATTTGGGTCCCATGGGATGGGTACCACGCAGTATTACTTTAAAGGGTCTGCGTTTGCTCACCCAACCTCACCAAACCTCTCAGCCCCAAGAGTGTCCACCCTTATGTCTCCTCCAGCTGTGGGTCTAGATATGGTCAATCCAGGTTGCCTCACAGCCCCTGAACGCATTGTGTAAGAATTTCTCTCTCTTTCACTGTCTTGGTTTCATGGGTTTTTCGAAGTAATTTATTTTTATAATGGGGTTTAGCTGCTTTTCACTGCTGTGTTTATGCCGCTTTACACCCACTTGACACACTAACAGAGAGATATCAATACATAGGTTTTAAGATTATTACTAGTCAGATATATTCTTGTGCGGTGAATAGGGCGTGTTGAGTCCAGTTCTCTGAGCAAGGAGTAGGTCTTGTCTATTACATATTGGGTTTATGGAACGGTATCTGAGCTAATTTGAAACCCTTGTTTTATGTATCACCCCACCTCACCTTTCCCGTTAAGCAGCCATAGTGTGTTTTCTGCATGTGTGACTCTGTTCTGTTTTGTAATTCAGTTCAAGTGTAACGCTTTTTACATGCCCTCTATAAGTGATACCTTATGAGAAGTGTCCTTTTCTGTGTGACTTATTTCACTTAGAATCGTCGTACCTAAATCCACTCATCATGCTGCTACTAGCCTTATGACATTGATTTCATGGCTGAGTGATATTCCATTGTACATAAGGACCACAACTTCTTTATCCATTTTTCTCTTTCCTGGGATATTGAAGGTGGAATGAAGTGGAGGTCCTTGTCAACAGAGCAGCCCTAAACTTTGGGGTGCTTGTGTCTTGCTGATTTTTCATTTTCCCAATTTATACCCCCATGAGTGGAAGTGCCCTATGCTCTCTAAGCTGTGTTTTTTAGATGTTTCAGGACACACCGTACACTTCTCCAGAGTGGCTGTTGGCAATTTACATCCCGCCTATCAGTGTAGCAAGGCTCCCATTTCTCCATGGCCTGTCCTGCATTTCTGGTTTTGACACGTTTTTCAGCATGGCCCTTTTGACCAAAGGGTAGCGAGTCTTCTTTGTAGCGCTGATTTGCCTTTCCAGGTTGCTTGGTTGGCCAAAAAGGGCGTATGCGTTTTTTCCTGAATATATTCAGGGAAAAACGCATACGCCCTTTTTGGCCAAGGGCATCATTGTCAACGTTTTGCCGCTTTTCATGTGCTTTAAAGGCGATTCGAATCTACCTCCTGAAGTCTGTTTCCTGCAATTCTGCCTTGATTTCAAATCCTCTTCTTTGCCTTCCCTCAAAATATTTGTGGACGAGAGTTATCATTTATAACTCTGCAGGTTTGTGAATTGCAGTGCCCTGAAGCTGCATTTTACAACTCGCTTTTTTGGGAGCTGGCCGCAAAAGTGCAAGATGGCTTCAGGCCCTGTTCTGGTTCCGGGGGGGGAGGATGAGCCTGTGGTTAATTCTTCTTCCTGATGGGAAAATAGAGTGACCTGTGCCTGTCCCAACACCAAGAGCTAGTCTCTCACTGGTTCCCCGTCTTCCCGTTCATCCTCAGGACAAATTGCAACCTGTACGGAACAGGAGGTTAAATGTGCTGATGCTCCAAGTAGGGAGATTGTTAGTGAAGCGGCTGGAATGGCGAACCCGGGCACAAGGAGATGAGAAATGAGGTGCGTTTTAGAAATCTTTCCCCATCACACGGTGTACCATCTTCTGGGATTCTCATGCATGTTTTCGATGTAGGAAGATGCCCTTGAACCTGGAGATTTGGGTCCCATGGGATGGGTACCACGCAGTATTACTTTAAAGGGTCTGCGTTTGCTCACCCAACCTCACCAAACCTCTCAGCCCCAAGAGTGTCCACCCTTATGTCTCCTCCAGCTGTGGGTCTAGATATGGTCAATCCAGGTTGCATCACAGCCCCTGAACGCATTGTGTAAGAATTTCTCTCTCTTTCACTGTCTTGGTTTCATGGGTTTTTCGAAGTAATTTATTTTTATAATGGGGTTTAGCTGCTTTTCACTGCTGTGTTTATGCCGCTTTACACCCACTTGACACACTAACAGAGAGATATCAATACATAGGTTTTAAGATTATTACTAGTCAGATATATTCTTGTGCGGTGAATAGGGCGTGTTGAGTCCAGTTCTCTGAGCAAGGAGTAGGTCTTGTCTATTACATATTGGGTTTATGGAACGGTATCTGAGCTAATTTGAAACCCTTGTTTTATGTATCACCCCACCTCACCTTTCCCGTTAAGCAGCCATAGTGTGTTTTCTGCATGTGTGACTCTGTTCTGTTTTGTAATTCAGTTCAAGTGTAACGCTTTTTACATGCCCTCTATAAGTGATACCTTATGAGAAGTGTCCTTTTCTGTGTGACTTATTTCACTTAGAATCGTCGTACCTAAATCCACTCATCATGCTGCTACTAGCCTTATGACATTGATTTCATGGCTGAGTGATATTCCATTGTACATAAGGACCACAACTTCTTTATCCATTTTTCTCTTTCCTGGGATATTGAAGGTGGAATGAAGTGGAGGTCCTTGTCAACAGAGCAGCCCTAAACTTTGGGGTGCTTGTGTCTTGCTGATTTTTCATTTTCCCAATTTATACCCCCATGAGTGGAAGTGCCCTATGCTCTCTAAGCTGTGTTTTTTAGATGTTTCAGGACACACCGTACACTTCTCCAGAGTGGCTGTTGGCAATTTACATCCCGCCTATCAGTGTAGCAAGGCTCCCATTTCTCCATGGCCTGTCCTGCATTTCTGGTTTTGACACGTTTTTCAGCATGGCCCTTTTGACCGAAGGGTAGCGAATCTTCTTTGTAGCGCTGATTTGCCTTTCCAGGTTGCTTGGTTGGCCAAAAAGGGCGTATGCGTTTTTTCCTGAATATATTCAGGAAAAAACGCATACGCCCTTTTTGGCCAAGGGCATCATTGTCAACGTTTTGCCGCTTTTCATGTGCTTTAAAGGCGATTCGAATCTACCTCCTGAAGTCTGATTCCTGCAATTCTGCGTTGATTTCAAATCCTCTTCTTTGCCTTCCCTCAATATATTTGTGGACGAGAGTTATCATTTATAACTCTGCAGGTTTGTGAATTGCAGTGCCCTGAAGCTCCATTTTACAACTCGCTTTTTTGGGAGCTGGCCGCAAAAGTGCAAGATGGCTTCAGGCCCTGTTCTGGTTCCGGGGGGGGAGGATGAGCCTGTGGTTAATTCTTCTTCCTGATGGGAAAATAGAGTGACCTGTGCCTGTCCCAACACCAAGAGCTAGTCTCTCACTGGTTCCCCGTCTTCCCGTTCATCCTCAGGACAAATTGCAACCTGTACGGAACAGGAGGTTAAATGTGCTGATGCTCCAAGTAGGGAGATTGTTAGTGAAGCGGCTGGAATGGCGAACCCGGGCACAAGGAGATGAGAAATGAGGTGCGTTTTAGAAATCTTTCCCCATCACACGGTGTACCATCTTCTGGGATTCTCATGCATGTTTTCGATGTAGGAAGATGCCCTTGAACCTGGAGATTTGGGTCCCATGGGATGGGTACCACGCAGTATTACTTTAAAGGGTCTGCGTTTGCTCACCCAACCTCACCAAACCTCTCAGCCCCAAGAGTGTCCACCCTTATGTCTCATCCAGCTGTGGGTCTAGATATGGTCAATCCAGGTTGCATCACAGCCCCTGAACGCATTGTGTAAGAATTTCTCTCTCTTTCACTGTCTTGGTTTCATGGGTTTTTCGAAGTAATTTATTTTTATAATGGGGTTTAGCTGCTTTTCACTGCTGTGTTTATGCCGCTTTACACCCACTTGACACACTAACAGAGAGATATCAATACATAGGTTTTAAGATTATTACTAGTCAGATATATTCTTGTGCGGTGAATAGGGCGTGTTGAGTCCAGTTCTCTGAGCAAGGAGTAGGTCTTGTCTATTACATATTGGGTTTATGGAACGGTATCTGAGCTAATTTGAAACCCTTGTTTTATGTATCACCCCACCTCACCTTTCCCGTTAAGCAGCCATAGTGTGTTTTCTGCATGTGTGACTCTGTTCTGTTTTGTAATTCAGTTCAAGTGTAACGCTTTTTACATGCCCTCTATAAGTGATACCTTATGAGAAGTGTCCTTTTCTGTGTGACTTATTTCACTTAGAATCGTCGTACCTAAATCCACTCATCATGCTGCTACTAGCCTTATGACATTGATTTCATGGCTGAGTGATATTCCATTGTACATAAGGACCACAACTTCTTTATCCATTTTTCTCTTTCCTGGGATATTGAAGGTGGAATGAAGTGGAGGTCCTTGTCAACAGAGCAGCCCTAAACTTTGGGGTGCTTGTGTCTTGCTGATTTTTCATTTTCCCAATTTATACCCCCATGAGTGGAAGTGCCCTATGCTCTCTAAGCTGTGTTTTTTAGATGTTTCAGGACACACCGTACACTTCTCCAGAGTGGCTGTTGGCAATTTACATCCTGCCTATCAGTGTAGCAAGGCTCCCATTTCTCCATGGCCTGTCCTGCATTTCTGGTTTTGACACGTTTTTCAGCATGGCCCTTTTGACCAAAGGGTAGCGAGTCTTCTTTGTAGCGCTGATTTGCCTTTCCAGGTTGCTTGGTTGGCCAAAAAGGGCGTATGCGTTTTTTCCTGAATATATTCAGGGAAAAACGCATACGCCCTTTTTGGCCAAGGGCATCATTGTCAACGTTTTGCCGCTTTTCATGTGCTTTAAAGGCGATTCGAATCTACCTCCTGAAGTCTGTTTCCTGCAATTCTGCGTTGATTTCAAATCCTCTTCTTTGCCTTCCCTCAAAATATTTGTGGACGAGAGTTATCATTTATAACTCTGCAGGTTTGTGAATTGCAGTGCCCTGAAGCTGCATTTTACAACTCGCTTTTTTGGGAGCTGGCCGCAAAAGTGCAAGATGGCTTCAGGCCCTGTTCTGGTTCCGGGGGGGGAGGATGAGCCTGTGGTTAATTCTTCTTCCTGATGGGAAAATAGAGTGACCTGTGCCTGTCCCAACACCAAGAGCTAGTCTCTCACTGGTTCCCCGTCTTCCCGTTCATCCTCAGGACAAATTGCAACCTGTACGGAACAGGAGGTTAAATGTGCTGATGCTCCAAGTAGGGAGATTGTTAGTGAAGCGGCTGGAATGGCGAACCCGGGCACAAGGAGATGAGAAATGAGGTGCGTTTTAGAAATCTTTCCCCATCACACGGTGTACCATCTTCTGGGATTCTCATGCATGTTTTCGATGTAGGAAGATGCCCTTGAACCTGGAGATTTGGGTCCCATGGGATGGGTACCACGCAGTATTACTTTAAAGGGTCTGCGTTTGCTCACCCAACCTCACCAAACCTCTCAGCCCCAAGAGTGTCCACCCTTATGTCTCCTCCAGCTGTGGGTCTAGATATGGTCAATCCAGGTTGCATCACAGCCCCTGAACGCATTGTGTAAGAATTTCTCTCTCTTTCACTGTCTTGGTTTCATGGGTTTTTCGAAGTAATTTATTTTTATAATGGGGTTTAGCTGCTTTTCACTGCTGTGTTTATGCCGCTTTACACCCACTTGACACACTAACAGAGAGATATCAATACATAGGTTTTAAGATTATTACTAGTCAGATATATTCTTGTGCGGTGAATAGGGCGTGTTGAGTCCAGTTCTCTGAGCAAGGAGTAGGTCTTGTCTATTACATATTGGGTTTATGGAACGGTATCTGAGCTAATTTGAAACCCTTGTTTTATGTATCACCCCACCTCACCTTTCCCGTTAAGCAGCCATAGTGTGTTTTCTGCATGTGTGACTCTGTTCTGTTTTGTAATTCAGTTCAAGTGTAACGCTTTTTACATGCCCTCTATAAGTGATACCTTATGAGAAGTGTCCTTTTCTGTGTGACTTATTTCACTTAGAATCGTCGTACCTAAATCCACTCATCATGCTGCTACTAGCCTTATGACATTGATTTCATGGCTGAGTGATATTCCATTGTACATAAGGACCACAACTTCTTTATCCATTTTTCTCTTTCCTGGGATATTGAAGGTGGAATGAAGTGGAGGTCCTTGTCAACAGAGCAGCCCTAAACTTTGGGGTGCTTGTGTCTTGCTGATTTTTCATTTTCCCAATTTATACCCCCATGAGTGGAAGTGCCCTATGCTCTCTAAGCTGTGTTTTTTAGATGTTTCAGGACACACCGTACACTTCTCCAGAGTGGCTGTTGGCAATTTACATCCCGCCTATCAGTGTAGCAAGGCTCCCATTTCTCCATGGCCTGTCCTGCATTTCTGGTTTTGACACGTTTTTCAGCATGGCCCTTTTGACCGAAGGGTAGCGAATCTTCTTTGTAGCGCTGATTTGCCTTTCCAGGTTGCTTGGTTGGCCAAAAAGGGCGTATGCGTTTTTTCCTGAATATATTCAGGAAAAAACGCATACGCCCTTTTTGGCCAAGGGCATCATTGTCAACGTTTTGCCGCTTTTCATGTGCTTTAAAGGCGATTCGAATCTACCTCCTGAAGTCTGATTCCTGCAATTCTGCGTTGATTTCAAATCCTCTTCTTTGCCTTCCCTCAATATATTTGTGGACGAGAGTTATCATTTATAACTCTGCAGGTTTGTGAATTGCAGTGCCCTGAAGCTCCATTTTACAACTCGCTTTTTTGGGAGCTGGCCGCAAAAGTGCAAGATGGCTTCAGGCCCTGTTCTGGTTCCGGGGGGGGAGGATGAGCCTGTGGTTAATTCTTCTTCCTGATGGGAAAATAGAGTGACCTGTGCCTGTCCCAACACCAAGAGCTAGTCTCTCACTGGTTCCCCGTCTTCCCGTTCATCCTCAGGACAAATTGCAACCTGTACGGAACAGGAGGTTAAATGTGCTGATGCTCCAAGTAGGGAGATTGTTAGTGAAGCGGCTGGAATGGCGAACCCGGGCACAAGGAGATGAGAAATGAGGTGCGTTTTAGAAATCTTTCCCCATCACACGGTGTACCATCTTCTGGGATTCTCATGCATGTTTTCGATGTAGGAAGATGCCCTTGAACCTGGAGATTTGGGTCCCATGGGATGGGTACCACGCAGTATTACTTTAAAGGGTCTGCGTTTGCTCACCCAACCTCACCAAACCTCTCAGCCCCAAGAGTGTCCACCCTTATGTCTCATCCAGCTGTGGGTCTAGATATGGTCAATCCAGGTTGCATCACAGCCCCTGAACGCATTGTGTAAGCATTTCTCTCTCTTTCACTGTCTTGGTTTCATGGGTTTTTCGAAGTAATTTATTTTTATAATGGGGTTTAGCTGCTTTTCACTGCTGTGTTTATGCCGCTTTACACCCACTTGACACACTAACAGAGAGATATCAATACATAGGTTTTAAGATTATTACTAGTCAGATATATTCTTGTGCGGTGAATAGGGCGTGTTGAGTCCAGTTCTCTGAGCAAGGAGTAGGTCTTGTCTATTACATATTGGGTTTATGGAACGGTATCTGAGCTAATTTGAAACCCTTGTTTTATGTATCACCCCACCTCACCTTTCCCGTTAAGCAGCCATAGTGTGTTTTCTGCATGTGTGACTCTGTTCTGTTTTGTAATTCAGTTCAAGTGTAACGCTTTTTACATGCCCTCTATAAGTGATACCTTATGAGAAGTGTCCTTTTCTGTGTGACTTATTTCACTTAGAATCGTCGTACCTAAATCCACTCATCATGCTGCTACTAGCCTTATGACATTGATTTCATGGCTGAGTGATATTCCATTGTACATAAGGACCACAACTTCTTTATCCATTTTTCTCTTTCCTGGGATATTGAAGGTGGAATGAAGTGGAGGTCCTTGTCAACAGAGCAGCCCTAAACTTTGGGGTGCTTGTGTCTTGCTGATTTTTCATTTTCCCAATTTATACCCCCATGAGTGGAAGTGCCCTATGCTCTCTAAGCTGTGTTTTTTAGATGTTTCAGGACACACCGTACACTTCTCCAGAGTGGCTGTTGGCAATTTACATCCCGACTATCAGTGTAGCAAGGCTCCCATTTCTCCATGGCCTGTCCTGCATTTCTGGTTTTGACACGTTTTTCAGCATGGCCCTTTTGACCGAAGGGTAGCGAGTCTTCTTTGTAGCGCTGATTTGCCTTTCCACGTTGCTTGGTTGGCCAAAAAGGGCGTATGCGTTTTTTCCTGAATATATTCAGGAAAAAACGCATACGCCCTTTTTGGCCAAGGGCATCATTGTCAACGTTTTGCCGCTTTTCATGTGCTTTAAAGGCGATTCGAATCTACCTCCTGAAATCTGTTTCCTGCAATTCTGCCTTGATTTCAAATCCTCTTCTTTGCCTTCCCTCAATATATTTGTGGACGAGAGTTATCATTTATAACTCTGCAGGTTTGTGAATTGCAGTGCCCTGAAGCTCCATTTTACAACTCGCTTTTTTGGGAGCTGGCCGCAAAAGTGCAAGATGGCTTCAGGCCCTGTTCTGGTTCCGGGGGGGGAGGATGAGCCTGTGGTTAATTCTTCTTCCTGATGGGAAAATAGAGTGACCTGTGCCTGTCCCAACACCAAGAGCTAGTCTCTCACTGGTTCCCCGTCTTCCCGTTCATCCTCAGGACAAATTGCAACCTGTACGGAACAGGAGGTTAAATGTGCTGATGCTCCAAGTAGGGAGATTGTTAGTGAAGCGGCTGGAATGGCGAACCCGGGCACAAGGAGATGAGAAATGAGGTGCGTTTTAGAAATCTTTCCCCATCACACGGTGTACCATCTTCTGGGATTCTCATGCATGTTTTCGATGTAGGAAGATGCCCTTGAACCTGGAGATTTGGGTCCCATGGGATGGGTACCACGCAGTATTACTTTAAAGGGTCTGCGTTTGCTCACCCAACCTCACCAAACCTCTCAGCCCCAAGAGTGTCCACCCTTATGTCTCCTCCAGCTGTGGGTCTAGATATGGTCAATCCAGGTTGCATCACAGCCCCTGAACGCATTGTGTAAGAATTTCTCTCTCTTTCACTGTCTTGGTTTCATGGGTTTTTCGAAGTAATTTATTTTTATAATGGGGTTTAGCTGCTTTTCACTGCTGTGTTTATGCCGCTTTACACCCACTTGACACACTAACAGAGAGATATCAATACATAGGTTTTAAGATTATTACTAGTCAGATATATTCTTGTGCGGTGAATAGGGCGTGTTGAGTCCAGTTCTCTGAGCAAGGAGTAGGTCTTGTCTATTACATATTGGGTTTATGGAACGGTATCTGAGCTAATTTGAAACCCTTGTTTTATGTATCACCCCACCTCACCTTTCCCGTTAAGCAGCCATAGTGTGTTTTCTGCATGTGTGACTCTGTTCTGTTTTGTAATTCAGTTCAAGTGTAACGCTTTTTACATGCCCTCTATAAGTGATACCTTATGAGAAGTGTCCTTTTCTGTGTGACTTATTTCACTTAGAATCGTCGTACCTAAATCCACTCATCATGCTGCTACTAGCCTTATGACATTGATTTCATGGCTGAGTGATATTCCATTGTACATAAGGACCACAACTTCTTTATCCATTTTTCTCTTTCCTGGGATATTGAAGGTGGAATGAAGTGGAGGTCCTTGTCAACAGAGCAGCCCTAAACTTTGGGGTGCTTGTGTCTTGCTGATTTTTCATTTTCCCAATTTATACCCCCATGAGTGGAAGTGCCCTATGCTCTCTAAGCTGTGTTTTTTAGATGTTTCAGGACACACCGTACACTTCTCCAGAGTGGCTGTTGGCAATTTACATCCCGCCTATCAGTGTAGCAAGGCTCCCATTTCTCCATGGCCTGTCCTGCATTTCTGGTTTTGACACGTTTTTCAGCATGGCCCTTTTGACCGAAGGGTAGCGAATCTTCTTTGTAGCGCTGATTTGCCTTTCCAGGTTGCTTGGTTGGCCAAAAAGGGCGTATGCGTTTTTTCCTGAATATATTCAGGAAAAAACGCATACGCCCTTTTTGGCCAAGGGCATCATTGTCAACGTTTTGCCGCTTTTCATGTGCTTTAAAGGCGATTCGAATCTACCTCCTGAAGTCTGATTCCTGCAATTCTGCGTTGATTTCAAATCCTCTTCTTTGCCTTCCCTCAATATATTTGTGGACGAGAGTTATCATTTATAACTCTGCAGGTTTGTGAATTGCAGTGCCCTGAAGCTCCATTTTACAACTCGCTTTTTTGGGAGCTGGCCGCAAAAGTGCAAGATGGCTTCAGGCCCTGTTCTGGTTCCGGGGGGGGAGGATGAGCCTGTGGTTAATTCTTCTTCCTGATGGGAAAATAGAGTGACCTGTGCCTGTCCCAACACCAAGAGCTAGTCTCTCACTGGTTCCCCGTCTTCCCGTTCATCCTCAGGACAAATTGCAACCTGTACGGAACAGGAGGTTAAATGTGCTGATGCTCCAAGTAGGGAGATTGTTAGTGAAGCGGCTGGAATGGCGAACCCGGGCACAAGGAGATGAGAAATGAGGTGCGTTTTAGAAATCTTTCCCCATCACACGGTGTACCATCTTCTGGGATTCTCATGCATGTTTTCGATGTAGGAAGATGCCCTTGAACCTGGAGATTTGGGTCCCATGGGATGGGTACCACGCAGTATTACTTTAAAGGGTCTGCGTTTGCTCACCCAACCTCACCAAACCTCTCAGCCCCAAGAGTGTCCACCCTTATGTCTCATCCAGCTGTGGGTCTAGATATGGTCAATCCAGGTTGCATCACAGCCCCTGAACGCATTGTGTAAGAATTTCTCTCTCTTTCACTGTCTTGGTTTCATGGGTTTTTCGAAGTAATTTATTTTTATAATGGGGTTTAGCTGCTTTTCACTGCTGTGTTTATGCCGCTTTACACCCACTTGACACACTAACAGAGAGATATCAATACATAGGTTTTAAGATTATTACTAGTCAGATATATTCTTGTGCGGTGAATAGGGCGTGTTGAGTCCAGTTCTCTGAGCAAGGAGTAGGTCTTGTCTATTACATATTGGGTTTATGGAACGGTATCTGAGCTAATTTGAAACCCTTGTTTTATGTATCACCCCACCTCACCTTTCCCGTTAAGCAGCCATAGTGTGTTTTCTGCATGTGTGACTCTGTTCTGTTTTGTAATTCAGTTCAAGTGTAACGCTTTTTACATGCCCTCTATAAGTGATACCTTATGAGAAGTGTCCTTTTCTGTGTGACTTATTTCACTTAGAATCGTCGTACCTAAATCCACTCATCATGCTGCTACTAGCCTTATGACATTGATTTCATGGCTGAGTGATATTCCATTGTACATAAGGACCACAACTTCTTTATCCATTTTTCTCTTTCCTGGGATATTGAAGGTGGAATGAAGTGGAGGTCCTTGTCAACAGAGCAGCCCTAAACTTTGGGGTGCTTGTGTCTTGCTGATTTTTCATTTTCCCAATTTATACCCCCATGAGTGGAAGTGCCCTATGCTCTCTAAGCTGTGTTTTTTAGATGTTTCAGGACACACCGTACACTTCTCCAGAGTGGCTGTTGGCAATTTACATCCCGCCTATCAGTGTAGCAAGGCTCCCATTTCTCCATGGCCTGTCCTGCATTTCTGGTTTTGACACGTTTTTCAGCATGGCCCTTTTGACCAAAGGGTAGCGAGTCTTCTTTGTAGCGCTGATTTGCCTTTCCAGGTTGCTTGGTTGGCCAAAAAGGGCGTATGCGTTTTTTCCTGAATATATTCAGGGAAAAACGCATACGCCCTTTTTGGCCAAGGGCATCATTGTCAACGTTTTGCCGCTTTTCATGTGCTTTAAAGGCGATTCGAATCTACCTCCTGAAGTCTGTTTCCTGCAATTCTGTGTTGATTTCAAATCCTCTTCTTTGCCTTCCCTCAAAATATTTGTGGACGAGAGTTATCATTTATAACTCTGCAGGTTTGTGAATTGCAGTGCCCTGAAGCTGCATTTTACAACTCGCTTTTTTGGGAGCTGGCCGCAAAAGTGCAAGATGGCTTCAGGCCCTGTTCTGGTTCCGGGGGGGGAGGATGAGCCTGTGGTTAATTCTTCTTCCTGATGGGAAAATAGAGTGACCTGTGCCTGTCCCAACACCAAGAGCTAGTCTCTCACTGGTTCCCCGTCTTCCCGTTCATCCTCAGGACAAATTGCAACCTGTACGGAACAGGAGGTTAAATGTGCTGATGCTCCAAGTAGGGAGATTGTTAGTGAAGCGGCTGGAATGGCGAACCCGGGCACAAGGAGATGAGAAATGAGGTGCGTTTTAGAAATCTTTCCCCATCACACGGTGTACCATCTTCTGGGATTCTCATGCATGTTTTCGATGTAGGAAGATGCCCTTGAACCTGGAGATTTGGGTCCCATGGGATGGGTACCACGCAGTATTACTTTAAAGGGTCTGCGTTTGCTCACCCAACCTCACCAAACCTCTCAGCCCCAAGAGTGTCCACCCTTATGTCTCCTCCAGCTGTGGGTCTAGATATGGTCAATCCAGGTTGCATCACAGCCCCTGAACGCATTGTGTAAGAATTTCTCTCTCTTTCACTGTCTTGGTTTCATGGGTTTTTCGAAGTAATTTATTTTTATAATGGGGTTTAGCTGCTTTTCACTGCTGTGTTTATGCCGCTTTACACCCACTTGACACACTAACAGAGAGATATCAATACATAGGTTTTAAGATTATTACTAGTCAGATATATTCTTGTGCGGTGAATAGGGCGTGTTGAGTCCAGTTCTCTGAGCAAGGAGTAGGTCTTGTCTATTACATATTGGGTTTATGGAACGGTATCTGAGCTAATTTGAAACCCTTGTTTTATGTATCACCCCACCTCACCTTTCCCGTTAAGCAGCCATAGTGTGTTTTCTGCATGTGTGACTCTGTTCTGTTTTGTAATTCAGTTCAAGTGTAACGCTTTTTACATGCCCTCTATAAGTGATACCTTATGAGAAGTGTCCTTTTCTGTGTGACTTATTTCACTTAGAATCGTCGTACCTAAATCCACTCATCATGCTGCTACTAGCCTTATGACATTGATTTCATGGCTGAGTGATATTCCATTGTACATAAGGACCACAACTTCTTTATCCATTTTTCTCTTTCCTGGGATATTGAAGGTGGAATGAAGTGGAGGTCCTTGTCAACAGAGCAGCCCTAAACTTTGGGGTGCTTGTGTCTTGCTGATTTTTCATTTTCCCAATTTATACCCCCATGAGTGGAAGTGCCCTATGCTCTCTAAGCTGTGTTTTTTAGATGTTTCAGGACACACCGTACACTTCTCCAGAGTGGCTGTTGGCAATTTACATCCCGCCTATCAGTGTAGCAAGGCTCCCATTTCTCCATGGCCTGTCCTGCATTTCTGGTTTTGACACGTTTTTCAGCATGGCCCTTTTGACCAAAGGGTAGCGAGTCTTCTTTGTAGCGCTGATTTGCCTTTCCAGGTTGCTTGGTTGGCCAAAAAGGGCGTATGCGTTTTTTCCTGAATATATTCAGGGAAAAACGCATACGCCCTTTTTGGCCAAGGGCATCATTGTCAACGTTTTGCCGCTTTTCATGTGCTTTAAAGGCGATTCGAATCTACCTCCTGAAGTCTGTTTCCTGCAATTCTGTGTTGATTTCAAATCCTCTTCTTTGCCTTCCCTCAAAATATTTGTGGACGAGAGTTATCATTTATAACTCTGCAGGTTTGTGAATTGCAGTGCCCTGAAGCTGCATTTTACAACTCGCTTTTTTGGGAGCTGGCCGCAAAAGTGCAAGATGGCTTCAGGCCCTGTTCTGGTTCCGGGGGGGGAGGATGAGCCTGTGGTTAATTCTTCTTCCTGATGGGAAAATAGAGTGACCTGTGCCTGTCCCAACACCAAGAGCTAGTCTCTCACTGGTTCCCCGTCTTCCCGTTCATCCTCAGGACAAATTGCAACCTGTACGGAACAGGAGGTTAAATGTGCTGATGCTCCAAGTAGGGAGATTGTTAGTGAAGCGGCTGGAATGGCGAACCCGGGCACAAGGAGAAGAGAAATGAGGTGCGTTTTAGAAATCTATCCCCATCACACGGTGTACCATCTTCTGGGATTCTCATGCATGTTTTCGATGTAGGAAGATGCCCTTGAACCTGGAGATTTGGGACCCATGCGATGGGTACCACGCAGTATTACTTTAAAGGGTGTGCATTTGCTTACCCAACCTCACCAAACCTCTCAGCCCCAAGAGTGTCCACCCTTATGTCTCATCCAGCTGTGGGTCTAGATATGGTCAATCCAGGTTGCATCACAGCCCCTGAACGCATTGTGTAAGAATTTCTCTCTCTTTCACTGTCTTTGTTTCATGGGTTTTTCAAAGTAATTTATTTTTATAATGGGGTTTAGCTGCTTTTCACTGCTGTGTTTATGCCGCTTTACACCCACTTGACACACTAACAGAGAGATATCAATACATAGGTTTTAAGATTATTACTAGTCAGATATATTCTTGTGCGGTGAATAGGGCGTGTTGAGTCCAGTTCTCTGAGCAAGGAGTAGGTCTTGTCTATTACATATTGGGTTTATGGAACGGTATCTGAGCTAATTTGAAACCCTTGTTTTATGTATCACCCCACCTCACCTTTCCCGTTAAGCAGCCATAGTGTGTTTTCTGCATGTGTGACTCCGTTCTGTTTTGTAATTCAGTTCAAGTGTAACGGTTTTGACATTCCCTCTATAAGTGATACCTTATGAGAAGTGTCCTTTTCTGTGTGACTTACTTCACTTAGAATCGTCGTACCTAAATCCACTCATCATGCTGCTACTAGCCTTATGACATTGATTTCATGGCTGAGTGATATTCCATTGTACATAAGGACCACAACTTCTTTATCCATTTTTCTCTTTCCTGGGATATTGAAGGTGGAATGAAGTGGAGGTCCTTGTCAACAGAGCAGCCCTAAACTTTGGGGTGCTTGTGTCTTGCTGATTTTTCATTTTCCCAATTTATACCCCCATGAGTGGAAGTGCCCTATGCTCTCTAAGCTGTGTTTTTTAGATGTTTCAGGACACACCGTACACTTCTCCAGAGTGGCTGTTGGCAATTTACATCCCGCCCATCAGTGTAGCAAGGCTCCCATTTCTCCATGGCCTGTCCTGCATTTCTGGTTTTGAGACTTTTTTCAGCATGGCCCTTTTGACCGATGGGTAGCGAGTCTTCTTTGTAGCGCTGATTTGCCTTTCCAGGTTGCTTGGTTGGCCAAAAAGGGCGTATGCGGTTTTTCCTGAATATATTCAGGAAAAAACGCATACGCCCTTTTTGGCCAAGGGCATCATTGTCAA
The DNA here is from genome assembly GCF_965194805.1 of Balaenoptera borealis. Lineage (NCBI taxonomy): Eukaryota > Metazoa > Chordata > Mammalia > Artiodactyla > Balaenopteridae > Balaenoptera > Balaenoptera borealis. The sequence continues at coordinate 1,050,454 of NW_028123938.1, read as the reverse complement.
CGATTTGCCGCTTTTCATGTGCTTTAAAGGCGATTCGAATCTACCTCCTGAAATCTGTTTCCTGCAATTCTGCCTTGATTTCAAATCCTCTTCTTTGCCTTCCCTCAATATATTTGTGGACGAGAGTTATCATTTATAACTCTGCAGGTCTGTGAATTGCAGTGCCCTGAATCTCCATTTTACAACTCGCATTTTTGGGAGCTGGCCGCAAAAGCGCAGGATGGCTTCAGGCCCTGTTCTGGTTCCGAGGGGGAGGATGAGCCTGTGGTTAATTCTTCTTCCTGATGGGAAAATAGAGTGACCTGTGCCTGTCCCAACACCAAGAGCTAGTCTCTCACTGGTTCCCCGTGTACCCGTTCATCCTCAGGACAAATTGCAACCTGTACGGAACAGGAGGTTAAAGGTGCTGATGCTCCAAGTAGGGAGATTGTTAGTAAAGCGGCTGGAATGGCGAACCCGGGCACAAGGAGAAGAGAAATGAGGTGCGTTTTAGAAACCTTTCCCCATCACATGGTGTACCATCCTTTTGTTTTCTCATGCATGTTTTCGATGTAGGAAGATGCCCTTGAACCTGGAGATTTGGGACCCATGCGATGGGTACCACGCAGTATTACTTTAAAGGGTCGGCGTTTGCTCACCCAACCTCACCAAACCTCTCAGCCCCAAGAGTGTCCACCCTTATGTCTCCTCCAGCTGTGGGTCTAGATATGGTCAATCCAGGTTGCATCACAGCCCCTGAACGCATTGTGTAAGAATTTCTCTCTCTTTCACTGTCTTTGTTTCATGGGTTTTTCGAAGTAATTTATTTTTATAATGCGGTTTAGCTGCTTTTCACTGCTGTGTTTATGCCGCTTTACACCCACTTGACACACTAACAGAGAGATATCAATACATAGGTTTTAAGATTATTACTAGTCAGATATATTCTTGTGCGGTGAATAGGGCGTGTTGAGTCCAGTTCTCTGAGCAAGGAGTAGGTCTTGTCTATTACATATTGGGTTTATGGAACGGTATCTGAGCTAATTTGAAACCCTTGTTTTATGTATCACCCCACCTCACCTTTCCCGTTAAGCAGCCATAGTGTGTTTTCTGCATGTGTGACTCTGTTCTGTTTTGTAATTCAGTTCAAGTGTAACGGTTTTGACATTCCCTCTATAAGTGATACCTTATGAGAAGTGTCCTTTTCTGTGTGACTTATTTCACTTAGAATCGTCGTACCTAAATCCACTCATCATGCTGCTACTAGCCTTATGACATTGATTTCATGGCTGAGTGATATTCCATTGTACATAAGGACCACAACTTCTTTATCCATTTTTCTCTTTCCTGGGATATTGAAGGTGGAATGAAGTGGAGGTCCTTGTCAACAGAGCAGCCCTAAACTTTGGGGTGCTTGTGTCTTGCTGATTTTTCATTTTCCCAATTTATACCCCCATGAGTGGAAGTGCCCTATGCTCTCTAAGCTGTGTTTTTTAGATGTTTCAGGACACACCGTACACTTCTCCAGAGTGGCTGTTGGCAATTTACATCCCGCCTATCAGTGTAGCAAGGCTCCCATTTCTCCATGGCCTGTCCTGCATTTCTGGTTTTGACACGTTTTTCAGCATGGCCCTTTTGACCGAAGGGTAGCGAGTCTTCTTTGTAGCGCTGATTTGCCTTTCCAGGTTGCTTAGTTGGCCAAATAGGGCGTATGCGTTTTTTCCTGAATATATTCAGGAAAAAAGGCATACGCCCTTTTTGGCCAAGGGCATCATTGTCAACGTTTTGCCGCTTTTCATGTGCTTTAAAGGCGATTCGAATCTACCTCCTGAAATCTGTTTCCTGCAATTCTGCCTTGATTTCAAATCCTCTTCTTTGCCTTCCCTCAATATATTTGTGGACGAGAGTTATCATTTATAACTCTGCAGGTCTGTGAATTGCAGTGCCCTGAATCTCCATTTTACAACTCGCATTTTTGGGAGCTGGCCGCAAAAGCGCAGGATGGCTTCAGGCCCTGTTCTGGTTCCGAGGGGGAGGATGAGCCTGTGGTTAATTCTTCTTCCTGATGGGAAAATAGAGTGACCTGTGCCTGTCCCAACACCAAGAGCTAGTCTCTCACTGGTTCCCCGTGTACCCGTTCATCCTCAGGACAAATTGCAACCTGTACGGAACAGGAGGTTAAAGGTGCTGATGCTCCAAGTAGGGAGATTGTTAGTAAAGCGGCTGGAATGGCGAACCCGGGCACAAGGAGAAGAGAAATGAGGTGCGTTTTAGAAACCTTTCCCCATCACATGGTGTACCATCCTTTTGTTTTCTCATGCATGTTTTCGATGTAGGAAGATGCCCTTGAACCTGGAGATTTGGGACCCATGCGATGGGTACCACGCAGTATTACTTTAAAGGGTCGGCGTTTGCTCACCCAACCTCACCAAACCTCTCAGCCCCAAGAGTGTCCACCCTTATGTCTCCTCCAGCTGTGGGTCTAGATATGGTCAATCCAGGTTGCATCACAGCCCCTGAACGCATTGTGTAAGAATTTCTCTCTCTTTCACTGTCTTTGTTTCATGGGTTTTTCGAAGTAATTTATTTTTATAATGCGGTTTAGCTGCTTTTCACTGCTGTGTTTATGCCGCTTTACACCCACTTGACACACTAACAGAGAGATATCAATACATAGGTTTTAAGATTATTACTAGTCAGATATATTCTTGTGCGGTGAATAGGGCGTGTTGAGTCCAGTTCTCTGAGCAAGGAGTAGGTCTTGTCTATTACATATTGGGTTTATGGAACGGTATCTGAGCTAATTTGAAACCCTTGTTTTATGTATCACCCCACCTCACCTTTCCCGTTAAGCAGCCATAGTGTGTTTTCTGCATGTGTGACTCTGTTCTGTTTTGTAATTCAGTTCAAGTGTAACGGTTTTGACATTCCCTCTATAAGTGATACCTTATGAGAAGTGTCCTTTTCTGTGTGACTTATTTCACTTAGAATCGTCGTACCTAAATCCACTCATCATGCTGCTACTAGCCTTATGACATTGATTTCATGGCTGAGTGATATTCCATTGTACATAAGGACCACAACTTCTTTATCCATTTTTCTCTTTCCTGGGATATTGAAGGTGGAATGAAGTGGAGGTCCTTGTCAACAGAGCAGCCCTAAACTTTGGGGTGCTTGTGTCTTGCTGATTTTTCATTTTCCCAATTTATACCCCCATGAGTGGAAGTGCCCTATGCTCTCTAAGCTGTGTTTTTTAGATGTTTCAGGACACACCGTACACTTCTCCAGAGTGGCTGTTGGCAATTTACATCCCGCCTATCAGTGTAGCAAGGCTCCCATTTCTCCATGGCCTGTCCTGCATTTCTGGTTTTGACACGTTTTTCAGCATGGCCCTTTTGACCGAAGGGTAGCGAGTCTTCTTTGTAGCGCTGATTTGCCTTTCCAGGTTGCTTAGTTGGCCAAATAGGGCGTATGCGTTTTTTCCTGAATATATTCAGGAAAAAAGGCATACGCCCTTTTTGGCCAAGGGCATCATTGTCAACGTTTTGCCGCTTTTCATGTGCTTTAAAGGCGATTCGAATCTACCTCCTGAAATCTGTTTCCTGCAATTCTGCCTTGATTTCAAATCCTCTTCTTTGCCTTCCCTCAATATATTTGTGGACGAGAGTTATCATTTATAACTCTGCAGGTTTGTGAATTGCAGTGCGCTGAAGCTCCATTTTACAACTCGCTTTTTTGGGAGCTGGCCGCAAAAGTGCAAGATGGCTTCAGGCCCTGTTCTGGTTCCGGGGGGAGAGGATGAGCCTGTGGTTAATTCTTCTTCCTGATGGGAAAATAGAGTGACCTGTGCCTGTCCCAACACCAAGAGCTAGTCTCTCAATGGTTCCCCATCTTCCCGTTCATCCTCAGGACAAATTGCAACCTGTACGGAACAGGAGGTTAAATGTGCTGATGCTCCAAGTAGGGAGATTGTTAGTGAAGCGGCTGGAATGGCGAACCCGGGCACAAGGAGATGAGAAATGAGGTGCGTTTTAGAAATCTATCCCCATCACACGGTGTACCATCTTCTGGGATTCTCATGCATGTTTTCGATGTAGGAAGATGCCCTTGAACCTGGAGATTTGGGACCCATGCGATGGGTACCACGCAGTATTACTTTAAAGGGTGTGCGTTTGCTTACCCAACCTCACCAAACCTCTCAGCCCCAAGAGTGTCCACCCTTATGTCTCATCCAGCTGTGGGTCTAGATATGGTCAATCCAGGTTGCATCACAGCCCCTGAACGCATTGTGTAAGAATTTCTCTCTCTTTCACTGTCTTTGTTTCATGGGTTTTTCAAAGTAATTTATTTTTATAATGGGGTTTAGCTGCTTTTCACTGCTGTGTTTATGCCGCTTTACACCCACTTGACACACTAACAGAGAGATATCAATACATAGGTTTTAAGATTATTACTAGTCAGATATATTCTTGTGCGGTGAATAGGGCGTGTTGAGTCCAGTTCTCTGAGCAAGGAGTAGGTCTTGTCTATTACATTTTGGGTTTATGGAACGGTATCTGAGCTAATTTGAAACCCTTGTTTTAGGTATCACCCCACCTCACCTTTCCCGTTAAGCAGCCATAGTGTGTTTTCTGCATGTGTGACTCTGTTCTGTTTTGTAATTCAGTTCAAGTGTAACGGTTTTTACATTCCCTCTATAAGTGATACCTTATGAGAAGTGTCCTTTTCTGTGTGACTTATTTCACTTAGAATCGTCGTACCTAAATCCACTCATCATGCTGCTACTAGCCTTATGACATTGATTTCATGGCTGAGTGATATTCCATTGTACATAAGGACCACAACTTCTTTATCCATTTTTCTCTTTCCTGGGATATTGAAGGTGGAATGAAGTGGAGGTCCTTGTCAACAGAGCAGCCCTAAACTTTGGGGTGCTTGTGTCTTGCTGATTTTTCATTTTCCCAATTTATACCCCCATGAGTGGAAGTGCCCTATGCTCTCTAAGCTGTGTTTTTTAGATGTTTCAGGACACACCATACACTTCTCCAGAGTGGCTGTTGGCAATTTACATCCCGCCCATCAGTGTAGCAAGGCTCCCATTTCTCCATGGCCTGTCCTGCATTTCTGGTTTTGAGACTTTTTTCAGCATGGCCCTTTTGACCGATGGGTAGCGAGTCTTCTTTGTAGCGCTGATTTGCCTTTCCAGGTTGCTTGGTTGGCCAAAAAGGGCGTATGCGTTTTTTTCCTGAATATATTCAGTAAAAAACGCATACGCCCTTTTTGGCCAAGGGCATCATTGTCAACGTTTTGCCGCTTTTCATGTGCTTTAAAGGCGATTCGAATCTACCTCCTGAAATCTGTTTCCTGCAATTCTGCCTTGATTTCAAATCCTCTTCTTTGCCTTCCCTCAATATATTTGTGGACGAGAGTTATCATTTATAACTCTGAAGGTTTGTGAATTGCAGTGCCCTGAAGCTCCATTTTACAACTCGCATTTTTGGGAGCTGGCCGCAAAAGCGCATGATGGCTTCAGGCCCTGTTCTGCTTCCGGAGGGGAGGATGAGCCTGTGGTTAATTCTTCTTCCTGATGGGAAAATAGAGTGACCTGTGCCTGTCCCAACACCAAGAGCTAGTCTCTCACTGGTCCCCGTGTACCCGTTCATCCTCAGGACAAATTGCAACCTGTACGGAACAGGAGGTTAAAGGTGCTGATGCTCCAAGTAGGGAGATTGTTAGTAAAGCGGCTGGAATGGCGAACCCGGGCACAAGGAGAAGAGAAATGAGGTGCGTTTTAGAAACCTTTCCCCATCACATGGTGTACCATCTTTTTGTTTTCTCATGCATGTTTTCGATGTAGGAAGATGCCCTTGAACCTGGAGATTTGGGACCCATGCGATGGGTACCACGCAGTATTACTTTAAAGGGTGTGCGTTTGCTCACCCAACCTCACCAAACCTCTCAGCCCCAAGAGTGTCCACCCTTATGTCTCATCCAGCTGTGGGTCTAGATATGGTCAATCCAGGTTGCATCACAGCCCCTGAACGCATTGTGTAAGAATTTCTCTCTCTTTCACTGTCTTTGTTTCATGGGTTTTTCAAAGTAATTTATTTTTATAATGGGGTTTAGCTGCTTTTCACTGCTGTGTTTATGCCGCTTTACACCCACTTGACACACTAACAGAGAGATATCAATACATAGGTTTTAAGATTATTACTAGTCAGATATATTCTTGTGCGGTGAATAGGGCGTGTTGAGTCCAGTTCTCTGAGCAAGGAGTAGGTCTTGTCTATTAAATTTTGGGTTTATGGAACGGTATCTGAGCTAATTTGAAACCCTTGTTTTAGGTATCACCCCACCTCACCTTTCCCGTTAAGCAGCCATAGTGTGTTTTCTGCATGTGTGACTCTGTTCTGTTTTGTAATTCAGTTCAAGTGTAACGGTTTTGACATTCCCTCTATAAGTGATACCTTATGAGAAGTGTCCTTTTCTGTGTGACTTATTTCACTTAGAATCGTCGTACCTAAATCCACTCATCATGCTGCTACTAGCCTTATGACATTGATTTCATGGCTGAGTGATATTCCATTGTACATAAGGACCACAACTTCTTTATCCATTTTTCTCTTTCCTGGGATATTGAAGGTGGAATGAAGTGGAGGTCCTTGTCAACAGAGCAGCCCTAAACTTTGGGGTGCTTGTGTCTTGCTGATTTTTCATTTTCCCAATTTATACCCCCATGAGTGGAAGTGCCCTATGCTCTCTAAGCTGTGTTTTTTAGATGTTTCAGGACACACCGTACACTTCTCCAGAGTGGCTGTTGGCAATTTACATCCCGCCCATCAGTGTAGCAAGGCTCCCATTTCTCCATGGCCTGTCCTGCATTTCTGGTTTTGAGACTTTTTTCAGCATGGCCCTTTTGACCGATGGGTAGCGAGTCTTCTTTGTAGCGCTGATTTGCCTTTCCAGGTTGCTTGGTTGGCCAAAAAGGGCGTATGCGTTTTTTTCCTGAATATATTCAGGAAAAAACGCATACGCCCTTTTTGGCCAAGGGCATCATTGTCAACGTTTTGCCGCTTTTCATGTGCTTTAAAGGCGATTCGAATCTACCTCCTGAAATCTGTTTCCTGCAATTCTGCCTTGATTTCAAATCCTCTTCTTTGCCTTCCCTCAATATATTTGTGGACGAGAGTTATCATTTATAACTCTGCAGGTTTGTGAATTGCAGTGCCCTGAAGCTCCATTTTACAACTCGCATTTTTGGGAGCTGGACGCAAAAGCGCAGGATGGCTTCAGGCCCTGTTCTGCTTCCGGGGGGGAGGATGAGCCTGTGGTTAATTCTTCTTCCTGATGGGAAAATAGAGTGACCTGTGCCTGTCCCAACACCAAGAGCTAGTCTCTCACTGGTTCCCCGTGTACCCGTTCATCCTCAGGACAAATTGCAACCTGTACGGAACAGGAGGTTAAAGGTGCTGATGCTCCAAGTAGGGAGATTGTTAGTAAAGCGGCTGGAATGGCGAACCCGGGCACAAGGAGAAGAGAAATGAGGTGCGTTTTAGAAACCTTTCCCCATCACATGGTGTACCATCTTTTTGTATTCTCATGCATGTTTTCGATGTAGGAAGATGCCCTTGAACCTGGAGATTTGGGACCCATGTGATGGGTACCACGCAGTATTAGTTTAAAGGGTCTGCGTTTGCTCACCCAACCTCACCAAACCTCTCAGCCCCAAGAGTGTCCACCCTTATGTCTCATCCAGCTGTGGGTCTAGATATGGTCAATCCAGGTTGCATCACAGCCCCTGAACGCATTGTATAAGAATTTCTCTCTCTTTCACTGTCTTGGTTTCATGGGTTTTTCGAAGTAATTTATTTTTATAATGGGGTTTAGCTGCTTTTCACTGCTGTGTTTATGCCGCTTTACACCCACTTGACACACTAACAGAGAGATATCAATACATAGGTTTTAAGATTATTACTAGTCAGATATATTCTTGTGCGGTGAATAGGGCGTGTTGAGTCCAGTTCTCTGAGCAAGGAGTAGGTCTTGTCTATTACATTTTGGGTTTATGGAACGGTATCTGAGCTAATTTGAAACCCTTGTTTTAGGTATCACCCCACCTCACCTTTCCCGTTAAGCAGCCATAGTGTGTTTTCTGCATGTGTGACTCTGTTCTGTTTTGTAATTCAGTTCAAGTGTAACGGTTTTGACATTCCCTCTATAAGTGATACCTTATGAGAAGTGTCCTTTTCTGTGTGACTTATTTCACTTAGAATCGTTGTACCTAAATCCACTCATCATGCTGCTACTAGCCTTATGACATTGATTTCATGGCTGAGTGATATTCCATTGTACATAAGGACCACAACTTCTTTATCCATTTTTCTCTTTCCTGGGATATTGAAGGTGGAATGAAGTGGAGGTCCTTGTCAACAGAGCAGCCCTAAACTTTGGGGTGCTTGTGTCTTGCTGATTTTTCATTTTCCCAATTTATACCCCCATGAGTGGAAGTGCCCTATGCTCTCTAAGCTGTGTTTTTTAGATGTTTCAGGACACACCGTACACTTCTCCAGAGTGGCTGTTGGCAATTTACATCCCGCCTATCAGTGTAGCAAGGCTCCCATTTCTCCATGGCCTGTCCTGCATTTCTGGTTTTGACACGTTTTTCAGCATGGCCCTTTTGACCAAAGGGTAGCGAGTCTTCTTTGTAGCGCTGATTTGCCTTTCCAGGTTGCTTGGTTGGCCAAAAAGGGCGTATGCGTTTTTTCCTGAATATATTCAGGAAAAAACGCATACGCCCTTTTTGGCCAAGGGCATCATTGTCAACGTTTTGCCGCTTTTCATGTGCTTTAAAGGCGATTCGAATCTACCTCCTGAAGTCTGTTTCCTGCAATTCTGCCTTGATTTCAAATCCTCTTCTTTGCCTTCCCTCAAAATATTTGTGGACGAGAGTTATCATTTATAACTCTGCAGGTTTGTGAATTGCAGTGCCCTGAAGCTCCATTTTACAACTCGCTTTTTTGGGAGCTGGCCGCAAAAGTGCAAGATGGCTTCAGGCCCTGTTCTGGTTCCGGGGGGGGAGGATGAGCCTGTGGTTAATTCTTCTTCCTGATGGGAAAATAGAGTGACCTGTGCCTGTCCCAACACCAAGAGCTAGTCTCTCACTGGTTCCCCGTCTTCCCGTTCATCCTCAGGACAAATTGCAACCTGTACGGAACAGGAGGTTAAATGTGCTGATGCTCCAAGTAGGGAGATTGTTAGTGAAGCGGCTGGAATGGCGAACCCGGGCACAAGGAGATGAGAAATGAGGTGCGTTTTAGAAATCTTTCCCCATCACACGGTGTACCATCTTCTGGGATTCTCATGCATGTTTTCGATGTAGGAAGATGCCCTTGAACCTGGAGATTTGGGTCCCATGGGATGGGTACCACGCAGTATTACTTTAAAGGGTCTGCGTTTGCTCACCCAACCTCACCAAACCTCTCAGCCCCAAGAGTGTCCACCCTTATGTCTCCTCCAGCTGTGGGTCTAGATATGGTCAATCCAGGTTGCATCACAGCCCCTGAACGCATTGTGTAAGAATTTCTCTCTCTTTCACTGTCTTGGTTTCATGGGTTTTTCGAAGTAATTTATTTTTATAATGGGGTTTAGCTGCTTTTCACTGCTGTGTTTATGCCGCTTTACACCCACTTGACACACTAACAGAGAGATATCAATACATAGGTTTTAAGATTATTACTAGTCAGATATATTCTTGTGCGGTGAATAGGGCGTGTTGAGTCCAGTTCTCTGAGCAAGGAGTAGGTCTTGTCTATTACATATTGGGTTTATGGAACGGTATCTGAGCTAATTTGAAACCCTTGTTTTATGTATCACCCCACCTCACCTTTCCCGTTAAGCAGCCATAGTGTGTTTTCTGCATGTGTGACTCTGTTCTGTTTTGTAATTCAGTTCAAGTGTAACGCTTTTTACATGCCCTCTATAAGTGATACCTTATGAGAAGTGTCCTTTTCTGTGTGACTTATTTCACTTAGAATCGTCGTACCTAAATCCACTCATCATGCTGCTACTAGCCTTATGACATTGATTTCATGGCTGAGTGATATTCCATTGTACATAAGGACCACAACTTCTTTATCCATTTTTCTCTTTCCTGGGATATTGAAGGTGGAATGAAGTGGAGGTCCTTGTCAACAGAGCAGCCCTAAACTTTGGGGTGCTTGTGTCTTGCTGATTTTTCATTTTCCCAATTTATACCCCCATGAGTGGAAGTGCCCTATGCTCTCTAAGCTGTGTTTTTTAGATGTTTCAGGACACACCGTACACTTCTCCAGAGTGGCTGTTGGCAATTTACATCCCGCCTATCAGTGTAGCAAGGCTCCCATTTCTCCATGGCCTGTCCTGCATTTCTGGTTTTGACACGTTTTTCAGCATGGCCCTTTTGACCGAAGGGTAGCGAATCTTCTTTGTAGCGCTGATTTGCCTTTCCAGGTTGCTTGGTTGGCCAAAAAGGGCATCATTGTCAACGTTTTGCCGCTTTTTATGTGCTTTAAAGGCGATTCGAATCTACCTCCTGAAGTCTGATTCCTGCAATTCTGCGTTGATTTCAAATCCTCTTCTTTGCCTTCCCTCAATATATTTGTGGACGAGAGTTATCATTTATAACTCTGCAGGTTTGTGAATTGCAGTGCCCTGAAGCTCCATTTTACAACTCGCTTTTTTGGGAGCTGGCCGCAAAAGTGCAATATGGCTTCAGGCCCTGTTCTGGTTCCGGGGGGGGAGGATGAGCCTGTGGTTAATTCTTCTTCCTGATGGGAAAATAGAGTGACCTGTGCCTGTCCCAACACCAAGAGCTAGTCTCTCACTGGTTCCCCGTCTTCCCGTTCATCCTCAGGACAAATTGCAACCTGTACGGAACAGGAGGTTAAATGTGCTGATGCTCCAAGTAGGGAGATTGTTAGTGAAGCGGCTGGAATGGCGAACCCGGGCACAAGGAGATGAGAAATGAGGTGCGTTTTAGAAATCTTTCCCCATCACACGGTGTACCATCTTCTGGGATTCTCATGCATGTTTTCGATGTAGGAAGATGCCCTTGAACCTGGAGATTTGGGTCCCATGGGATGGGTACCACGCAGTATTACTTTAAAGGGTCTGCGTTTGCTCACCCAACCTCACCAAACCTCTCAGCCCCAAGAGTGTCCACCCTTATGTCTCCTCCAGCTGTGGGTCTAGATATGGTCAATCCAGGTTGCCTCACAGCCCCTGAACGCATTGTGTAAGAATTTCTCTCTCTTTCACTGTCTTGGTTTCATGGGTTTTTCGAAGTAATTTATTTTTATAATGGGGTTTAGCTGCTTTTCACTGCTGTGTTTATGCCGCTTTACACCCACTTGACACACTAACAGAGAGATATCAATACATAGGTTTTAAGATTATTACTAGTCAGATATATTCTTGTGCGGTGAATAGGGCGTGTTGAGTCCAGTTCTCTGAGCAAGGAGTAGGTCTTGTCTATTACATATTGGGTTTATGGAACGGTATCTGAGCTAATTTGAAACCCTTGTTTTATGTATCACCCCACCTCACCTTTCCCGTTAAGCAGCCATAGTGTGTTTTCTGCATGTGTGACTCTGTTCTGTTTTGTAATTCAGTTCAAGTGTAACGCTTTTTACATGCCCTCTATAAGTGATACCTTATGAGAAGTGTCCTTTTCTGTGTGACTTATTTCACTTAGAATCGTCGTACCTAAATCCACTCATCATGCTGCTACTAGCCTTATGACATTGATTTCATGGCTGAGTGATATTCCATTGTACATAAGGACCACAACTTCTTTATCCATTTTTCTCTTTCCTGGGATATTGAAGGTGGAATGAAGTGGAGGTCCTTGTCAACAGAGCAGCCCTAAACTTTGGGGTGCTTGTGTCTTGCTGATTTTTCATTTTCCCAATTTATACCCCCATGAGTGGAAGTGCCCTATGCTCTCTAAGCTGTGTTTTTTAGATGTTTCAGGACACACCGTACACTTCTCCAGAGTGGCTGTTGGCAATTTACATCCCGCCTATCAGTGTAGCAAGGCTCCCATTTCTCCATGGCCTGTCCTGCATTTCTGGTTTTGACACGTTTTTCAGCATGGCCCTTTTGACCAAAGGGTAGCGAGTCTTCTTTGTAGCGCTGATTTGCCTTTCCAGGTTGCTTGGTTGGCCAAAAAGGGCGTATGCGTTTTTTCCTGAATATATTCAGGGAAAAACGCATACGCCCTTTTTGGCCAAGGGCATCATTGTCAACGTTTTGCCGCTTTTCATGTGCTTTAAAGGCGATTCGAATCTACCTCCTGAAGTCTGTTTCCTGCAATTCTGCCTTGATTTCAAATCCTCTTCTTTGCCTTCCCTCAAAATATTTGTGGACGAGAGTTATCATTTATAACTCTGCAGGTTTGTGAATTGCAGTGCCCTGAAGCTGCATTTTACAACTCGCTTTTTTGGGAGCTGGCCGCAAAAGTGCAAGATGGCTTCAGGCCCTGTTCTGGTTCCGGGGGGGGAGGATGAGCCTGTGGTTAATTCTTCTTCCTGATGGGAAAATAGAGTGACCTGTGCCTGTCCCAACACCAAGAGCTAGTCTCTCACTGGTTCCCCGTCTTCCCGTTCATCCTCAGGACAAATTGCAACCTGTACGGAACAGGAGGTTAAATGTGCTGATGCTCCAAGTAGGGAGATTGTTAGTGAAGCGGCTGGAATGGCGAACCCGGGCACAAGGAGATGAGAAATGAGGTGCGTTTTAGAAATCTTTCCCCATCACACGGTGTACCATCTTCTGGGATTCTCATGCATGTTTTCGATGTAGGAAGATGCCCTTGAACCTGGAGATTTGGGTCCCATGGGATGGGTACCACGCAGTATTACTTTAAAGGGTCTGCGTTTGCTCACCCAACCTCACCAAACCTCTCAGCCCCAAGAGTGTCCACCCTTATGTCTCCTCCAGCTGTGGGTCTAGATATGGTCAATCCAGGTTGCATCACAGCCCCTGAACGCATTGTGTAAGAATTTCTCTCTCTTTCACTGTCTTGGTTTCATGGGTTTTTCGAAGTAATTTATTTTTATAATGGGGTTTAGCTGCTTTTCACTGCTGTGTTTATGCCGCTTTACACCCACTTGACACACTAACAGAGAGATATCAATACATAGGTTTTAAGATTATTACTAGTCAGATATATTCTTGTGCGGTGAATAGGGCGTGTTGAGTCCAGTTCTCTGAGCAAGGAGTAGGTCTTGTCTATTACATATTGGGTTTATGGAACGGTATCTGAGCTAATTTGAAACCCTTGTTTTATGTATCACCCCACCTCACCTTTCCCGTTAAGCAGCCATAGTGTGTTTTCTGCATGTGTGACTCTGTTCTGTTTTGTAATTCAGTTCAAGTGTAACGCTTTTTACATGCCCTCTATAAGTGATACCTTATGAGAAGTGTCCTTTTCTGTGTGACTTATTTCACTTAGAATCGTCGTACCTAAATCCACTCATCATGCTGCTACTAGCCTTATGACATTGATTTCATGGCTGAGTGATATTCCATTGTACATAAGGACCACAACTTCTTTATCCATTTTTCTCTTTCCTGGGATATTGAAGGTGGAATGAAGTGGAGGTCCTTGTCAACAGAGCAGCCCTAAACTTTGGGGTGCTTGTGTCTTGCTGATTTTTCATTTTCCCAATTTATACCCCCATGAGTGGAAGTGCCCTATGCTCTCTAAGCTGTGTTTTTTAGATGTTTCAGGACACACCGTACACTTCTCCAGAGTGGCTGTTGGCAATTTACATCCCGCCTATCAGTGTAGCAAGGCTCCCATTTCTCCATGGCCTGTCCTGCATTTCTGGTTTTGACACGTTTTTCAGCATGGCCCTTTTGACCGAAGGGTAGCGAATCTTCTTTGTAGCGCTGATTTGCCTTTCCAGGTTGCTTGGTTGGCCAAAAAGGGCGTATGCGTTTTTTCCTGAATATATTCAGGAAAAAACGCATACGCCCTTTTTGGCCAAGGGCATCATTGTCAACGTTTTGCCGCTTTTCATGTGCTTTAAAGGCGATTCGAATCTACCTCCTGAAGTCTGATTCCTGCAATTCTGCGTTGATTTCAAATCCTCTTCTTTGCCTTCCCTCAATATATTTGTGGACGAGAGTTATCATTTATAACTCTGCAGGTTTGTGAATTGCAGTGCCCTGAAGCTCCATTTTACAACTCGCTTTTTTGGGAGCTGGCCGCAAAAGTGCAAGATGGCTTCAGGCCCTGTTCTGGTTCCGGGGGGGGAGGATGAGCCTGTGGTTAATTCTTCTTCCTGATGGGAAAATAGAGTGACCTGTGCCTGTCCCAACACCAAGAGCTAGTCTCTCACTGGTTCCCCGTCTTCCCGTTCATCCTCAGGACAAATTGCAACCTGTACGGAACAGGAGGTTAAATGTGCTGATGCTCCAAGTAGGGAGATTGTTAGTGAAGCGGCTGGAATGGCGAACCCGGGCACAAGGAGATGAGAAATGAGGTGCGTTTTAGAAATCTTTCCCCATCACACGGTGTACCATCTTCTGGGATTCTCATGCATGTTTTCGATGTAGGAAGATGCCCTTGAACCTGGAGATTTGGGTCCCATGGGATGGGTACCACGCAGTATTACTTTAAAGGGTCTGCGTTTGCTCACCCAACCTCACCAAACCTCTCAGCCCCAAGAGTGTCCACCCTTATGTCTCATCCAGCTGTGGGTCTAGATATGGTCAATCCAGGTTGCATCACAGCCCCTGAACGCATTGTGTAAGAATTTCTCTCTCTTTCACTGTCTTGGTTTCATGGGTTTTTCGAAGTAATTTATTTTTATAATGGGGTTTAGCTGCTTTTCACTGCTGTGTTTATGCCGCTTTACACCCACTTGACACACTAACAGAGAGATATCAATACATAGGTTTTAAGATTATTACTAGTCAGATATATTCTTGTGCGGTGAATAGGGCGTGTTGAGTCCAGTTCTCTGAGCAAGGAGTAGGTCTTGTCTATTACATATTGGGTTTATGGAACGGTATCTGAGCTAATTTGAAACCCTTGTTTTATGTATCACCCCACCTCACCTTTCCCGTTAAGCAGCCATAGTGTGTTTTCTGCATGTGTGACTCTGTTCTGTTTTGTAATTCAGTTCAAGTGTAACGCTTTTTACATGCCCTCTATAAGTGATACCTTATGAGAAGTGTCCTTTTCTGTGTGACTTATTTCACTTAGAATCGTCGTACCTAAATCCACTCATCATGCTGCTACTAGCCTTATGACATTGATTTCATGGCTGAGTGATATTCCATTGTACATAAGGACCACAACTTCTTTATCCATTTTTCTCTTTCCTGGGATATTGAAGGTGGAATGAAGTGGAGGTCCTTGTCAACAGAGCAGCCCTAAACTTTGGGGTGCTTGTGTCTTGCTGATTTTTCATTTTCCCAATTTATACCCCCATGAGTGGAAGTGCCCTATGCTCTCTAAGCTGTGTTTTTTAGATGTTTCAGGACACACCGTACACTTCTCCAGAGTGGCTGTTGGCAATTTACATCCTGCCTATCAGTGTAGCAAGGCTCCCATTTCTCCATGGCCTGTCCTGCATTTCTGGTTTTGACACGTTTTTCAGCATGGCCCTTTTGACCAAAGGGTAGCGAGTCTTCTTTGTAGCGCTGATTTGCCTTTCCAGGTTGCTTGGTTGGCCAAAAAGGGCGTATGCGTTTTTTCCTGAATATATTCAGGGAAAAACGCATACGCCCTTTTTGGCCAAGGGCATCATTGTCAACGTTTTGCCGCTTTTCATGTGCTTTAAAGGCGATTCGAATCTACCTCCTGAAGTCTGTTTCCTGCAATTCTGCGTTGATTTCAAATCCTCTTCTTTGCCTTCCCTCAAAATATTTGTGGACGAGAGTTATCATTTATAACTCTGCAGGTTTGTGAATTGCAGTGCCCTGAAGCTGCATTTTACAACTCGCTTTTTTGGGAGCTGGCCGCAAAAGTGCAAGATGGCTTCAGGCCCTGTTCTGGTTCCGGGGGGGGAGGATGAGCCTGTGGTTAATTCTTCTTCCTGATGGGAAAATAGAGTGACCTGTGCCTGTCCCAACACCAAGAGCTAGTCTCTCACTGGTTCCCCGTCTTCCCGTTCATCCTCAGGACAAATTGCAACCTGTACGGAACAGGAGGTTAAATGTGCTGATGCTCCAAGTAGGGAGATTGTTAGTGAAGCGGCTGGAATGGCGAACCCGGGCACAAGGAGATGAGAAATGAGGTGCGTTTTAGAAATCTTTCCCCATCACACGGTGTACCATCTTCTGGGATTCTCATGCATGTTTTCGATGTAGGAAGATGCCCTTGAACCTGGAGATTTGGGTCCCATGGGATGGGTACCACGCAGTATTACTTTAAAGGGTCTGCGTTTGCTCACCCAACCTCACCAAACCTCTCAGCCCCAAGAGTGTCCACCCTTATGTCTCCTCCAGCTGTGGGTCTAGATATGGTCAATCCAGGTTGCATCACAGCCCCTGAACGCATTGTGTAAGAATTTCTCTCTCTTTCACTGTCTTGGTTTCATGGGTTTTTCGAAGTAATTTATTTTTATAATGGGGTTTAGCTGCTTTTCACTGCTGTGTTTATGCCGCTTTACACCCACTTGACACACTAACAGAGAGATATCAATACATAGGTTTTAAGATTATTACTAGTCAGATATATTCTTGTGCGGTGAATAGGGCGTGTTGAGTCCAGTTCTCTGAGCAAGGAGTAGGTCTTGTCTATTACATATTGGGTTTATGGAACGGTATCTGAGCTAATTTGAAACCCTTGTTTTATGTATCACCCCACCTCACCTTTCCCGTTAAGCAGCCATAGTGTGTTTTCTGCATGTGTGACTCTGTTCTGTTTTGTAATTCAGTTCAAGTGTAACGCTTTTTACATGCCCTCTATAAGTGATACCTTATGAGAAGTGTCCTTTTCTGTGTGACTTATTTCACTTAGAATCGTCGTACCTAAATCCACTCATCATGCTGCTACTAGCCTTATGACATTGATTTCATGGCTGAGTGATATTCCATTGTACATAAGGACCACAACTTCTTTATCCATTTTTCTCTTTCCTGGGATATTGAAGGTGGAATGAAGTGGAGGTCCTTGTCAACAGAGCAGCCCTAAACTTTGGGGTGCTTGTGTCTTGCTGATTTTTCATTTTCCCAATTTATACCCCCATGAGTGGAAGTGCCCTATGCTCTCTAAGCTGTGTTTTTTAGATGTTTCAGGACACACCGTACACTTCTCCAGAGTGGCTGTTGGCAATTTACATCCCGCCTATCAGTGTAGCAAGGCTCCCATTTCTCCATGGCCTGTCCTGCATTTCTGGTTTTGACACGTTTTTCAGCATGGCCCTTTTGACCGAAGGGTAGCGAATCTTCTTTGTAGCGCTGATTTGCCTTTCCAGGTTGCTTGGTTGGCCAAAAAGGGCGTATGCGTTTTTTCCTGAATATATTCAGGAAAAAACGCATACGCCCTTTTTGGCCAAGGGCATCATTGTCAACGTTTTGCCGCTTTTCATGTGCTTTAAAGGCGATTCGAATCTACCTCCTGAAGTCTGATTCCTGCAATTCTGCGTTGATTTCAAATCCTCTTCTTTGCCTTCCCTCAATATATTTGTGGACGAGAGTTATCATTTATAACTCTGCAGGTTTGTGAATTGCAGTGCCCTGAAGCTCCATTTTACAACTCGCTTTTTTGGGAGCTGGCCGCAAAAGTGCAAGATGGCTTCAGGCCCTGTTCTGGTTCCGGGGGGGGAGGATGAGCCTGTGGTTAATTCTTCTTCCTGATGGGAAAATAGAGTGACCTGTGCCTGTCCCAACACCAAGAGCTAGTCTCTCACTGGTTCCCCGTCTTCCCGTTCATCCTCAGGACAAATTGCAACCTGTACGGAACAGGAGGTTAAATGTGCTGATGCTCCAAGTAGGGAGATTGTTAGTGAAGCGGCTGGAATGGCGAACCCGGGCACAAGGAGATGAGAAATGAGGTGCGTTTTAGAAATCTTTCCCCATCACACGGTGTACCATCTTCTGGGATTCTCATGCATGTTTTCGATGTAGGAAGATGCCCTTGAACCTGGAGATTTGGGTCCCATGGGATGGGTACCACGCAGTATTACTTTAAAGGGTCTGCGTTTGCTCACCCAACCTCACCAAACCTCTCAGCCCCAAGAGTGTCCACCCTTATGTCTCATCCAGCTGTGGGTCTAGATATGGTCAATCCAGGTTGCATCACAGCCCCTGAACGCATTGTGTAAGCATTTCTCTCTCTTTCACTGTCTTGGTTTCATGGGTTTTTCGAAGTAATTTATTTTTATAATGGGGTTTAGCTGCTTTTCACTGCTGTGTTTATGCCGCTTTACACCCACTTGACACACTAACAGAGAGATATCAATACATAGGTTTTAAGATTATTACTAGTCAGATATATTCTTGTGCGGTGAATAGGGCGTGTTGAGTCCAGTTCTCTGAGCAAGGAGTAGGTCTTGTCTATTACATATTGGGTTTATGGAACGGTATCTGAGCTAATTTGAAACCCTTGTTTTATGTATCACCCCACCTCACCTTTCCCGTTAAGCAGCCATAGTGTGTTTTCTGCATGTGTGACTCTGTTCTGTTTTGTAATTCAGTTCAAGTGTAACGCTTTTTACATGCCCTCTATAAGTGATACCTTATGAGAAGTGTCCTTTTCTGTGTGACTTATTTCACTTAGAATCGTCGTACCTAAATCCACTCATCATGCTGCTACTAGCCTTATGACATTGATTTCATGGCTGAGTGATATTCCATTGTACATAAGGACCACAACTTCTTTATCCATTTTTCTCTTTCCTGGGATATTGAAGGTGGAATGAAGTGGAGGTCCTTGTCAACAGAGCAGCCCTAAACTTTGGGGTGCTTGTGTCTTGCTGATTTTTCATTTTCCCAATTTATACCCCCATGAGTGGAAGTGCCCTATGCTCTCTAAGCTGTGTTTTTTAGATGTTTCAGGACACACCGTACACTTCTCCAGAGTGGCTGTTGGCAATTTACATCCCGACTATCAGTGTAGCAAGGCTCCCATTTCTCCATGGCCTGTCCTGCATTTCTGGTTTTGACACGTTTTTCAGCATGGCCCTTTTGACCGAAGGGTAGCGAGTCTTCTTTGTAGCGCTGATTTGCCTTTCCACGTTGCTTGGTTGGCCAAAAAGGGCGTATGCGTTTTTTCCTGAATATATTCAGGAAAAAACGCATACGCCCTTTTTGGCCAAGGGCATCATTGTCAACGTTTTGCCGCTTTTCATGTGCTTTAAAGGCGATTCGAATCTACCTCCTGAAATCTGTTTCCTGCAATTCTGCCTTGATTTCAAATCCTCTTCTTTGCCTTCCCTCAATATATTTGTGGACGAGAGTTATCATTTATAACTCTGCAGGTTTGTGAATTGCAGTGCCCTGAAGCTCCATTTTACAACTCGCTTTTTTGGGAGCTGGCCGCAAAAGTGCAAGATGGCTTCAGGCCCTGTTCTGGTTCCGGGGGGGGAGGATGAGCCTGTGGTTAATTCTTCTTCCTGATGGGAAAATAGAGTGACCTGTGCCTGTCCCAACACCAAGAGCTAGTCTCTCACTGGTTCCCCGTCTTCCCGTTCATCCTCAGGACAAATTGCAACCTGTACGGAACAGGAGGTTAAATGTGCTGATGCTCCAAGTAGGGAGATTGTTAGTGAAGCGGCTGGAATGGCGAACCCGGGCACAAGGAGATGAGAAATGAGGTGCGTTTTAGAAATCTTTCCCCATCACACGGTGTACCATCTTCTGGGATTCTCATGCATGTTTTCGATGTAGGAAGATGCCCTTGAACCTGGAGATTTGGGTCCCATGGGATGGGTACCACGCAGTATTACTTTAAAGGGTCTGCGTTTGCTCACCCAACCTCACCAAACCTCTCAGCCCCAAGAGTGTCCACCCTTATGTCTCCTCCAGCTGTGGGTCTAGATATGGTCAATCCAGGTTGCATCACAGCCCCTGAACGCATTGTGTAAGAATTTCTCTCTCTTTCACTGTCTTGGTTTCATGGGTTTTTCGAAGTAATTTATTTTTATAATGGGGTTTAGCTGCTTTTCACTGCTGTGTTTATGCCGCTTTACACCCACTTGACACACTAACAGAGAGATATCAATACATAGGTTTTAAGATTATTACTAGTCAGATATATTCTTGTGCGGTGAATAGGGCGTGTTGAGTCCAGTTCTCTGAGCAAGGAGTAGGTCTTGTCTATTACATATTGGGTTTATGGAACGGTATCTGAGCTAATTTGAAACCCTTGTTTTATGTATCACCCCACCTCACCTTTCCCGTTAAGCAGCCATAGTGTGTTTTCTGCATGTGTGACTCTGTTCTGTTTTGTAATTCAGTTCAAGTGTAACGCTTTTTACATGCCCTCTATAAGTGATACCTTATGAGAAGTGTCCTTTTCTGTGTGACTTATTTCACTTAGAATCGTCGTACCTAAATCCACTCATCATGCTGCTACTAGCCTTATGACATTGATTTCATGGCTGAGTGATATTCCATTGTACATAAGGACCACAACTTCTTTATCCATTTTTCTCTTTCCTGGGATATTGAAGGTGGAATGAAGTGGAGGTCCTTGTCAACAGAGCAGCCCTAAACTTTGGGGTGCTTGTGTCTTGCTGATTTTTCATTTTCCCAATTTATACCCCCATGAGTGGAAGTGCCCTATGCTCTCTAAGCTGTGTTTTTTAGATGTTTCAGGACACACCGTACACTTCTCCAGAGTGGCTGTTGGCAATTTACATCCCGCCTATCAGTGTAGCAAGGCTCCCATTTCTCCATGGCCTGTCCTGCATTTCTGGTTTTGACACGTTTTTCAGCATGGCCCTTTTGACCGAAGGGTAGCGAATCTTCTTTGTAGCGCTGATTTGCCTTTCCAGGTTGCTTGGTTGGCCAAAAAGGGCGTATGCGTTTTTTCCTGAATATATTCAGGAAAAAACGCATACGCCCTTTTTGGCCAAGGGCATCATTGTCAACGTTTTGCCGCTTTTCATGTGCTTTAAAGGCGATTCGAATCTACCTCCTGAAGTCTGATTCCTGCAATTCTGCGTTGATTTCAAATCCTCTTCTTTGCCTTCCCTCAATATATTTGTGGACGAGAGTTATCATTTATAACTCTGCAGGTTTGTGAATTGCAGTGCCCTGAAGCTCCATTTTACAACTCGCTTTTTTGGGAGCTGGCCGCAAAAGTGCAAGATGGCTTCAGGCCCTGTTCTGGTTCCGGGGGGGGAGGATGAGCCTGTGGTTAATTCTTCTTCCTGATGGGAAAATAGAGTGACCTGTGCCTGTCCCAACACCAAGAGCTAGTCTCTCACTGGTTCCCCGTCTTCCCGTTCATCCTCAGGACAAATTGCAACCTGTACGGAACAGGAGGTTAAATGTGCTGATGCTCCAAGTAGGGAGATTGTTAGTGAAGCGGCTGGAATGGCGAACCCGGGCACAAGGAGATGAGAAATGAGGTGCGTTTTAGAAATCTTTCCCCATCACACGGTGTACCATCTTCTGGGATTCTCATGCATGTTTTCGATGTAGGAAGATGCCCTTGAACCTGGAGATTTGGGTCCCATGGGATGGGTACCACGCAGTATTACTTTAAAGGGTCTGCGTTTGCTCACCCAACCTCACCAAACCTCTCAGCCCCAAGAGTGTCCACCCTTATGTCTCATCCAGCTGTGGGTCTAGATATGGTCAATCCAGGTTGCATCACAGCCCCTGAACGCATTGTGTAAGAATTTCTCTCTCTTTCACTGTCTTGGTTTCATGGGTTTTTCGAAGTAATTTATTTTTATAATGGGGTTTAGCTGCTTTTCACTGCTGTGTTTATGCCGCTTTACACCCACTTGACACACTAACAGAGAGATATCAATACATAGGTTTTAAGATTATTACTAGTCAGATATATTCTTGTGCGGTGAATAGGGCGTGTTGAGTCCAGTTCTCTGAGCAAGGAGTAGGTCTTGTCTATTACATATTGGGTTTATGGAACGGTATCTGAGCTAATTTGAAACCCTTGTTTTATGTATCACCCCACCTCACCTTTCCCGTTAAGCAGCCATAGTGTGTTTTCTGCATGTGTGACTCTGTTCTGTTTTGTAATTCAGTTCAAGTGTAACGCTTTTTACATGCCCTCTATAAGTGATACCTTATGAGAAGTGTCCTTTTCTGTGTGACTTATTTCACTTAGAATCGTCGTACCTAAATCCACTCATCATGCTGCTACTAGCCTTATGACATTGATTTCATGGCTGAGTGATATTCCATTGTACATAAGGACCACAACTTCTTTATCCATTTTTCTCTTTCCTGGGATATTGAAGGTGGAATGAAGTGGAGGTCCTTGTCAACAGAGCAGCCCTAAACTTTGGGGTGCTTGTGTCTTGCTGATTTTTCATTTTCCCAATTTATACCCCCATGAGTGGAAGTGCCCTATGCTCTCTAAGCTGTGTTTTTTAGATGTTTCAGGACACACCGTACACTTCTCCAGAGTGGCTGTTGGCAATTTACATCCCGCCTATCAGTGTAGCAAGGCTCCCATTTCTCCATGGCCTGTCCTGCATTTCTGGTTTTGACACGTTTTTCAGCATGGCCCTTTTGACCAAAGGGTAGCGAGTCTTCTTTGTAGCGCTGATTTGCCTTTCCAGGTTGCTTGGTTGGCCAAAAAGGGCGTATGCGTTTTTTCCTGAATATATTCAGGGAAAAACGCATACGCCCTTTTTGGCCAAGGGCATCATTGTCAACGTTTTGCCGCTTTTCATGTGCTTTAAAGGCGATTCGAATCTACCTCCTGAAGTCTGTTTCCTGCAATTCTGTGTTGATTTCAAATCCTCTTCTTTGCCTTCCCTCAAAATATTTGTGGACGAGAGTTATCATTTATAACTCTGCAGGTTTGTGAATTGCAGTGCCCTGAAGCTGCATTTTACAACTCGCTTTTTTGGGAGCTGGCCGCAAAAGTGCAAGATGGCTTCAGGCCCTGTTCTGGTTCCGGGGGGGGAGGATGAGCCTGTGGTTAATTCTTCTTCCTGATGGGAAAATAGAGTGACCTGTGCCTGTCCCAACACCAAGAGCTAGTCTCTCACTGGTTCCCCGTCTTCCCGTTCATCCTCAGGACAAATTGCAACCTGTACGGAACAGGAGGTTAAATGTGCTGATGCTCCAAGTAGGGAGATTGTTAGTGAAGCGGCTGGAATGGCGAACCCGGGCACAAGGAGATGAGAAATGAGGTGCGTTTTAGAAATCTTTCCCCATCACACGGTGTACCATCTTCTGGGATTCTCATGCATGTTTTCGATGTAGGAAGATGCCCTTGAACCTGGAGATTTGGGTCCCATGGGATGGGTACCACGCAGTATTACTTTAAAGGGTCTGCGTTTGCTCACCCAACCTCACCAAACCTCTCAGCCCCAAGAGTGTCCACCCTTATGTCTCCTCCAGCTGTGGGTCTAGATATGGTCAATCCAGGTTGCATCACAGCCCCTGAACGCATTGTGTAAGAATTTCTCTCTCTTTCACTGTCTTGGTTTCATGGGTTTTTCGAAGTAATTTATTTTTATAATGGGGTTTAGCTGCTTTTCACTGCTGTGTTTATGCCGCTTTACACCCACTTGACACACTAACAGAGAGATATCAATACATAGGTTTTAAGATTATTACTAGTCAGATATATTCTTGTGCGGTGAATAGGGCGTGTTGAGTCCAGTTCTCTGAGCAAGGAGTAGGTCTTGTCTATTACATATTGGGTTTATGGAACGGTATCTGAGCTAATTTGAAACCCTTGTTTTATGTATCACCCCACCTCACCTTTCCCGTTAAGCAGCCATAGTGTGTTTTCTGCATGTGTGACTCTGTTCTGTTTTGTAATTCAGTTCAAGTGTAACGCTTTTTACATGCCCTCTATAAGTGATACCTTATGAGAAGTGTCCTTTTCTGTGTGACTTATTTCACTTAGAATCGTCGTACCTAAATCCACTCATCATGCTGCTACTAGCCTTATGACATTGATTTCATGGCTGAGTGATATTCCATTGTACATAAGGACCACAACTTCTTTATCCATTTTTCTCTTTCCTGGGATATTGAAGGTGGAATGAAGTGGAGGTCCTTGTCAACAGAGCAGCCCTAAACTTTGGGGTGCTTGTGTCTTGCTGATTTTTCATTTTCCCAATTTATACCCCCATGAGTGGAAGTGCCCTATGCTCTCTAAGCTGTGTTTTTTAGATGTTTCAGGACACACCGTACACTTCTCCAGAGTGGCTGTTGGCAATTTACATCCCGCCTATCAGTGTAGCAAGGCTCCCATTTCTCCATGGCCTGTCCTGCATTTCTGGTTTTGACACGTTTTTCAGCATGGCCCTTTTGACCAAAGGGTAGCGAGTCTTCTTTGTAGCGCTGATTTGCCTTTCCAGGTTGCTTGGTTGGCCAAAAAGGGCGTATGCGTTTTTTCCTGAATATATTCAGGGAAAAACGCATACGCCCTTTTTGGCCAAGGGCATCATTGTCAACGTTTTGCCGCTTTTCATGTGCTTTAAAGGCGATTCGAATCTACCTCCTGAAGTCTGTTTCCTGCAATTCTGTGTTGATTTCAAATCCTCTTCTTTGCCTTCCCTCAAAATATTTGTGGACGAGAGTTATCATTTATAACTCTGCAGGTTTGTGAATTGCAGTGCCCTGAAGCTGCATTTTACAACTCGCTTTTTTGGGAGCTGGCCGCAAAAGTGCAAGATGGCTTCAGGCCCTGTTCTGGTTCCGGGGGGGGAGGATGAGCCTGTGGTTAATTCTTCTTCCTGATGGGAAAATAGAGTGACCTGTGCCTGTCCCAACACCAAGAGCTAGTCTCTCACTGGTTCCCCGTCTTCCCGTTCATCCTCAGGACAAATTGCAACCTGTACGGAACAGGAGGTTAAATGTGCTGATGCTCCAAGTAGGGAGATTGTTAGTGAAGCGGCTGGAATGGCGAACCCGGGCACAAGGAGATGAGAAATGAGGTGCGTTTTAGAAATCTTTCCCCATCACACGGTGTACCATCTTCTGGGATTCTCATGCATGTTTTCGATGTAGGAAGATGCCCTTGAACCTGGAGATTTGGGTCCCATGGGATGGGTACCACGCAGTATTACTTTAAAGGGTCTGCGTTTGCTCACCCAACCTCACCAAACCTCTCAGCCCCAAGAGTGTCCACCCTTATGTCTCCTCCAGCTGTGGGTCTAGATATGGTCAATCCAGGTTGCATCACAGCCCCTGAACGCATTGTGTAAGAATTTCTCTCTCTTTCACTGTCTTGGTTTCATGGGTTTTTCGAAGTAATTTATTTTTATAATGGGGTTTAGCTGCTTTTCACTGCTGTGTTTATGCCGCTTTACACCCACTTGACACACTAACAGAGAGATATCAATACATAGGTTTTAAGATTATTACTAGTCAGATATATTCTTGTGCGGTGAATAGGGCGTGTTGAGTCCAGTTCTCTGAGCAAGGAGTAGGTCTTGTCTATTACATATTGGGTTTATGGAACGGTATCTGAGCTAATTTGAAACCCTTGTTTTATGTATCACCCCACCTCACCTTTCCCGTTAAGCAGCCATAGTGTGTTTTCTGCATGTGTGACTCTGTTCTGTTTTGTAATTCAGTTCAAGTGTAACGCTTTTTACATGCCCTCTATAAGTGATACCTTATGAGAAGTGTCCTTTTCTGTGTGACTTATTTCACTTAGAATCGTCGTACCTAAATCCACTCATCATGCTGCTACTAGCCTTATGACATTGATTTCATGGCTGAGTGATATTCCATTGTACATAAGGACCACAACTTCTTTATCCATTTTTCTCTTTCCTGGGATATTGAAGGTGGAATGAAGTGGAGGTCCTTGTCAACAGAGCAGCCCTAAACTTTGGGGTGCTTGTGTCTTGCTGATTTTTCATTTTCCCAATTTATACCCCCATGAGTGGAAGTGCCCTATGCTCTCTAAGCTGTGTTTTTTAGATGTTTCAGGACACACCGTACACTTCTCCAGAGTGGCTGTTGGCAATTTACATCCCGCCTATCAGTGTAGCAAGGCTCCCATTTCTCCATGGCCTGTCCTGCATTTCTGGTTTTGACACGTTTTTCAGCATGGCCCTTTTGACCGAAGGGTAGCGAATCTTCTTTGTAGCGCTGATTTGCCTTTCCAGGTTGCTTGGTTGGCCAAAAAGGGCGTATGCGTTTTTTCCTGAATATATTCAGGAAAAAACGCATACGCCCTTTTTGGCCAAGGGCATCATTGTCAACGTTTTGCCGCTTTTCATGTGCTTTAAAGGCGATTCGAATCTACCTCCTGAAGTCTGATTCCTGCAATTCTGCGTTGATTTCAAATCCTCTTCTTTGCCTTCCCTCAATATATTTGTGGACGAGAGTTATCATTTATAACTCTGCAGGTTTGTGAATTGCAGTGCCCTGAAGCTCCATTTTACAACTCGCTTTTTTGGGAGCTGGCCGCAAAAGTGCAAGATGGCTTCAGGCCCTGTTCTGGTTCCGGGGGGGGAGGATGAGCCTGTGGTTAATTCTTCTTCCTGATGGGAAAATAGAGTGACCTGTGCCTGTCCCAACACCAAGAGCTAGTCTCTCACTGGTTCCCCGTCTTCCCGTTCATCCTCAGGACAAATTGCAACCTGTACGGAACAGGAGGTTAAATGTGCTGATGCTCCAAGTAGGGAGATTGTTAGTGAAGCGGCTGGAATGGCGAACCCGGGCACAAGGAGATGAGAAATGAGGTGCGTTTTAGAAATCTTTCCCCATCACACGGTGTACCATCTTCTGGGATTCTCATGCATGTTTTCGATGTAGGAAGATGCCCTTGAACCTGGAGATTTGGGTCCCATGGGATGGGTACCACGCAGTATTACTTTAAAGGGTCTGCGTTTGCTCACCCAACCTCACCAAACCTCTCAGCCCCAAGAGTGTCCACCCTTATGTCTCATCCAGCTGTGGGTCTAGATATGGTCAATCCAGGTTGCATCACAGCCCCTGAAAGCATTGTGTAAGAATTTCTCTCTCTTTCACTGTCTTGGTTTCATGGGTTTTTCGAAGTAATTTATTTTTATAATGGGGTTTAGCTGCTTTTCATTGCTGTGTTTATGCCGCTTTACACCCACTTGACACACTAACAGAGAGATATCAATACATAGGTTTTAAGATTATTACTAGTCAGATATATTCTTGTGCGGTGAATAGGGCGTGTTGAGTCCAGTTCTCTGAGCAAGGAGTAGGTCTTGTCTATTACATATTGGGTTTATGGAACAGTATCTGAGCTAATTTGAAACCCTTGTTTTATGTATCACCCCACCTCACCTTTCCCGTTAAGCAGCCATAGTGTGTTTTCTGCATGTGTGACTCTGTTCTGTTTTGTAATTCAGTTCAAGTGTAACGCTTTTTACATGCCCTCTATAAGTGATACCTTATGAGAAGTGTCCTTTTCTGTGTGACTTATTTCACTTAGAATCGTCGTACCTAAATCCACTCATCATGCTGCTACTAGCCTTATGACATTGATTTCATGGCTGAGTGATATTCCATTGTACATAAGGACCACAACTTCTTTATCCATTTTTCTCTTTCCTGGGATATTGAAGGTGGAATGAAGTGGAGGTCCTTGTCAACAGAGCAGCCCTAAACTTTGGGGTGCTTGTGTCTTGCTGATTTTTCATTTTCCCAATTTATACCCCCATGAGTGGAAGTGCCCTATGCTCTCTAAGCTGTGTTTTTTAGATGTTTCAGGACACACTGTACACTTCTCCAGAGTGGCTGTTGGCAATTTACATCCCGCCTATCAGTGTAGCAAGGCTCCCATTTCTCCATGGCCTGTCCTGCATTTCTGGTTTTGACACGTTTTTCAGCATGGCCCTTTTGACCGAAGGGTAGCGAGTCTTCTTTGTAGCGCTGATTTGCCTTTCCAGGTTGCTTGGTTGGCCAAAAAGGGCGTATGCGTTTTTTCCTGAATATATTCAGGAAAAAACGCATACGCCCTTTTTGGCCAAGGGCATCATTGTCAACGTTTTGCCGCTTTTCATGTGCTTTAAAGGCGATTCGTATCTACCTCCTGAAATCTGTTTCCTGCAATTCTGCCTTGATTTCAAATCCTCTTCTTTGCCTTCCCTCAATATATTTGTGGACGAGAGTTATCATTTATAACTCTGCAGGTTTGTGAATTGCAGTGCCCTGAAGCTCCATTTTACAACTCGCTTTTTTGGGAGCTGGCCGCAAAAGTGCAAGATGGCTTCAGGCCCTGTTCTGGTTCCGGGGGGGGAGGATGAGCCTGTGGTTAATTCTTCTTCCTGATGGGAAAATAGAGTGACCTGTGCCTGTCCCAACACCAAGAGCTAGTCTCTCACTGGTTCCCCGTCTTCCCGTTCATCCTCAGGACAAATTGCAACCTGTACGGAACAGGAGGTTAAATGTGCTGATGCTCCAAGTAGGGAGATTGTTAGTGAAGCGGCTGGAATGGCGAACCCGGGCACAAGGAGATGAGAAATGAGGTGCGTTTTAGAAATCTTTCCCCATCACACGGTGTACCATCTTCTGGGATTCTCATGCATGTTTTCGATGTAGGAAGATGCCCTTGAACCTGGAGATTTGGGTCCCATGGGATGGGTACCACGCAGTATTACTTTAAAGGGTCTGCGTTTGCTCACCCAACCTCACCAAACCTCTCAGCCCCAAGAGTGTCCACCCTTATGTCTCATCCAGCTGTGGGTCTAGATATGGTCAATCCAGGTTGCATCACAGCCCCTGAACGCATTGTGTAAGAATTTCTCTCTCTTTCACTGTCTTGGTTTCATGGGTTTTTCGAAGTAATTTATTTTTATAATGGGGTTTAGCTGCTTTTCACTGCTGTGTTTATGCCGCTTTACACCCACTTGACACACTAACAGAGAGATATCAATACATAGGTTTTAAGATTATTACTAGTCAGATATATTCTTGTGCGGTGAATAGGGCGTGTTGAGTCCAGTTCTCTGAGCAAGGAGTAGGTCTTGTCTATTACATATTGGGTTTATGGAACGGTATCTGAGCTAATTTGAAACCCTTGTTTTATGTATCACCCCACCTCACCTTTCCCGTTAAGCAGCCATAGTGTGTTTTCTGCATGTGTGACTCTGTTCTGTTTTGTAATTCAGTTCAAGTGTAACGCTTTTTACATGCCCTCTATAAGTGATACCTTATGAGAAGTGTCCTTTTCTGTGTGACTTATTTCACTTAGAATCGTCGTACCTAAATCCACTCATCATGCTGCTACTAGCCTTATGACATTGATTTCATGGCTGAGTGATATTCCATTGTACATAAGGACCACAACTTCTTTATCCATTTTTCTCTTTCCTGGGATATTGAAGGTGGAATGAAGTGGAGGTCCTTGTCAACAGAGCAGCCCTAAACTTTGGGGTGCTTGTGTCTTGCTGATTTTTCATTTTCCCAATTTATACCCCCATGAGTGGAAGTGCCCTATGCTCTCTAAGCTGTGTTTTTTAGATGTTTCAGGACACACCGTACACTTCTCCAGAGTGGCTGTTGGCAATTTACATCCCGACTATCAGTGTAGCAAGGCTCCCATTTCTCCATGGCCTGTCCTGCATTTCTGGTTTTGACACGTTTTTCAGCATGGCCCTTTTGACCGAAGGGTAGCGAGTCTTCTTTGTAGCGCTGATTTGCCTTTCCACGTTGCTTGGTTGGCCAAAAAGGGCGTATGCGTTTTTTCCTGAATATATTCAGGAAAAAACGCATACGCCCTTTTTGGCCAAGGGCATCATTGTCAACGTTTTGCCGCTTTTCATGTGCTTTAAAGGCGATTCGAATCTACCTCCTGAAGTCTGTTTCCTGCAATTCTGCCTTGATTTCAAATCCTCTTCTTTGCCTTCCCTCAAAATATTTGTGGACGAGAGTTATCATTTATAACTCTGCAGGTTTGTGAATTGCAGTGCCCTGAAGCTCCATTTTACAACTCGCTTTTTTGGGAGCTGGCCGCAAAAGTGCAAGATGGCTTCAGGCCCTGTTCTGGTTCCGGGGGGGGAGGATGAGCCTGTGGTTAATTCTTCTTCCTGATGGGAAAATAGAGTGACCTGTGCCTGTCCCAACACCAAGAGCTAGTCTCTCACTGGTTCCCCGTCTTCCCGTTCATCCTCAGGACAAATTGCAACCTGTACGGAACAGGAGGTTAAATGTGCTGATGCTCCAAGTAGGGAGATTGTTAGTGAAGCGGCTGGAATGGCGAACCCGGGCACAAGGAGATGAGAAATGAGGTGCGTTTTAGAAATCTTTCCCCATCACACGGTGTACCATCTTCTGGGATTCTCATGCATGTTTTCGATGTAGGAAGATGCCCTTGAACCTGGAGATTTGGGTCCCATGGGATGGGTACCACGCAGTATTACTTTAAAGGGTCTGCGTTTGCTCACCCAACCTCACCAAACCTCTCAGCCCCAAGAGTGTCCACCCTTATGTCTCATCCAGCTGTGGGTCTAGATATGGTCAATCCAGGTTGCATCACAGCCCCTGAACGCATTGTGTAAGAATTTCTCTCTCTTTCACTGTCTTGGTTTCATGGGTTTTTCGAAGTAATTTATTTTTATAATGGGGTTTAGCTGCTTTTCACTGCTGTGTTTATGCCGCTTTACACCCACTTGACACACTAACAGAGAGATATCAATACATAGGTTTTAAGATTATTACTAGTCAGATATATTCTTGTGCGGTGAATAGGGCGTGTTGAGTCCAGTTCTCTGAGCAAGGAGTAGGTCTTGTCTATTACATATTGGGTTTATGGAACAGTATCTGAGCTAATTTGAAACCCTTGTTTTATGTATCACCCCACCTCACCTTTCCCGTTAAGCAGCCATAGTGTGTTTTCTGCATGTGTGACTCTGTTCTGTTTTGTAATTCAGTTCAAGTGTAACGCTTTTTACATGCCCTCTATAAGTGATACCTTATGAGAAGTGTCCTTTTCTGTGTGACTTATTTCACTTAGAATCGTCGTACCTAAATCCACTCATCATGCTGCTACTAGCCTTATGACATTGATTTCATGGCTGAGTGATATTCCATTGTACATAAGGACCACAACTTCTTTATCCATTTTTCTCTTTCCTGGGATATTGAAGGTGGAATGAAGTGGAGGTCCTTGTCAACAGAGCAGCCCTAAACTTTGGGGTGCTTGTGTCTTGCTGATTTTTCATTTTCCCAATTTATACCCCCATGAGTGGAAGTGCCCTATGCTCTCTAAGCTGTGTTTTTTAGATGTTTCAGGACACACTGTACACTTCTCCAGAGTGGCTGTTGGCAATTTACATCCCGCCTATCAGTGTAGCAAGGCTCCCATTTCTCCATGGCCTGTCCTGCATTTCTGGTTTTGACACGTTTTTCAGCATGGCCCTTTTGACCGAAGGGTAGCGAGTCTTCTTTGTAGCGCTGATTTGCCTTTCCAGGTTGCTTGGTTGGCCAAAAAGGGCGTATGCGTTTTTTCCTGAATATATTCAGGAAAAAACGCATACGCCCTTTTTGGCCAAGGGCATCATTGTCAACGTTTTGCCGCTTTTCATGTGCTTTAAAGGCGATTCGTATCTACCTCCTGAAATCAGTTTCCTGCAATTCTGCCTTGATTTCAAATCCTCTTCTTTGCCTTCCCTCAATATATTTGTGGACGAGAGTTATCATTTATAACTCTGCAGGTTTGTGAATTGCAGTGCCCTGAAGCTCCATTTTACAACTCGCTTTTTTGGGAGCTGGCCGCAAAAATGCAAGATGGCTTCAGGCCCTGTTCTGGTTCCGGGGGGGGAGGATGAGCCTGTGGTTAATTCTTCTTCCTGATGGGAAAATAGAGTGACCTGTGCCTGTCCCAACACCAAGAGCTAGTCTCTCACTGGTTCCCCGGCTTCCCGTTCATCCTCAGGACAAATTGCAACCTGTACGGAACAGGAGGTTAAAAGTGCTGATGCTCCAAGTAGGGAGATTGCTAGTGAAGCGGCTGGAATGGCGAACCCGGGCACAAGGAGATGAGAAATGAGGTGCGTTTTAGAAATCTTTCCCCATCACACGGTGTACCATCTTCTGGGATTCTCATGCATGTTTTCGATGTAGGAAGATGCCCTTGAACCTGGAGATTTGGGTCTCATGGGATGGGTACCACGCAGTATTACTTTAAAGGGTCTGCGTTTGCTCACCCAACCTCACCAAACCTCTCAGCCCCAAGAGTGTCCACCCTTATGTCTCATCCAGCTGTGGGTCTAGATATGGTCAATCCAGGTTGCATCACAGCCCCTGAACGCATTGTGTAAGAATTTCTCTCTCTTTCACTGTCTTGGTTTCATGGGTTTTTCGAAGTAATTTATTTTTATAATGGGGTTTAGCTGCTTTTCACTGCTGTGTTTATGCCGCTTTACACCCACTTGACACACTAACAGAGAGATATCAATACATAGGTTTTAAGATTATTACTAGTCAGATATATTCTTGTGCGGTGAATAGGGCGTGTTGAGTCCAGTTCTCTGAGCAAGGAGTAGGTCTTGTCTATTACATATTGGGTTTATGGAACGGTATCTGAGCTAATTTGAAACCCTTGTTTTATGTATCACCCCACCTCACCTTTCCCGTTAAGCAGCCATAGTGTGTTTTCTGCATGTGTGACTCTGTTCTGTTTTGTAATTCAGTTCAAGTGTAACGCTTTTTACATGCCCTCTATAAGTGATACCTTATGAGAAGTGTCCTTTTCTGTGTGACTTATTTCACTTAGAATCGTCGTACCTAAATCCACTCATCATGCTGCTACTAGCCTTATGACATTGATTTCATGGCTGAGTGATATTCCATTGTACATAAGGACCACAACTTCTTTATCCATTTTTCTCTTTCCTGGGATATTGAAGGTGGAATGAAGTGGAGGTCCTTGTCAACAGAGCAGCCCTAAACTTTGGGGTGCTTGTGTCTTGCTGATTTTTCATTTTCCCAATTTATACCCCCATGAGTGGAAGTGCCCTATGCTCTCTAAGCTGTGTTTTTTAGATGTTTCAGGACACACCGTACACTTCTCCAGAGTGGCTGTTGGCAATTTACATCCCGACTATCAGTGTAGCAAGGCTCCCATTTCTCCATGGCCTGTCCTGCATTTCTGGTTTTGACACGTTTTTCAGCATGGCCCTTTTGACCGAAGGGTAGCGAGTCTTCTTTGTAGCGCTGATTTGCCTTTCCACGTTGCTTGGTTGGCCAAAAAGGGCGTATGCGTTTTTTCCTGAATATATTCAGGAAAAAACGCATACGCCCTTTTTGGCCAAGGGCATCATTGTCAACGATTTGCCGCTTTTCATGTGCTTTAAAGGCGATTCGAATCTACCTCCTGAAATCTGTTTCCTGCAATTCTGCCTTGATTTCAAATCCTCTTCTTTGCCTTCCCTCAATATATTTGTGGACGAGAGTTATCATTTATAACTCTGCAGGTTTGTGAATTGCAGTGCCCTGAATCTCCATTTTACAACTCGCATTTTTGGGAGCTGGCGCAAAAGCGCAGGATGGCTTCAGGCCCTGTTCTGGTTCCGGGGGGGAGGATGAGCCTGTGGTTAATTCTTCTTCCTGATGGGAAAATAGAGTGACCTGTGCCTGTCCCAACACCAAGAGCTAGTCTCTCACTGGTTCCCCGTGTACCCGTTCATCCTCAGGACAAATTGCAACCTGTACGGAACAGGAGGTTAAAGGTGCTGATGCTCCAAGTAGGGAGATTGTTAGTAAAGCGGCTGGAATGGCGAACCCGGGCACAAGGAGAAGAGAAATGAGGTGCGTTTTAGAAACCTTTCCCCATCACATGGTGTACCATCTTTTTGTTTTCTCATGCATGTTTTCGATGTAGGAAGATGCCCTTGAACCTGGAGATTTGGGACCCATGCGATGGGTACCATGCAGTATTACTTTAAAGGGTCTGCGTTTGCTCACCCAACCTCACCAAACCTCTCAGCCCCAAGAGTGTCCACCCTTATGTCTCCTCCAGCTGTGGGTCTAGATATGGTTAATCCAGGTTGCATCACAGCCCCTGAACGAATTGTGTAAGAATTTCTCTCTCTTTCACTGTCTTTGTTTCATGGGTGTTTCAAAGTAATTTATTTTTATAATGGGGTTTAGCTGCTTTTCACTGCTGTGTTTATGCCGCTTTACACCCACTTGACACACTAACAGAGAGATATCAATACATAGGTTTTAAGATTATTACTAGTCAGATATATTCTTCTGCGGTGAATAGGGCGTGTTGAGTCCAGTTCTCTGAGCAAGGAGTAGGTCTTGTCTATTACATATTGGGTTTATGGAACGGTATCTGAGCTAATTTGAAACCCTTGTTTTATGTATCACCCCACCTCACCTTTCCCGTTAAGCAGCCACAGTGTGTTTTCTGCATGTGTGACTCTGTTCTGTTTTGTAATTCAGTTCAAGTGTAACGGTTTTTACATTCCCTCTATAAGTGATACCTTATGAGAAGTGTCCTTTTCTGTGTGACTTATTTCACTTAGAATCGTCGTACCTAAATCCACTCATCATGCTGCTACTAGCCTTATGACATTGATTTCATGGCTGAGTGATATTCCATTGTACATAAGGACCACAACTTCTTTATCCATTTTTCTCTTTCCTGGGATATTGAAGGTGGAATGAAGTGGAGGTCCTTGTCAACAGAGCAGCCCTAAACTTTGGGGTGCTTGTGTCTTGCTGATTTTTCATTTTCCCAATTTATACCCCCATGAGTGGAAGTGCCCTATGCTCTCTAAGCTGTGTATTTTAGATGTTTCAGGACACACCGTACACTTCTCCAGAGTGGCTGTTGGCAATTTACATCCCGCCCATCAGTGTAGCAAGGCTCCCATTTCTCCATGGCCTGTCCTGCATTGCTGGTTTTGAGACTTTTTTCAGCATGGCCCTTTTGACCGATGGGTAGCGAGTCTTCTTTGTAGCGCTGATTTGCCTTTCCAGGTTGCTTGGTTGGCCAAAAAGGGCGTATGCGGTTTTTCCTGAATATATTCAGGAAAAAACGCATACGCCCTTTTTGGCCAAGGGCATCATTGTCAACGATTTGCCGCTTTTCATGTGCTTTAAAGGCGATTCGAATCTACCTCCTGAAAACGGTATCTGAGCTAATTTGAAACCCTTGTTTTATGTATCACCCCACCTCACCTTTCCCGTTAAGCAGCCATACTGTGTTTTCTGCATGTGTGACTCTGTTCTGTTTTGTAATTCAGTTCAAGTGTAACGGTTTTGACATTCCCTCTATAAGTGATACCTTATGAGAAGTGTCCTTTTCTGTGTGACTTATTTCACTTAGAATCGTCGTACCTAAATCCACTCATCATGCTGCTACTAGCCTTATGACATTGATTTCATGGCTGAGTGATATTCCATTGTACATAAGGACCACAACTTCTTTATCCATTTTTCTCTTTCCTGGGATATTGAAGGTGGAATGAAGTGGAGGTCCTTGTCAACAGAGCAGCCCTAAACTTTGGGGTGCTTGTGTCTTGCTGATTTTTCATTTTCCCAATTTATACCCCCATGAGTGGAAGTGCCCTATGCTCTCTAAGCTGTGTTTTTTAGATGTTTCAGGACACACCGTACACTTCTCCAGAGTGGCTGTTGGCAATTTACATCCCGCCCATCAGTGTAGCAAGGCTCCCATTTCTCCATGGCCTGTCCTGCATTTCTGGTTTTGAGACTTTTTTCAGCATGGCCCTTTTGACCGAAGGGTAGCGAGTCTTCTTTGTAGCGCTGATTTGCCTTTCCAGGTTGCTTGGTTGGCCAAAAAGGGCGTATGCGTTTTTTCCTGAATATATTCAGGAAAAAACGCATACGCCCTTTTTGGCCAAGGGCATCATTGTCAACGTTTTGCCGCTTTTCATGTGCTTTAAAGGCGATTCGAATCTACCTCCTGAAATCTGTTTCCTGCAATTCTGCCTTGATTTCAAATCCTCTTCTTTGCCTTCCCTCAATATATTTGTGGACGAGAGTTATCATTTATAACTCTGCAGGTTTGTGAATTGCAGTGCCCTGAAGCTCCATTTTACAACTCGCTTTTTTGAGAGCTGGCCGCAAAAGTGCATGATGCCTTCAGGCCCTGTTCTGGTTCCGTGGGGGGAGGATGAGCCTGTGGTTAATTCTTCTCCCTGACGGAAAAATAGAGTGACCTGTGCCTGTCCCAACACCAAGAGCTAGTCTCTCACTGGTTCCCCGTGTACCCGTTCATCCTCAGGAGAAATTGCAACCTGTACGGAACAGGAGGTTAAAGGTGCTGATGCTCCAAGTAGGGAGATTGTTAGTAAAGCGGCTGGAATGGCGAAACCAGGCACAAGGAGAAGAGAAATGAGGTGCGTTTTAGAAACCTTTCCCCATCACATGGTGTACCCTCTTTTTGTTTTCTCATGCATGTTTTCGATGTAGGAATATGCCCTTGAACCTGGAGATTAGGGACCCATGCGATAGGTACCACGCAGTATTACTTTAATGGGTCTGCGTTTGCTCACCCAACCTCACCAAACCTCTCAGCCCCAAGAGTGTCCACCCTTATGTCTCATCCAGCTGTGGGTCTAGATATGGTCAATCCAGGTTGCATCACAGCCCCTGAACGCATTGTGTAAGAATTTCTCTCTCTTTCACTGTCTTGGTTTCATGGGTTTTTCGAAGTAATTTATTTTTATAATGCGGTTTAGCTGCTTTTCACTGCTGTGTTTATGCCGCTTTACACCCACTTGACACACTAACAGAGAGATATCAATACATAGGTTTTAAGATTATTACTAGTCAGATATATTCTTGTGCGGTGAATAGGGCGTATTGAGTCCAGTTCTCTGAGCAAGGAGTAGGTCTTGTCTATTACATATTGGGTTTATGGAACGGTATCTGAGCTAATTTGAAACCCTTGTTTTATGTATCACCCCACCTCACCTTTCCCGTTAAGCAGCCATAGTGTGTTTTCTGCATGTGTGACTCTGTTCTGTTTTGTAATTCAGTTCAAGTGTAACGGTTTTGACATTCCCTCTATAAGTGATACCTTATGAGAAGTGTCCTTTTCTGTGTGACTTACTTCACTTAGAATCGTCGTACCTAAATCCACTCATCATGCTGCTACTAGCCTTATGACATTGATTTCATGGCTGAGTGATATTCCACTGTACATAAGGACCACAACTTCTTTATCCATTTTTCTCTTTCCTGGGATATTGAACGTGGAATGAAGTGGAGGCCCTTGTCAACAGAGCAGCCCTAAACTTTGGGGTGCTTGTGTCTTGCTGATTTTTCATTTTCCCAATTTATACCCCCATGAGTGGAAGTGCCCTATGCTCTCTAAGCTGTGTTTTTTAGATGTTTCAGGACACACCGTACACTTCTCCAGAGTGGCTGTTGGCAATTTACATCCCGCCCATCAGTGTAGCAAGGCTCCCATTTCTCCATGGCCTGTCCTGCATTTCTGGTTTTGAGACTTTTTTCAGCATGGCCCTTTTGACCGATGGGTAGCGAGTCTTCTTTGTAGCGCTGATTTGCCTTTCCAGGTTGCTTGGTTGGCCAAAAAGGGCGTATGCGGTTTTTCCTGAATATATTCAGGAAAAAACGCATACGCCCTTTTTGGCCAAGGGCATCATTGTCAACGATTTGCCGCTTTTCATGTGCTTTAAAGGCGATTCGAATCTACCTCCTGAAATCTGTTTCCTGCAATTCTGCCTTGATTTCAAATCCTCTTCTTTGCCTTCCCTCAATATATTTGTGGACGAGAGTTATCATTTATAACTCTGCAGGTCTGTGAATTGCAGTGCCCTGAATCTCCATTTTACAACTCGCATTTTTGGGAGCTGGCCGCAAAAGCG
Source organism: Balaenoptera borealis (assembly GCF_965194805.1). Lineage (NCBI taxonomy): Eukaryota > Metazoa > Chordata > Mammalia > Artiodactyla > Balaenopteridae > Balaenoptera > Balaenoptera borealis. Next base: position 1,012,517 of record NW_028123938.1, on the reverse strand, counting down.
CAGGATGGCTTCAGGCCCTGTTCTGGTTCCGAGGGGGAGGATGAGCCTGTGGTTAATTCTTCTTCCTGATGGGAAAATAGAGTGACCTGTGCCTGTCCCAACACCAAGAGCTAGTCTCTCACTGGTTCCCCGTGTACCCGTTCATCCTCAGGACAAATTGCAACCTGTACGGAACAGGAGGTTAAAGGTGCTGATGCTCCAAGTAGGGAGATTGTTAGTAAAGCGGCTGGAATGGCGAACCCGGGCACAAGGAGAAGAGAAATGAGGTGCGTTTTAGAAACCTTTCCCCATCACATGGTGTACCATCCTTTTGTTTTCTCATGCATGTTTTCGATGTAGGAAGATGCCCTTGAACCTGGAGATTTGGGACCCATGCGATGGGTACCACGCAGTATTACTTTATAGGGTCGGCGTTTGCTCACCCAACCTCACCAAACCTCTCAGCCCCAAGAGTGTCCACCCTTATGTCTCATCCAGCTGTGGGTCTAGATATGGTCAATCCAGGTTGCATCACAGCCCCTGAACGCATTGTGTAAGAATTTCTCTCTCTTTCACTGTCTTTGTTTCATGGGTTTTTCGAAGTAATTTATTTTTATAATGCGGTTTAGCTGCTTTTCACTGCTGTGTTTATGCCGCTTTACACCCACTTGACACACTAACAGAGAGATATCAATACATAGGTTTTAAGATTATTACTAGTCAGATATATTCTTGTGCGGTGAATAGGGCGTGTTGAGTCCAGTTCTCTGAGCAAGGAGTAGGTCTTGTCTATTACATATTGGGTTTATGGAACGGTATCTGAGCTAATTTGAAACCCTTGTTTTATGTATCACCCCACCTCACCTTTCCCGTTAAGCAGCCATAGTGTGTTTTCTGCATGTGTGACTCTGTTCTGTTTTGTAATTCAGTTCAAGTGTAACGGTTTTGACATTCCCTCTATAAGTGATACCTTATGAGAAGTGTCCTTTTCTGTGTGACTTATTTCACTTAGAATCGTCGTACCTAAATCCACTCATCATGCTGCTACTAGCCTTATGACATTGATTTCATGGCTGAGTGATATTCCATTGTACATAAGGACCACAACTTCTTTATCCATTTTTCTCTTTCCTGGGATATTGAAGGTGGAATGAAGTGGAGGTCCTTGTCAACAGAGCAGCCCTAAACTTTGGGGTGCTTGTGTCTTGCTGATTTTTCATTTTCCCAATTTATACCCCCATGAGTGGAAGTGCCCTATGCTCTCTAAGCTGTGTTTTTTAGATGTTTCAGGACACACCGTACACTTCTCCAGAGTGGCTGTTGGCAATTTACATCCCGCCCATCAGTGTAGCAAGGCTCCCATTTCTCCATGGCCTGTCCTGCATTTCTGGTTTTGAGACTTTTTTCAGCATGGCCCTTTTGACCGATGGGTAGCGAGTCTTCTTTGTAGCCCTGATTTGCCTTTCCAGGTTGCTTGGTTGGCCAAAAAGGGCGTATGCGTTTTTTCCTGAATATATTCAGGAAAAAACGCATACGCCCTTTTTGGCCAAGGGCATCATTGTCAACGTTTTGCCGCTTTTCATGTGCTTTAAAGGCGATTCGAATCTACCTCCTGAAATCTGTTTCCTGCAATTCTGCCTTGATTTCAAATCCTCTTCTTTGCCTTCCCTCAATATATTTGTGGACGAGAGTTATCATTTATAACTCTGCAGGTTTGTGAATTGCAGTGCTCTGAAGCTCCACTTTACAACTCGCTTTTTTGAGAGCTGGCCGCAAAAGTGCAAGATGCCTTCAGGCCCTGTTCTGGTTCCGTGGGGGGAGGATGAGCCTGTGGTTAATTCTTCTCCCTGATGGAAAAATAGAGTGACCTGTGCCTGTCCCAACACCAAGAGCTAGTCTCTCACTGGTTCCCCGTGTACCCGTTCATCCTCAGGAGAAATTTCAACCTGTACGGAACACGAGGTTAAAGGTGCTGATGCTCCAAGTAGCTAGATTGTTAGTAAAGCGGCTGGAATGGCGAAACCAGGCACAAGGAGAAGAGAAATGAGGTGCGTTTTAGAAACCTTTCCCCATCACATGGTGTACCCTCTTTTTGTTTTCTCATGCATGTTTTCGATGTAGGAATATGCCCTTGAACCTGGAGATTAGGGACCCATGCGATAGGTACCACGCAGTATTACTTTAATGGGTCTGCGTTTGCTCACCCAACCTCACCAAACCTCTCAGCCCCAAGAGTGTCCACCCTTATGTCTCATCCAGCTGTGGGTCTAGATATGGTCAATCCAGGTTGCATCACAGCCCCTGAACGCATTGTGTAAGAATTTCTCTCTCTTTCACTGTCTTGGTTTCATGGGTTTTTCGAAGTAATTTATTTTTATAATGCGGTTTAGCTGCTTTTAACTGCTGTGTTTATGCCGCTTTACACCCGCTTGACACACTAACAGTGAGATATCAATACATAGGTTTTAAGATTATTACCAATCAGATATATTCTTGTGCAGTGAATACAGCGTGTTGAATCCAGTTCTCTGAGCAAGGAGTAGGTCTTGTCTATTACATATTGGGTTTATGGAACGGTATCTGAGCTAATTTGAAACCCTTGTTTTATGTATCACCCCACCTCACCTTTCCCGTTAAGCAGCCATAGTGTGTTTTCTGCATGTGTGACTCTGTTCTGTTTTGTAATTCAGTTCAAGTGTAACGGTTTTTACATTCCCTCTATAAGTGATACCTTATGAGAAGTGTCCTTTTCTGTGTGACTTACTTCACTTAGAATCGTCGTACCTAAATCCACTCATCATGCTGCTACTAGCCTTATGACATTGATTTCATGGCTGAGTGATATTCCATTGTACATAAGGACCACAACTTCTTTATCCATTTTTCTCTTTCCTGGGATATTGAAGGTGGAATGAAGTGGAGGTCCTTGTCAACAGAGCAGCCCTAAACTTTGGGGTGCTTGTGTCTTGCTGATTTTTCATTTTCCCAATTTATACCCCCATGAGTGGAAGTGCCCTATGCTCTCTAAGCTGTGTTTTTTAGATGTTTCAGGACACACCGTACACTTCTCCAGAGTGGCTGTTGGCAATTTACATCCCGCCCATCAGTGTAGCAAGGCTCCCATTTCTCCATGGCCTGTCCTGCATTGCTGGTTTTGACACTTTTTTCAGCATGGCCCTTTTGACCGATGGGTAGCGAGTCTTCTTTGTAGCGCTGATTTGCCTTTCCAGGTTGCTTGGTTGGCCAAAAAGGGCGTATGCGTTTTTTCCTGAATATATTCAGGAAAAAACGCATACGCCCTTTTTGGCCAAGGGCATCATTGTCAACGATTTGCCGCTTTTCATGTGCTTTAAAGGCGATTCGAATCTACCTCCTGAAATCTGTTTCCTGCAATTCTGCCTTGATTTCAAATCCTCTTCTTTGCCTTCCCTCAATATATTTGTGGACGAGAGTTATCATTTATAACTCTGCAGGTTTGTGAATTGCAGTGCCCTGAATCTCCATTTTACAACTCGCATTTTTGGGAGCTGGCCGCAAAAGCGCAGGATGGCTTCAGGCCCTGTTCTGGTTCCGAGGGGGAGGATGAGCCTGTGGTTAATTCTTCTTCCTGATGGGAAAATAGAGTGACCTGTGCCTGTCCCAACACCAAGAGCTAGTCTCTCACTGGTTCCCCGTGTACCCGTTCATCCTCAGGACAAATTGCAACCTGTACGGAACAGGAGGTTAAAGGTGCTGATGCTCCAAGTAGGGAGATTGTTAGTAAAGTGGCTGGAATGGCGAACCCGGGCACAAGGAGAAGAGAAATGAGGTGCGTTTTAGAAACCTTTCCCCATCACATGGTGTACCATCCTTTTGTTTTCTCATGCATGTTTTCGATGTAGGAAGATGCCCTTGAACCTGGAGATTTGGGACCCATGCGATGGGTACCACGCAGTATTACTTTAAAGGGTCGGCGTTTGCTCACCCAACCTCACCAAACCTCTCAGCCCCAAGAGTGTCCACCCTTATGTCTCCTCCAGCTGTGGGTCTAGATATGGTCAATCCAGGTTGCATCACAGCCCCTGAACGCATTGTGTAAGAATTTTTCTCTCTTTCACTGTCTTGGTTTCATGGGTTTTTCGAAGTAATTTATTTTTATAATGGGGTTTAGCTGCTTTTCACTGCTGTGTTTATGCCGCTTTACACCCACTTGACACACTAACAGAGAGATATCAATACATAGGTTTTAAGATTATTACTAGTCAGATATATTCTTGTGCGGTGAATAGGGCGTGTTGAGTCCAGTTCTCTGAGCAAGGAGTAGGTCTTGTCTATTACATATTGGGTTTATGGAACGGTATCTGAGCTAATTTGAAACCCTTGTTTTATGTATCACCCCACCTCACCTTTCCCGTTAAGCAGCCATAGTGTGTTTTCTGCATGTGTGACTCTGTTCTGTTTTGTAATTCAGTTCAAGTGTAACGGTTTTGACATTCCCTCTATAAGTGATACCTTATGAGAAGTGTCCTTTTCTGTGTGACTTATTTCACTTAGAATCCTCGTACCTAAATCCACTCATCATGCTGCTACTAGCCTTATGACATTGATTTCATGGCTGAGTGATATTCCATTGTACATAAGGACCACAACTTCTTTATCCATTTTTCCCTTTCCTGGGATATTGAAGGTGGAATGAAGTGGAGGTCCTTGTCAACAGAGCAGCCCTAAACTTTGGGGTGCTTGTGTCTTGCTGATTTTTCATTTTCCCAATTTATACCCCCATGAGTGGAAGTGCCCTATGCTCTCTAAGCTGTGTTTTTTAGATGTTTCAGGACACACCGTACACTTCTCCAGAGTGGCTGTTGGCAATTTACATCCCGCCCATCAGTGTAGCAAGGCTCCCATTTCTCCATGGCCTGTCCTGCATTTCTGGTTTTGAGACTTTTTTCAGCATGGCCCTTTTGACCGATGGGTAGCGAGTCTTCTTTGTAGCGCTGATTTGCCTTTCCAGGTTGCTTGGTTGGCCAAAAAGGGCGTATGCGGTTTTTCCTGAATATATTCTGGAAAAAACGCATACGCCCTTTTTGGCCAAGGGCATCATTGTCAACGATTTGCCGCTTTTCATGTGCTTTAAAGGCGATTCGAATCTACCTCCTGAAATCTGTTTCCTGCAATTCTGCCTTGATTTCAAATCCTCTTCTTTGCCTTCCCTCAATATATTTGTGGACGAGAGTTATCATTTATAACTCTGCAGGTCTGTGAATTGCAGTGCCCTGAATCTCCATTTTACAACTCGCATTTTTGGGAGCTGGCCGCAAAAGCGCAGGATGGCTTCAGGCCCTGTTCTGGTTCCGAGGGGGAGGATGAGCCTGTGGTTAATTCTTCTTCCTGATGGGAAAATAGAGTGACCTGTGCCTGTCCCAACACCAAGAGCTAGTCTCTCACTGGTTCCCCGTGTACCCGTTCATCCTCAGGACAAATTGCAACCTGTACGGAACAGGAGGTTAAAGGTGCTGATGCTCCAAGTAGGGAGATTGTTAGTAAAGCGGCTGGAATGGCGAACCCGGGCACAAGGAGAAGAGAAATGAGGTGCGTTTTAGAAACCTTTCCCCATCACATGGTGTACCATCCTTTTGTTTTCTCATGCATGTTTTCGATGTAGGAAGATGCCCTTGAACCTGGAGATTTGGGACCCATGCGATGGGTACCACGCAGTATTACTTTATAGGGTCGGCGTTTGCTCACCCAACCTCACCAAACCTCTCAGCCCCAAGAGTGTCCACCCTTATGTCTCCTCCAGCTGTGGGTCTAGATATGGTCAATCCAGGTTGCATCACAGCCCCTGAACGCATTGTGTAAGAATTTCTCTCTCTTTCACTGTCTTTGTTTCATGGGTTTTTCGAAGTAATTTATTTTTATAATGCGGTTTAGCTGCTTTTCACTGCTGTGTTTATGCCGCTTTACACCCACTTGACACACTAACAGAGAGATATCAATACATAGGTTTTAAGATTATTACTAGTCAGATATATTCTTGTGCGGTGAATAGGGCGTGTTGAGTCCAGTTCTCTGAGCAAGGAGTAGGTCTTGTCTATTACATATTGGGTTTATGGAACGGTATCTGAGCTAATTTGAAACCCTTGTTTTATGTATCACCCCACCTCACCTTTCCCGTTAAGCAGCCATAGTGTGTTTTCTGCATGTGTGACTCTGTTCTGTTTTGTAATTCAGTTCAAGTGTAACGGTTTTGACATTCCCTCTATAAGTGATACCTTATGAGAAGTGTCCTTTTCTGTGTGACTTATTTCACTTAGAATCGTCGTACCTAAATCCACTCATCATGCTGCTACTAGCCTTATGACATTGATTTCATGGCTGAGTGATATTCCATTGTACATAAGGACCACAACTTCTTTATCCATTTTTCTCTTTCCTGGGATATTGAAGGTGGAATGAAGTGGAGGTCCTTGTCAACAGAGCAGCCCTAAACTTTGGGGTGCTTGTGTCTTGCTGATTTTTCATTTTCCCAATTTATACCCCCATGAGTGGAAGTGCCCTATGCTCTCTAAGCTGTGTTTTTTAGATGTTTCAGGACACACCGTACACTTCTCCAGAGTGGCTGTTGGCAATTTACATCCCGCCCATCAGTGTAGCAAGGCTCCCATTTCTCCATGGCCTGTCCTGCATTTCTGGTTTTGAGACTTTTTTCAGCATGGCCCTTTTGACCGATGGGTAGCGAGTCTTCTTTGTAGCCCTGATTTGCCTTTCCAGGTTGCTTGGTTGGCCAAAAAGGGCGTATGCGTTTTTTCCTGAATATATTCAGGAAAAAACGCATACGCCCTTTTTGGCCAAGGGCATCATTGTCAACGTTTTGCCGCTTTTCATGTGCTTTAAAGGCGATTCGAATCTACCTCCTGAAATCTGTTTCCTGCAATTCTGCCTTGATTTCAAATCCTCTTCTTTGCCTTCCCTCAATATATTTGTGGACGAGAGTTATCATTTATAACTCTGCAGGTTTGTGAATTGCAGTGCTCTGAAGCTCCACTTTACAACTCGCTTTTTTGAGAGCTGGCCGCAAAAGTGCAAGATGCCTTCAGGCCCTGTTCTGGTTCCGTGGGGGGAGGATGAGCCTGTGGTTAATTCTTCTCCCTGATGGAAAAATAGAGTGACCTGTGCCTGTCCCAACACCAAGAGCTAGTCTCTCACTGGTTCCCCGTGTACCCGTTCATCCTCAGGAGAAATTTCAACCTGTACGGAACACGAGGTTAAAGGTGCTGATGCTCCAAGTAGCTAGATTGTTAGTAAAGCGGCTGGAATGGCGAAACCAGGCACAAGGAGAAGAGAAATGAGGTGCGTTTTAGAAACCTTTCCCCATCACATGGTGTACCCTCTTTTTGTTTTCTCATGCATGTTTTCGATGTAGGAATATGCCCTTGAACCTGGAGATTAGGGACCCATGCGATAGGTACCACGCAGTATTACTTTAATGGGTCTGCGTTTGCTCACCCAACCTCACCAAACCTCTCAGCCCCAAGAGTGTCCACCCTTATGTCTCATCCAGCTGTGGGTCTAGATATGGTCAATCCAGGTTGCATCACAGCCCCTGAACGCATCGTGTAAGAATTTCTCTGTCTTTCACTGTCTTGGTTTCATGGGTTTTTTAAAGTAATTTATTTTTATAATGGGGTTTAGCTGCTTTTCACTGCTGTGTTTATGCCGCTTTACACCCACTTGACACACTAACAGAGAGATATCAATACATAGGTTTTAAGATTATTACTAGTCAGATATATTCTTGTGCGGTGAATAGGGTTTGTTGAGTCTACTTCTCTGAGCAAGGAGTAGATCTTGTCTATTACATATTGGGTTTATGGAACGGTATCTGAGCTAATTTGAAAACCTTGTTTTATGTATCACCCCAACTCACCTTTCCCGTTAAGCAGCCATAGTGTGTTTTCTGCATGTGTGACTCTGTTCTGTTTTGTAATTCAGTTCAAGTGTAACGGTTTTTACATTCCCTCTATAAGTGATACCTTATGAGAAGTGTCCTTTTCTGTGTGACTTACTTCACTTAGAATCGTCGTACCTAAATCCACTCATCATGCTGCTACTAGCCTTATGACATTGATTTCATGGCTGAGTGATATTCCATTGTACATAAGGACCACAACTTCTTTATCCATTTTTCTCTTTCCTGGGATATTGAAGGTGGAATGAAGTGGAGGTCCTTGTCAACAGAGCAGCCCTAAACTTTGGGGTGCTTGTGTCTTGCTGATTTTTCATTTTCCCAATTTATACCCCCATGAGTGGAAGTGCCCTATGCTCTCTAAGCTGTGTTTTTTAGATGTTTCAGGACACACCGTACACTTCTCCAGAGTGGCTGTTGGCAATTTACATCCCGCCCATCAGTGTAGCAAGGCTCCCATTTCTCCATGGCCTGTCCTGCATTGCTGGTTTTGAGACTTTTTTCAGCATGGCCCTTTTGACCGATGGGTAGCGAGTCTTCTTTGTAGCGCTGATTTGCCTTTCCAGGTTGCTTGGTTGGCCAAAAAGGGCGTATGCGGTTTTTCCTGAATATATTCAGGAAAAAACGCATACGCCCTTTTTGGCCAAGGGCATCATTGTCAACGATTTGCCGCTTTTCATGTGCTTTAAAGGCGATTCGAATCTACCTCCTGAAATCTGTTTCCTGCAATTCTGCCTTGATTTCAAATCCTCTTCTTTGCCTTCCCTCAATATATTTGTGGACGAGAGTTATCATTTATAACTCTGCAGGTTTGTGAATTGCAGTGCTCTGAAGCTCCACTTTACAACTCGCTTTTTTGAGAGCTGGCCGCAAAAGTGCAAGATGCCTTCAGGCCCTGTTCTGGTTCCGTGGGGGGAGGATGAGCCTGTGGTTAATTCTTCTCCCTGATGGAAAAATAGAGTGACCTGTGCCTGTCCCAACACGAAGAGCTAGTCTCTCACTGGTTCCCCGTGTACCCGTTCATCCTCAGGAGAAATTGCAAACTGTACGGAACACGAGGTTAAAGGTGCTGATGCTCCAAGTAGCTAGATTGTTAGTAAAGCGGCTGGAATGGCGAAACCAGGCACAAGGAGAAGAGAAATGAGGTGCGTTTTAGAAACCTTTCCCCATCACATGGTGTACCCTCTTTTTGTTTTCTCATGCATGTTTTCGATGTAGCAATATGCCCTTGAACCTGGAGATTAGGGACCCATGCGATAGGTACCACGCAGTATTACTTTAATGGGTCTGCGTTTGCTCACCCAACCTCACCAAACCTCTCAGCCCCAAGAGTGTCCACCCTTATGTCTCATCCAGCTGTGGGTCTAGATATGGTCAATCCAGGTTGCATCACAGCCCCTGAACGCATTGTGTAAGAATTTCTCTCTCTTTCACTGTCTTGGTTTCATGGGTTTTTCGAAGTAATTTATTTTTATAATGCGGTTTAGCTGCTTTTAACTGCTGTGTTTATGCCGCTTTACACCCGCTTGACACACTAACAGTGAGATATCAATACATAGGTTTTAAGATTATTACCAATCAGATATATTCTTGTGCAGTGAATACAGCGTGTTGAATCCAGTTCTCTGAGCAAGGAGTAGGTCTTGTCTATTACATATTGGGTTTATGGAACGGTATCTGAGCTAATTTGAAACCCTTGTTTTATGTATCACCCCACCTCACCTTTCCCGTTAAGCAGCCATAGTGTGTTTTCTGCATGTGTGACTCTGTTCTGTTTTGTAATTCAGTTCAAGTGTAACGGTTTTTACATTCCCTCTATAAGTGATACCTTATGAGAAGTGTCCTTTTCTGTGTGACTTACTTCACTTAGAATCGTCGTACCTAAATCCACTCATCATGCTGCTACTAGCCTTATGACATTGATTTCATGGCTGAGTGATATTCCATTGTACATAAGGACCACAACTTCTTTATCCATTTTTCTCTTTCCTGGGATATTGAAGGTGGAATGAAGTGGAGGTCCTTGTCAACAGAGCAGCCCTAAACTTTGGGGTGCTTGTGTCTTGCTGATTTTTCATTTTCCCAATTTATACCCCCATGAGTGGAAGTGCCCTATGCTCTCTAAGCTGTGTTTTTTTAGATGTTTCAGGACACACCGTACACTTCTCCAGAGTGGCTGTTGGCAATTTACATCCCGCCCATCAGTGTAGCAAGGCTCCCATTTCTCCATGGCCTGTCCTGCATTGCTGGTTTTGACACTTTTTTCAGCATGGCCCTTTTGACCGATGGGTAGCGAGTCTTCTTTGTAGCGCTGATTTGCCTTTCCAGGTTGCTTGGTTGGCCAAAAAGGGCGTATGCGTTTTTTCCTGAATATATTCAGGAAAAAACGCATACGCCCTTTTTGGCCAAGGGCATCATTGTCAACGATTTGCCGCTTTTCATGTGCTTTAAAGGCGATTCGAATCTACCTCCTGAAATCTGTTTCCTGCAATTCTGCCTTGATTTCAAATCCTCTTCTTTGCCTTCCCTCAATATATTTGTGGACGAGAGTTATCATTTATAACTCTGCAGGTTTGTGAATTGCAGTGCCCTGAATCTCCATTTTACAACTCGCATTTTTGGGAGCTGGCCGCAAAAGCGCAGGATGGCTTCAGGCCCTGTTCTGGTTCCGAGGGGGAGGATGAGCCTGTGGTTAATTCTTCTTCCTGATGGGAAAATAGAGTGACCTGTGCCTGTCCAAACACCAAGAGCTAGTCTCTCACTGGTTCCCCGTGTACCCGTTCATCCTCAGGACAAATTGCAACCTGTACGGAACAGGAGGTTAAAGGTGCTGATGCTCCAAGTAGGGAGATTGTTAGTAAAGTGGCTGGAATGGCGAACCCGGGCACAAGGAGAAGAGAAATGAGGTGCGTTTTAGAAACCTTTCCCCATCACATGGTGTACCATCCTTTTGTTTTCTCATGCATGTTTTCGATGTAGGAAGATGCCCTTGAACCTGGAGATTTGGGACCCATGCGATGGGTACCACGCAGTATTACTTTAAAGGGTCGGCGTTTGCTCACCCAACCTCACCAAACCTCTCAGCCCCAAGAGTGTCCACCCTTATGTCTCCTCCAGCTGTGGGTCTAGATATGGTCAATCCAGGTTGCATCACAGCCCCTGAACGCATTGTGTAAGAATTTTTCTCTCTTTCACTGTCTTGGTTTCATGGGTTTTTCGAAGTAATTTATTTTTATAATGGGGTTTAGCTGCTTTTCACTGCTGTGTTTATGCCGCTTTACACCCACTTGACACACTAACAGAGAGATATCAATACATAGGTTTTAAGATTATTACTAGTCAGATATATTCTTGTGCGGTGAATAGGGCGTGTTGAGTCCAGTTCTCTGAGCAAGGAGTAGGTCTTGTCTATTACATATTGGGTTTATGGAACGGTATCTGAGCTAATTTGAAACCCTTGTTTTATGTATCACCCCACCTCACCTTTCCCGTTAAGCAGCCATAGTGTGTTTTCTGCATGTGTGACTCTGTTCTGTTTTGTAATTCAGTTCAAGTGTAACGGTTTTGACATTCCCTCTATAAGTGATACCTTATGAGAAGTGTCCTTTTCTGTGTGACTTATTTCACTTAGAATCCTCGTACCTAAATCCACTCATCATGCTGCTACTAGCCTTATGACATTGATTTCATGGCTGAGTGATATTCCATTGTACATAAGGACCACAACTTCTTTATCCATTTTTCTCTTTCCTGGGATATTGAAGGTGGAATGAAGTGGAGGTCCTTGTCAACAGAGCAGCCCTAAACTTTGGGGTGCTTGTGTCTTGCTGATTTTTCATTTTCCCAATTTATACCCCCATGAGTGGAAGTGCCCTATGCTCTCTAAGCTGTGTTTTTTAGATGTTTCAGGACACACCGTACACTTCTCCAGAGTGGCTGTTGGCAATTTACATCCCGCCCATCAGTGTAGCAAGGCTCCCATTTCTCCATGGCCTGTCCTGCATTTCTGGTTTTGACACGTTTTTCAGCATGGCCCTTTTGACCGAAGGGTAGCGAGTCTTCTTTGTAGCGCTGATTTGCCTTTCCAGGTTGCTTGGTTGGCCAAAAAGGGCGTATGCGTTTTTTCCTGAATATATTCAGGAAAAAACGCATACGCCCTTTTTGGCCAAGGGCATCATTGTCAACGTTTTGCCCGCTTTTCATGTGCTTTAAAGGCGATTCGAATCTACCTCCTGAAATCTGTTTCCTGCAATTCTGCCTTGATTTCAAATCCTCTTCTTTGCCTTCCCTCAATATATTTGTGGACGAGAGTTATCATTTATAACTCTGCAGGGTTGTGAATTGCAGTGCCCTGAAGCTCCATTTTACAACTCGCTTTTTTGAGAGCTGGCCGCAAAAGTGCAAGATGCCTTCAGGCCCTGTTCTGGTTCCGTGGGGGGAGGATGAGCCTGTGGTTAATTCTTCTTCCTGATGGAAAAATAGAGTGACCTGTGCCTGTCCCAACACCAAGAGCTAGTCTCTCACTGGTTCCCCGTGTACCCGTTCATCCTCAGGAGAAATTGCAACCTGTACGGAACAGGAGGTTAATGGTGATGATGCTCCAAGTAGGGAGATTGTTAGTAAAGCGGCTGGAATGGCGAAACCAGGCACAAGGAGAAGAGAAATGAGGTGCGTTTTAGAAACCTTTCCCCATCACATGGTGTACCCTCTTTTTGTTTACTCATGCATGTTTTCGATGTAGGAATATGCCCTTGAACCTGGAGATTTGGGACCCATGCGATGGGTACCACGCAGTATTACTTTAATGGGTCTGCGTTTGCTCACCCAACCTCACCAAACCTCTCAGCCCCAAGAGTGTCCACCCTTATGTCTCATCCAGCTGTGGGTCTAGATATGGTCAATCCAGGTTGCATCACAGCCCCTGAACGCATTGTGTAAGAATTTCTCTCTCTTTCACTGTCTTGGTTTCATGGGTTTGTAAAAGTAATTTATTTTTATAATGGGGTTTAGCTGCTTTTCACGGCTGTGTTTATGCCGCTTTACACCCGCTTGACACACTAACAGTGAGATATCAATACACAGGTTTTAAGATTATTACCAATCAGATATATTCTTCTGCAGTGAATACGGCGTGTTGAATCCAGTTCTCTGAGCAAGGAGTAGGTCTTGTCTATTACATATTGGGTTTATGGAACGGTATCTGAGCTAATTTGAAACCCTTGTTTTATGTATCACCCCACCTCACCTTTCCCGTTAAGCAGCCATAGTGTGTTTTCTGCATGTGTGACTCTGTTCTGTTTTGTAATTCAGTTCAAGTGTAACGGTTTTTACATTCCCTCTATAAGTGATACCTTATGAGAAGTGTCCTTTTCTGTGTGACTTACTTCACTTAGAATCGTCGTACCTAAATCCACTCATCATGCTGCTACTAGCCTTATGACATTGATTTCATGGCTGAGTGATATTCCATTGTACATAAGGACCACAACTTCTTTATCCATTTTTCTCTTTCCTGGGATATTGAAGGTGGAATGAAGTGGAGGTCCTTGTCAACAGAGCAGCCCTAAACTTTGGGGTGCTTGTGTCTTGCTGATTTTTCATTTTCCCAATTTATACCCCCATGAGTGGAAGTGCCCTATGCTCTCTAAGCTGTGTTTTTTAGATGTTTCAGGACACACCGTACACTTCTCCAGAGTGGCTGTTGGCAATATACATCCCGCCCATCAGTGTAGCAAGGCTCCCATTTCTCCATGGCCTGTCCTGCATTGCTGGTTTTGAGAGTTTTTTCAGCATGGCCCTTTTGACCGATGGGTAGCGAGTCTTCTTTGTAGCGCTGATTTGCCTTTCCAGGTTGCTTGGTTGGCCAAAAAGGGCGTATGCGTTTTTTCCTGAATATATTCAGGAAAAAACGCATACGCCCTTTTTGGCCAAGGGCATCATTGTCAACGATTTGCCGCTTTTCATGTGCTTTAAAGGCGATTCGAATCTACCTCCTGAAATCTGTTTCCTGCAATTCTGCCTTGATTTCAAATCCTCTTCTTTGCCTTCCCTCAATATATTTGTGGACGAGAGTTATCATTTATAACTCTGCAGGTTTGTGAATTGCAGTGCCCTGAATCTCCATTTTACAACTCGCATTTTTGGGAGCTGGCCGCAAAAGCGCAGGATGGCTTCAGGCCCTGTTCTGGTTCCGAGGGGGAGGATGAGCCTGTGGTTAATTCTTCTTCCTGATGGGAAAATAGAGTGACCTGTGCCTGTCCCAACACCAAGAGCTAGTCTCTCACTGGTTCCCCGTGTACCCGTTCATCCTCAGGACAAATTGCAACCTGTACGGAACAGGAGGTTAAAGGTGCTGATGCTCCAAGTAGGGAGATTGTTAGTAAAGTGGCTGGAATGGCGAACCCGGGCACAAGGAGAAGAGAAATGAGGTGCGTTTTAGAAACCTTTCCCCATCACATGGTGTACCATCCTTTTGTTTTCTCATGCATGTTTTCGATGTAGGAAGATGCCCTTGAACCTGGAGATTTGGGACCCATGCGATGGCTACCACGCAGTATTACTTTAAAGGGTCGGCGTTTGCTCACCCAACCTCACCAAACCTCTCAGCCCCAAGAGTGTCCACCCTTATGTCTCCTCCAGCTGTGGGTCTAGATATGGTCAATCCAGGTTGCATCACAGCCCCTGAACGCATTGTGTAAGAATTTCTCTCTCTTTCACTGTCTTGGTTTCATGGGTATTTCGAAGTAATTTATTTTTATAATGGGGTTTAGCTGCTTTTCACTGCTGTGTTTATGCCGCTTTACACCCACTTGACACACTAACAGAGAGATATCAATACATAGGTTTTAAGATTATTACTAGTCAGATATATTCTTGTGCGGTGAATAGGGCGTGTTGAGTCCAGTTCTCTGAGCAAGGAGTAGGTCTTGTCTATTACATATTGGGTTTATGGAACGGTATCTGAGCTAATTTGAAACCCTTGTTTTATGTATCACCCCACCTCACCTTTCCCGTTAAGCAGCCATAGTGTGTTTTCTGCATGTGTGACTCTGTTCTGTTTTGTAATTCAGTTCAAGTGTAACGGTTTTGACATTCCCTCTATAAGTGATACCTTATGAGAAGTGTCCTTTTCTGTGTGACTTATTTCACTTAGAATCGTCGTACCTAAATCCACTCATCATGCTGCTACTAGCCTTATGACATTGATTTCATGGCTGAGTGATATTCCATTGTACATAAGGACCACAACTTCTTTATCCATTTTTCTCTTTCCTGGGATATTGAAGGTGGAATGAAGTGGAGGTCCTTGTCAACAGAGCAGCCCTAAACTTTGGGGTGCTTGTGTCTTGCTGATTTTTCATTTTCCCAATTTATACCCCCATGAGTGGAAGTGCCCTATGCTCTCTAAGCTGTGTTTTTTAGATGTTTCAGGACACACCGTACACTTCTCCAGAGTGGCTGTTGGCAATTTACATCCCGCCCATCAGTGTAGCAAGGCTCCCATTTCTCCATGGCCTGTCCTGCATTTCTGGTTTTGACACGTTTTTCAGCAATGCCCTTTTGACCGAAGGGTAGCGAGTCTTCTTTGTAGCGCTGATTTGCCTTTCCAGGTTGCTTGGTTGGCCAAAAAGGGCGTATGCGGTTTTTCCTGAATATATTCAGGAAAAAACGCATACGCCCTTTTTGGCCAAGGGCATCATTGTCAACGATTTGCCGCTTTTCATGTGCTTTAAAGGCGATTCGAATCTACCTCCTGAAATCTGTTTCCTGCAATTCTGCCTTGATTTCAAATCCTCTTCTTTGCCTTCCCTCAATATATTTGTGGACGAGAGTTATCATTTATAACTCTGCAGGTCTGTGAATTGCAGTGCCCTGAATCTCCATTTTACAACTCGCATTTTTGGGAGCTGGCCGCAAAAGCGCAGGATGGCTTCAGGCCCTGTTCTGGTTCCGAGGGGGAGGATGAGCCTGTGGTTAATTCTTCTTCCTGATGGGAAAATAGAGTGACCTGTGCCTGTCCCAACACCAAGAGCTAGTCTCTCACTGGTTCCCCGTGTACCCGTTCATCCTCAGGACAAATTGCAACCTGTACGGAACAGGAGGTTAAAGGTGCTGATGCTCCAAGTAGGGAGATTGTTAGTAAAGCGGCTGGAATGGCGAACCCGGGCACAAGGAGAAGAGAAATGAGGTGCGTTTTAGAAACCTTTCCCCATCACATGGTGTACCATCCTTTTGTTTTCTCATGCATGTTTTCGATGTAGGAAGATGCCCTTGAACCTGGAGATTTGGGACCCATGCGATGGGTACCACGCAGTATTACTTTAAAGGGTCGGCGTTTGCTCACCCAACCTCACCAAACCTCTCAGCCCCAAGAGTGTCCACCCTTATGTCTCCTCCAGCTGTGGGTCTAGATATGGTCAATCCAGGTTGCATCACAGCCCCTGAACGCATTGTGTAAGAATTTCTCTCTCTTTCACTGTCTTTGTTTCATGGGTTTTTCGAAGTAATTTATTTTTATAATGCGGTTTAGCTGCTTTTCACTGCTGTGTTTATGCCGCTTTACACCCACTTGACACACTAACAGAGAGATATCAATACATAGGTTTTAAGATTATTACTAGTCAGATATATTCTTGTGCGGTGAATAGGGCGTGTTGAGTCCAGTTCTCTGAGCAAGGAGTAGGTCTTGTCTATTACATATTGGGTTTATGGAACGGTATCTGAGCTAATTTGAAACCCTTGTTTTATGTATCACCCCACCTCACCTTTCCCGTTAAGCAGCCATAGTGTGTTTTCTGCATGTGTGACTCTGTTCTGTTTTGTAATTCAGTTCAAGTGTAACGGTTTTTACATTCCCTCTATAAGTGATACCTTATGAGAAGTGTCCTTTTCTGTGTGACTTACTTCACTTAGAATCGTCGTACCTAAATCCACTCATCATGCTGCTACTAGCCTTATGACATTGATTTCATGGCTGAGTGATATTCCATTGTACATAAGGACCACAACTTCTTTATCCATTTTTCTCTTTCCTGGGATATTGAAGGTGGAATGAAGTGGAGGTCCTTGTCAACAGAGCAGCCCTAAACTTTGGGGTGCTTGTGTCTTGCTGATTTTTCATTTTCCCAATTTATACCCCCATGAGTGGAAGTGCCCTATGCTCTCTAAGCTGTGTTTTTTAGATGTTTCAGGACACACCGTACACTTCTCCAGAGTGGCTGTTGGCAATTTACATCCCGCCCATCAGTGTAGCAAGGCTCCCATTTCTCCATGGCCTGTCCTGCATTGCTGGTTTTGAGACTTTTTTCAGCATGGCCCTTTTGACCGATGGGTAGCGAGTCTTCTTTGTAGCGCTGATTTGCCTTTCCAGGTTGCTTGGTTGGCCAAAAAGGGCGTATGCGGTTTTTCCTGAATATATTCAGGAAAAAACGCATACGCCCTTTTTGGCCAAGGGCATCATTGTCAACGATTTGCCGCTTTTCATGTGCTTTAAAGGCGATTCGAATCTACCTCCTGAAATCTGTTTCCTGCAATTCTGCCTTGATTTCAAATCCTCTTCTTTGCCTTCCCTCAATATATTTGTGGACGAGAGTTATCATTTATAACTCTGCAGGTTTGTGAATTGCAGTGCTCTGAAGCTCCACTTTACAACTCGCTTTTTTGAGAGCTGGCCGCAAAAGTGCAAGATGCCTTCAGGCCCTGTTCTGGTTCCGTGGGGGGAGGATGAGCCTGTGGTTAATTCTTCTCCCTGATGGAAAAATAGAGTGACCTGTGCCTGTCCCAACACGAAGAGCTAGTCTCTCACTGGTTCCCCGTGTACCCGTTCATCCTCAGGAGAAATTGCAAACTGTACGGAACACGAGGTTAAAGGTGCTGATGCTCCAAGTAGCTAGATTGTTAGTAAAGCGGCTGGAATGGCGAAACCAGGCACAAGGAGAAGAGAAATGAGGTGCGTTTTAGAAATCTTTCCCCATCACATGGTGTACCCTCTTTTTGTTTTCTCATGCATGTTTTCGATGTAGCAATATGCCCTTGAACCTGGAGATTAGGGACCCATGCGATAGGTACCACGCAGTATTACTTTAATGGGTCTGCGTTTGCTCACCCAACCTCACCAAACCTCTCAGCCCCAAGAGTGTCCACCCTTATGTCTCATCCAGCTGTGGGTCTAGATATGGTCAATCCAGGTTGCATCACAGCCCCTGAACGCATTGTGTAAGAATTTCTCTCTCTTTCACTGTCTTGGTTTCATGGGTTTGTAAAAGTAATTTATTTTTATAATGGGGTTTAGCTGCTTTTAACTGCTGTGTTTATGCCGCTTTACACCCGCTTGACACACTAACAGTGAGATATCAATACATAGGTTTTAAGATTATTACCAATCAGATATATTCTTGTGCAGTGAATACAGCGTGTTGAATCCAGTTCTCTGAGCAAGGAGTAGGTCTTGTCTATTACATATTGGGTTTATGGAACGGTATCTGAGCTAATTTGAAACCCTTGTTTTATGTATCACCCCACCTCACCTTTCCCGTTAAGCAGCCATAGTGTGTTTTCTGCATGTGTGACTCTGTTCTGTTTTGTAATTCAGTTCAAGTGTAACGGTTTTGACATTCCCTCTATAAGTGATACCTTATGAGAAGTGTCCTTTTCTGTGTGACTTATTTCACTTAGAATCCTCGTACCTAAATCCACTCATCATGCTGCTACTAGCCTTATGACATTGATTTCATGGCTGAGTGATATTCCATTGTACATAAGGACCACAACTTCTTTATCCATTTTTCTCTTTCCTGGGATATTGAAGGTGGAATGAAGTGGAGGTCCTTGTCAACAGAGCAGCCCTAAACTTTGGGGTGCTTGTGTCTTGCTGATTTTTCATTTTCCCAATTTATACCCCCATGAGTGGAAGTGCCCTATGCTCTCTAAGCTGTGTTTTTTAGATGTTTCAGGACACACCGTACACTTCTCCAGAGTGGCTGTTGGCAATTTACATCCCGCCCATCAGTGTAGCAAGGCTCCCATTTCTCCATGGCCTGTCCTGCATTTCTGGTTTTGACACGTTTTTCAGCATGGCCCTTTTGACCGAAGGGTAGCGAGTCTTCTTTGTAGCGCTGATTTGCCTTTCCAGGTTGCTTGGTTGGCCAAAAAGGGCGTATGCGTTTTTTCCTGAATATATTCAGGAAAAAACGCATACGCCCTTTTTGGCCAAGGGCATCATTGTCAACGTTTTGCCCGCTTTTCATGTGCTTTAAAGGCGATTCGAATCTACCTCCTGAAATCTGTTTCCTGCAATTCTGCCTTGATTTCAAATCCTCTTCTTTGCCTTCCCTCAATATATTTGTGGACGAGAGTTATCATTTATAACTCTGCAGGGTTGTGAATTGCAGTGCCCTGAAGCTCCATTTTACAACTCGCTTTTTTGAGAGCTGGCCGCAAAAGTGCAAGATGCCTTCAGGCCCTGTTCTGGTTCCGTGGGGGGAGGATGAGCCTGTGGTTAATTCTTCTTCCTGATGGAAAAATAGAGTGACCTGTGCCTGTCCCAACACCAAGAGCTAGTCTCTCAATGGTTCCCCGTGTACCCGTTCATCCTCAGGAGAAATTGCAACCTGTACGGAACAGGAGGTTAATGGTGATGATGCTCCAAGTAGGGAGATTGTTAGTAAAGCGGCTGGAATGGCGAAACCAGGCACAAGGAGAAGAGAAATGAGGTGCGTTTTAGAAACCTTTCCCCATCACATGGTGTACCCTCTTTTTGTTTACTCATGCATGTTTTCGATGTAGGAATATGCCCTTGAACCTGGAGATTTGGGACCCATGCGATGGGTACCACGCAGTATTACTTTAATGGGTCTGCGTTTGCTCACCCAACCTCACCAAACCTCTCAGCCCCAAGAGTGTCCACCCTTATGTCTCATCCAGCTGTGGGTCTAGATATGGTCAATCCAGGTTGCATCACAGCCCCTGAACGCATTGTGTAAGAATTTCTCTCTCTTTCACTGTCTTGGTTTCATGGGTTTGTAAAAGTAATTTATTTTTATAATGGGGTTTAGCTGCTTTTCACGGCTGTGTTTATGCCGCTTTACACCCGCTTGACACACTAACAGTGAGATATCAATACATAGGTTTTAAGATTATTACCAATCAGATATATTCTTCTGCAGTGAATACGGCGTGTTGAATCCAGTTCTCTGAGCAAGGAGTAGGTCTTGTCTATTACATATTGGGTTTATGGAACGGTATCTGAGCTAATTTGAAACCCTTGTTTTATGTATCACCCCACCTCACCTTTCCCGTTAAGCAGCCATAGTGTGTTTTCTGCATGTGTGACTCTGTTCTGTTTTGTAATTCAGTTCAAGTGTAACGGTTTTTACATTCCCTCTATAAGTGATACCTTATGAGAAGTGTCCTTTTCTGTGTGACTTACTTCACTTAGAATCGTCGTACCTAAATCCACTCATCATGCTGCTACTAGCCTTATGACATTGATTTCATGGCTGAGTGATATTCCATTGTACATAAGGACCACAACTTCTTTATCCATTTTTCTCTTTCCTGGGATATTGAAGGTGGAATGAAGTGGAGGTCCTTGTCAACAGAGCAGCCCTAAACTTTGGGGTGCTTGTGTCTTGCTGATTTTTCATTTTCCCAATTTATACCCCCATGAGTGGAAGTGCCCTATGCTCTCTAAGCTGTGTTTTTTAGATGTTTCAGGACACACCGTACACTTCTCCAGAGTGGCTGTTGGCAATTTACATCCCGCCCATCAGTGTAGCAAGGCTCCCATTTCTCCATGGCCTGTCCTGCATTGCTGGTTTTGAGACTTTTTTCAGCATGGCCCTTTTGACCGATGGGTAGCGAGTCTTCTTTGTAGCGCTGATTTGCCTTTCCAGGTTGCTTGGTTGGCCAAAAAGGGCGTATGCGGTTTTTCCTGAATATATTCAGGAAAAAACGCATACGCCCTTTTTGGCCAAGGGCATCATTGTCAACGATTTGCCGCTTTTCATGTGCTTTAAAGGCGATTCGAATCTACCTCCTGAAATCTGTTTCCTGCAATTCTGCCTTGATTTCAAATCCTCTTCTTTGCCTTCCCTCAATATATTTGTGGACGAGAGTTATCATTTATAACTCTGCAGGTTTGTGAATTGCAGTGCTCTGAAGCTCCACTTTACAACTCGCTTTTTTGAGAGCTGGCCGCAAAAGTGCAAGATGCCTTCAGGCCCTGTTCTGGTTCCGTGGGGGGAGGATGAGCCTGTGGTTAATTCTTCTCCCTGATGGAAAAATAGAGTGACCTGTGCCTGTCCCAACACGAAGAGCTAGTCTCTCACTGGTTCCCCGTGTACCCGTTCATCCTCAGGAGAAATTGCAAACTGTACGGAACACGAGGTTAAAGGTGCTGATGCTCCAAGTAGCTAGATTGTTAGTAAAGCGGCTGGAATGGCGAAACCAGGCACAAGGAGAAGAGAAATGAGGTGCGTTTTAGAAATCTTTCCCCATCACATGGTGTACCCTCTTTTTGTTTTCTCATGCATGTTTTCGATGTAGCAATATGCCCTTGAACCTGGAGATTAGGGACCCATGCGATAGGTACCACGCAGTATTACTTTAATGGGTCTGCGTTTGCTCACCCAACCTCACCAAACCTCTCAGCCCCAAGAGTGTCCACCCTTATGTCTCATCCAGCTGTGGGTCTAGATATGGTCAATCCAGGTTGCATCACAGCCCCTGAACGCATTGTGTAAGAATTTCTCTCTCTTTCACTGTCTTGGTTTCATGGGTTTGTAAAAGTAATTTATTTTTATAATGGGGTTTAGCTGCTTTTAACTGCTGTGTTTATGCCGCTTTACACCCGCTTGACACACTAACAGTGAGATATCAATACATAGGTTTTAAGATTATTACCAATCAGATATATTCTTGTGCAGTGAATACAGCGTGTTGAATCCAGTTCTCTGAGCAAGGAGTAGGTCTTGTCTATTACATATTGGGTTTATGGAACGGTATCTGAGCTAATTTGAAACCCTTGTTTTATGTATCACCCCACCTCACCTTTCCCGTTAAGCAGCCATAGTGTGTTTTCTGCATGTGTGACTCTGTTCTGTTTTGTAATTCAGTTCAAGTGTAACGGTTTTGACATTCCCTCTATAAGTGATACCTTATGAGAAGTGTCCTTTTCTGTGTGACTTATTTCACTTAGAATCCTCGTACCTAAATCCACTCATCATGCTGCTACTAGCCTTATGACATTGATTTCATGGCTGAGTGATATTCCATTGTACATAAGGACCACAACTTCTTTATCCATTTTTCTCTTTCCTGGGATATTGAAGGTGGAATGAAGTGGAGGTCCTTGTCAACAGAGCAGCCCTAAACTTTGGGGTGCTTGTGTCTTGCTGATTTTTCATTTTCCCAATTTATACCCCCATGAGTGGAAGTGCCCTATGCTCTCTAAGCTGTGTTTTTTAGATGTTTCAGGACACACCGTACACTTCTCCAGAGTGGCTGTTGGCAATTTACATCCCGCCCATCAGTGTAGCAAGGCTCCCATTTCTCCATGGCCTGTCCTGCATTTCTGGTTTTGACACGTTTTTCAGCATGGCCCTTTTGACCGAAGGGTAGCGAGTCTTCTTTGTAGCGCTGATTTGCCTTTCCAGGTTGCTTGGTTGGCCAAAAAGGGCGTATGCGTTTTTTCCTGAATATATTCAGGAAAAAACGCATACGCCCTTTTTGGCCAAGGGCATCATTGTCAACGTTTTGCCCGCTTTTCATGTGCTTTAAAGGCGATTCGAATCTACCTCCTGAAATCTGTTTCCTGCAATTCTGCCTTGATTTCAAATCCTCTTCTTTGCCTTCCCTCAATATATTTGTGGACGAGAGTTATCATTTATAACTCTGCAGGGTTGTGAATTGCAGTGCCCTGAAGCTCCATTTTACAACTCGCTTTTTTGAGAGCTGGCCGCAAAAGTGCAAGATGCCTTCAGGCCCTGTTCTGGTTCCGTGGGGGGAGGATGAGCCTGTGGTTAATTCTTCTTCCTGATGGAAAAATAGAGTGACCTGTGCCTGTCCCAACACCAAGAGCTAGTCTCTCAATGGTTCCCCGTGTACCCGTTCATCCTCAGGAGAAATTGCAACCTGTACGGAACAGGAGGTTAATGGTGATGATGCTCCAAGTAGGGAGATTGTTAGTAAAGCGGCTGGAATGGCGAAACCAGGCACAAGGAGAAGAGAAATGAGGTGCGTTTTAGAAACCTTTCCCCATCACATGGTGTACCCTCTTTTTGTTTACTCATGCATGTTTTCGATGTAGGAATATGCCCTTGAACCTGGAGATTTGGGACCCATGCGATGGGTACCACGCAGTATTACTTTAATGGGTCTGCGTTTGCTCACCCAACCTCACCAAACCTCTCAGCCCCAAGAGTGTCCACCCTTATGTCTCATCCAGCTGTGGGTCTAGATATGGTCAATCCAGGTTGCATCACAGCCCCTGAACGCATTGTGTAAGAATTTCTCTCTCTTTCACTGTCTTGGTTTCATGGGTTTGTAAAAGTAATTTATTTTTATAATGGGGTTTAGCTGCTTTTCACGGCTGTGTTTATGCCGCTTTACACCCGCTTGACACACTAACAGTGAGATATCAATACATAGGTTTTAAGATTATTACCAATCAGATATATTCTTCTGCAGTGAATACGGCGTGTTGAATCCAGTTCTCTGAGCAAGGAGTAGGTCTTGTCTATTACATATTGGGTTTATGGAACGGTATCTGAGCTAATTTGAAACCCTTGTTTTATGTATCACCCCACCTCACCTTTCCCGTTAAGCAGCCATAGTGTGTTTTCTGCATGTGTGACTCTGTTCTGTTTTGTAATTCAGTTCAAGTGTAACGGTTTTTACATTCCCTCTATAAGTGATACCTTATGAGAAGTGTCCTTTTCTGTGTGACTTACTTCACTTAGAATCGTCGTACCTAAATCCACTCATCATGCTGCTACTAGCCTTATGACATTGATTTCATGGCTGAGTGATATTCCATTGTACATAAGGACCACAACTTCTTTATCCATTTTTCTCTTTCCTGGGATATTGAAGGTGGAATGAAGTGGAGGTCCTTGTCAACAGAGCAGCCCTAAACTTTGGGGTGCTTGTGTCTTGCTGATTTTTCATTTTCCCAATTTATACCCCCATGAGTGGAAGTGCCCTATGCTCTCTAAGCTGTGTTTTTTAGATGTTTCAGGACACACCGTACACTTCTCCAGAGTGGCTGTTGGCAATTTACATCCCGCCCATCAGTGTAGCAAGGCTCCCATTTCTCCATGGCCTGTCCTGCATTGCTGGTTTTGAGAGTTTTTTCAGCATGGCCCTTTTGACCGATGGGTAGCGAGTCTTCTTTGTAGCGCTGATTTGCCTTTCCAGGTTGCTTGGTTGGCCAAAAAGGGCGTATGCGTTTTTTCCTGAATATATTCAGGAAAAAACGCATACGCCCTTTTTGGCCAAGGGCATCATTGTCAACGATTTGCCGCTTTTCATGTGCTTTAAAGGCGATTCGAATCTACCTCCTGAAATCTGTTTCCTGCAATTCTGCCTTGATTTCAAATCCTCTTCTTTGCCTTCCCTCAATATATTTGTGGACGAGAGTTATCATTTATAACTCTGCAGGTTTGTGAATTGCAGTGCCCTGAATCTCCATTTTACAACTCGCATTTTTGGGAGCTGGCCGCAAAAGCGCAGGATGGCTTCAGGCCCTGTTCTGGTTCCGAGGGGGAGGATGAGCCTGTGGTTAATTCTTCTTCCTGATGGGAAAATAGAGTGACCTGTGCCTGTCCCAACACCAAGAGCTAGTCTCTCACTGGTTCCCCGTGTACCCGTTCATCCTCAGGACAAATTGCAACCTGTACGGAACAGGAGGTTAAAGGTGCTGATGCTCCAAGTAGGGAGATTGTTAGTAAAGTGGCTGGAATGGCGAACCCGGGCACAAGGAGAAGAGAAATGAGGTGCGTTTTAGAAACCTTTCCCCATCACATGGTGTACCATCCTTTTGTTTTCTCATGCATGTTTTCGATGTAGGAAGATGCCCTTGAACCTGGAGATTTGGGACCCATGCGATGGGTACCACGCAGTATTACTTTAAAGGGTCGGCGTTTGCTCACCCAACCTCACCAAACCTCTCAGCCCCAAGAGTGTCCACCCTTATGTCTCCTCCAGCTGTGGGTCTAGATATGGTCAATCCAGGTTGCATCACAGCCCCTGAACGCATTGTGTAAGAATTTCTCTCTCTTTCACTGTCTTTGTTTCATGGGTATTTCGAAGTAATTTATTTTTATAATGGGGTTTAGCTGCTTTTCACTGCTGTGTTTATGCCGCTTTACACCCACTTGACACACTAACAGAGAGATATCAATACATAGGTTTTAAGATTATTACTAGTCAGATATATTCTTGTGCGGTGAATAGGGCGTGTTGAGTCCAGTTCTCTGAGCAAGGAGTAGGTCTTGTCTATTACATATTGGGTTTATGGAACGGTATCTGAGCTAATTTGAAACCCTTGTTTTATGTATCACCCCACCTCACCTTTCCCGTTAAGCAGCCATAGTGTGTTTTCTGCATGTGTGACTCTGTTCTGTTTTGTAATTCAGTTCAAGTGTAACGGTTTTGACATTCCCTCTATAAGTGATACCTTATGAGAAGTGTCCTTTTCTGTGTGACTTATTTCACTTAGAATCGTCGTACCTAAATCCACTCATCATGCTGCTACTAGCCTTATGACATTGATTTCATGGCTGAGTGATATTCCATTGTACATAAGGACCACAACTTCTTTATCCATTTTTCTCTTTCCTGGGATATTGAAGGTGGAATGAAGTGGAGGTCCTTGTCAACAGAGCAGCCCTAAACTTTGGGGTGCTTGTGTCTTGCTGATTTTTCATTTTCCCAATTTATACCCCCATGAGTGGAAGTGCCCTATGCTCTCTAAGCTGTGTTTTTTAGATGTTTCAGGACACACCGTACACTTCTCCAGAGTGGCTGTTGGCAATTTACATCCCGCCCATCAGTGTAGCAAGGCTCCCATTTCTCCATGGCCTGTCCTGCATTTCTGGTTTTGACACGTTTTTCAGCAATGCCCTTTTGACCGAAGGGTAGCGAGTCTTCTTTGTAGCGCTGATTTGCCTTTCCAGGTTGCTTGGTTGGCCAAAAAGGGCGTATGCGTTTTTTCCTGAATATATTCAGGAAAAAACGCATACGCCCTTTTTGGCCAAGGGCATCATTGTCAACGTTTTGCCGCTTTTCATGTGCTTTAAAGGCGATTCGAATCTACCTCCTGAAATCTGTTTCCTGCAATTCTGCCTTGATTTCAAATCCTCTTCTTTGCCTTCCCTCAATATATTTGTGGACGAGAGTTATCATTTATAACTCTGCAGGGTTGTGAATTGCAGTGCCCTGAAGCTCCATTTTACAACTCGCTTTTTTGAGAGCTGGCCGCAAAAGCGCAAGATGGCTTCAGGCCCTGTTCTGGTTCCGAGGGGGAGGATGAGCCTGTAGTTAATTCTTCTTCCTGATGGGAAAATAGAGTGACCTGTGCCTGTCCCAACACCAAGAGCTAGTCTCTCACTGGTTCCCCGTGTACCCGTTCATCCTCAGGACAAATTGCAACCTGTACGGAACAGGAGGTTAAAGGTGCTGATGCTCCAAGTAGGGAGATTGTTAGTAAAGCGGCTGGAATGGCGAACCCGGGCACAAGGAGAAGAGAAATGAGGTGCGTTTTAGAAACCTTTCCCCATCACATGGTGTACCATCCTTTTGTTTTCTCATGCATGTTTTCGATGTAGGAAGATGCCCTTGAACCTGGAGATTTGGGACCCATGCGATGGGTACCACGCAGTATTACTTTAAAGGGTCGGCGTTTGCTCACCCAACCTCACCAAACCTCTCAGCCCCAAGAGTGTCCACCCTTATGTCTCATCCAGCTGTGCGTCTAGATATGGTCAATCCAGGTTGCATCACAGCCCCTGAACGCATTGTGTAAGAATTTCTCTCTCTTTCGCTGTCTTTGTTTCATGGGTTTGTAAAAGTAATTTATTTTTATAATGGGGTTTAGCTGCTTTTCACTGCTGTGTTTATGCCACTTTACACCCACTTGACACACTAACAGTGAGATATCAATACATAGGTTTTAAGATTATTACCAATCAGATATATTCTTGTGCAGTGAATACGGCGTGTTGAATCCAGTTCTCTGAGCAAGGAGTAGGTCTTGTCTATTACATATTGGGTTTATGGAACGGTATCTGAGCTAATTTGAAACCCTTGTTTTATGTATCACCCCACCTCACCTTTCCCGTTAAGCAGCCATAGTGTGTTTTCTGCATGTGTGACTCTGTTCTGTTTTGTAATTCAGTTCAAGTGTAACGGTTTTGACATTCCCTCTATAAGTGATACCTTATGAGAAGTGTCCTTTTCTGTGTGACTTACTTCACTTAGAATCGTCGTACCTAAATCCACTCATCATGCTGCTACTAGCCTTATGACATTGATTTCATGGCTGAGTGATATTCCATTGTACATAAGGACCACAACTTCTTTATCCATTTTTCTCTTTCCTGGGATATTGAAGGTGGAATGAAGTGGAGGTCCTTGTCAACAGAGCAGCCCTAAACTTTGGGGTGCTTGTGTCTTGCTGATTTTTCATTTTCCCAATTTATACCCCCATGAGTGGAAGTGCCCTATGCTCTCTAAGCTGTGTTTTTTAGATGTTTCAGGACACACCGTACACTTCTCCAGAGTGGCTGTTGGCAATTTACATCCCGCCCATCAGTGTAGCAAGGCTCCCATTTCTCCATGGCCTGTCCTGCATTTCTGGTTTTGACACGTTTTTCAGCAATGCCCTTTTGACCGAAGGGTAGCGAGTCTTCTTTGTAGCGCTGATTTGCCTTTCCAGGTTGCTTGGTTGGCCAAAAAGGGCGTATGCGGTTTTTCCTGAATATATTCAGGAAAAAACGCATACGCCCTTTTTGGCCAAGGGCATCATTGTCAACGATTTGCCGCTTTTCATGTGCTTTAAAGGCGATTCGAATCTACCTCCTGAAATCTGTTTCCTGCAATTCTGCCTTGATTTCAAATCCTCTTCTTTGCCTTCCCTCAATATATTTGTGGACGAGAGTTATCATTTATAACTCTGCAGGTCTGTGAATTGCAGTGCCCTGAATCTCCATTTTACAACTCGCATTTTTGGGAGCTGGCCGCAAAAGCGCAGGATGGCTTCAGGCCCTGTTCTGGTTCCGAGGGGGAGGATGAGCCTGTGGTTAATTCTTCTTCCTGATGGGAAAATAGAGTGACCTGTGCCTGTCCCAACACCAAGAGCTAGTCTCTCACTGGTTCCCCGTGTACCCGTTCATCCTCAGGACAAATTGCAACCTGTACGGAACAGGAGGTTAAAGGTGCTGATGCTCCAAGTAGGGAGATTGTTAGTAAAGCGGCTGGAATGGCGAACCCGGGCACAAGGAGAAGAGAAATGAGGTGCGTTTTAGAAACCTTTCCCCATCACATGGTGTACCATCCTTTTGTTTTCTCATGCATGTTTTCGATGTAGGAAGATGCCCTTGAACCTGGAGATTTGGGACCCATGCGATGGGTACCACGCAGTATTACTTTAAAGGGTCGGCGTTTGCTCACCCAACCTCACCAAACCTCTCAGCCCCAAGAGTGTCCACCCTTATGTCTCCTCCAGCTGTGGGTCTAGATATGGTCAATCCAGGTTGCATCACAGCCCCTGAACGCATTGTGTAAGAATTTCTCTCTCTTTCACTGTCTTTGTTTCATGGGTTTTTCGAAGTAATTTATTTTTATAATGCGGTTTAGCTGCTTTTCACTGCTGTGTTTATGCCGCTTTACACCCACTTGACACACTAACAGAGAGATATCAATACATAGGTTTTAAGATTATTACTAGTCAGATATATTCTTGTGCGGTGAATAGGGCGTGTTGAGTCCAGTTCTCTGAGCAAGGAGTAGGTCTTGTCTATTACATATTGGGTTTATGGAACGGTATCTGAGCTAATTTGAAACCCTTGTTTTATGTATCACCCCACCTCACCTTTCCCGTTAAGCAGCCATAGTGTGTTTTCTGCATGTGTGACTCTGTTCTGTTTTGTAATTCAGTTCAAGTGTAACGGTTTTTACATTCCCTCTATAAGTGATACCTTATGAGAAGTGTCCTTTTCTGTGTGACTTACTTCACTTAGAATCGTCGTACCTAAATCCACTCATCATGCTGCTACTAGCCTTATGACATTGATTTCATGGCTGAGTGATATTCCATTGTACATAAGGACCACAACTTCTTTATCCATTTTTCTCTTTCCTGGGATATTGAAGGTGGAATGAAGTGGAGGTCCTTGTCAACAGAGCAGCCCTAAACTTTGGGGTGCTTGTGTCTTGCTGATTTTTCATTTTCCCAATTTATACCCCCATGAGTGGAAGTGCCCTATGCTCTCTAAGCTGTGTTTTTTAGATGTTTCAGGACACACCGTACACTTCTCCAGAGTGGCTGTTGGCAATTTACATCCCGCCCATCAGTGTAGCAAGGCTCCCATTTCTCCATGGCCTGTCCTGCATTGCTGGTTTTGAGACTTTTTTCAGCATGGCCCTTTTGACCGATGGGTAGCGAGTCTTCTTTGTAGCGCTGATTTGCCTTTCCAGGTTGCTTGGTTGGCCAAAAAGGGCGTATGCGGTTTTTCCTGAATATATTCAGGAAAAAACGCATACGCCCTTTTTGGCCAAGGGCATCATTGTCAACGATTTGCCGCTTTTCATGTGCTTTAAAGGCGATTCGAATCTACCTCCTGAAATCTGTTTCCTGCAATTCTGCCTTGATTTCAAATCCTCTTCTTTGCCTTCCCTCAATATATTTGTGGACGAGAGTTATCATTTATAACTCTGCAGGTTTGTGAATTGCAGTGCTCTGAAGCTCCACTTTACAACTCGCTTTTTTGAGAGCTGGCCGCAAAAGTGCAAGATGCCTTCAGGCCCTGTTCTGGTTCCGTGGGGGGAGGATGAGCCTGTGGTTAATTCTTCTCCCTGATGGAAAAATAGAGTGACCTGTGCCTGTCCCAACACGAAGAGCTAGTCTCTCACTGGTTCCCCGTGTACCCGTTCATCCTCAGGAGAAATTGCAAACTGTACGGAACACGAGGTTAAAGGTGCTGATGCTCCAAGTAGCTAGATTGTTAGTAAAGCGGCTGGAATGGCGAAACCAGGCACAAGGAGAAGAGAAATGAGGTGCGTTTTAGAAATCTTTCCCCATCACATGGTGTACCCTCTTTTTGTTTTCTCATGCATGTTTTCGATGTAGCAATATGCCCTTGAACCTGGAGATTAGGGACCCATGCGATAGGTACCACGCAGTATTACTTTAATGGGTCTGCGTTTGCTCACCCAACCTCACCAAACCTCTCAGCCCCAAGAGTGTCCACCCTTATGTCTCATCCAGCTGTGGGTCTAGATATGGTCAATCCAGGTTGCATCACAGCCCCTGAACGCATTGTGTAAGAATTTCTCTCTCTTTCACTGTCTTGGTTTCATGGGTTTGTAAAAGTAATTTATTTTTATAATGGGGTTTAGCTGCTTTTAACTGCTGTGTTTATGCCGCTTTACACCCGCTTGACACACTAACAGTGAGATATCAATACATAGGTTTTAAGATTATTACCAATCAGATATATTCTTGTGCAGTGAATACAGCGTGTTGAATCCAGTTCTCTGAGCAAGGAGTAGGTCTTGTCTATTACATATTGGGTTTATGGAACGGTATCTGAGCTAATTTGAAACCCTTGTTTTATGTATCACCCCACCTCACCTTTCCCGTTAAGCAGCCATAGTGTGTTTTCTGCATGTGTGACTCTGTTCTGTTTTGTAATTCAGTTCAAGTGTAACGGTTTTGACATTCCCTCTATAAGTGATACCTTATGAGAAGTGTCCTTTTCTGTGTGACTTATTTCACTTAGAATCCTCGTACCTAAATCCACTCATCATGCTGCTACTAGCCTTATGACATTGATTTCATGGCTGAGTGATATTCCATTGTACATAAGGACCACAACTTCTTTATCCATTTTTCTCTTTCCTGGGATATTGAAGGTGGAATGAAGTGGAGGTCCTTGTCAACAGAGCAGCCCTAAACTTTGGGGTGCTTGTGTCTTGCTGATTTTTCATTTTCCCAATTTATACCCCCATGAGTGGAAGTGCCCTATGCTCTCTAAGCTGTGTTTTTTAGATGTTTCAGGACACACCGTACACTTCTCCAGAGTGGCTGTTGGCAATTTACATCCCGCCCATCAGTGTAGCAAGGCTCCCATTTCTCCATGGCCTGTCCTGCATTTCTGGTTTTGACACGTTTTTCAGCATGGCCCTTTTGACCGAAGGGTAGCGAGTCTTCTTTGTAGCGCTGATTTGCCTTTCCAGGTTGCTTGGTTGGCCAAAAAGGGCGTATGCGTTTTTTCCTGAATATATTCAGGAAAAAACGCATACGCCCTTTTTGGCCAAGGGCATCATTGTCAACGTTTTGCCCGCTTTTCATGTGCTTTAAAGGCGATTCGAATCTACCTCCTGAAATCTGTTTCCTGCAATTCTGCCTTGATTTCAAATCCTCTTCTTTGCCTTCCCTCAATATATTTGTGGACGAGAGTTATCATTTATAACTCTGCAGGGTTGTGAATTGCAGTGCCCTGAAGCTCCATTTTACAACTCGCTTTTTTGAGAGCTGGCCGCAAAAGTGCAAGATGCCTTCAGGCCCTGTTCTGGTTCCGTGGGGGGAGGATGAGCCTGTGGTTAATTCTTCTTCCTGATGGAAAAATAGAGTGACCTGTGCCTGTCCCAACACCAAGAGCTAGTCTCTCAATGGTTCCCCGTGTACCCGTTCATCCTCAGGAGAAATTGCAACCTGTACGGAACAGGAGGTTAATGGTGATGATGCTCCAAGTAGGGAGATTGTTAGTAAAGCGGCTGGAATGGCGAAACCAGGCACAAGGAGAAGAGAAATGAGGTGCGTTTTAGAAACCTTTCCCCATCACATGGTGTACCCTCTTTTTGTTTACTCATGCATGTTTTCGATGTAGGAATATGCCCTTGAACCTGGAGATTTGGGACCCATGCGATGGGTACCACGCAGTATTACTTTAATGGGTCTGCGTTTGCTCACCCAACCTCACCAAACCTCTCAGCCCCAAGAGTGTCCACCCTTATGTCTCATCCAGCTGTGGGTCTAGATATGGTCAATCCAGGTTGCATCACAGCCCCTGAACGCATTGTGTAAGAATTTCTCTCTCTTTCACTGTCTTGGTTTCATGGGTTTGTAAAAGTAATTTATTTTTATAATGGGGTTTAGCTGCTTTTCACGGCTGTGTTTATGCCGCTTTACACCCGCTTGACACACTAACAGTGAGATATCAATACATAGGTTTTAAGATTATTACCAATCAGATATATTCTTCTGCAGTGAATACGGCGTGTTGAATCCAGTTCTCTGAGCAAGGAGTAGGTCTTGTCTATTACATATTGGGTTTATGGAACGGTATCTGAGCTAATTTGAAACCCTTGTTTTATGTATCACCCCACCTCACCTTTCCCGTTAAGCAGCCATAGTGTGTTTTCTGCATGTGTGACTCTGTTCTGTTTTGTAATTCAGTTCAAGTGTAACGGTTTTTACATTCCCTCTATAAGTGATACCTTATGAGAAGTGTCCTTTTCTGTGTGACTTACTTCACTTAGAATCGTCGTACCTAAATCCACTCATCATGCTGCTACTAGCCTTATGACATTGATTTCATGGCTGAGTGATATTCCATTGTACATAAGGACCACAACTTCTTTATCCATTTTTCTCTTTCCTGGGATATTGAAGGTGGAATGAAGTGGAGGTCCTTGTCAACAGAGCAGCCCTAAACTTTGGGGTGCTTGTGTCTTGCTGATTTTTCATTTTCCCAATTTATACCCCCATGAGTGGAAGTGCCCTATGCTCTCTAAGCTGTGTTTTTTAGATGTTTCAGGACACACCGTACACTTCTCCAGAGTGGCTGTTGGCAATTTACATCCCGCCCATCAGTGTAGCAAGGCTCCCATTTCTCCATGGCCTGTCCTGCATTGCTGGTTTTGAGACTTTTTTCAGCATGGCCCTTTTGACCGATGGGTAGCGAGTCTTCTTTGTAGCGCTGATTTGCCTTTCCAGGTTGCTTGGTTGGCCAAAAAGGGCGTATGCGGTTTTTCCTGAATATATTCAGGAAAAAACGCATACGCCCTTTTTGGCCAAGGGCATCATTGTCAACGATTTGCCGCTTTTCATGTGCTTTAAAGGCGATTCGAATCTACCTCCTGAAATCTGTTTCCTGCAATTCTGCCTTGATTTCAAATCCTCTTCTTTGCCTTCCCTCAATATATTTGTGGACGAGAGTTATCATTTATAACTCTGCAGGTTTGTGAATTGCAGTGCTCTGAAGCTCCACTTTACAACTCGCTTTTTTGAGAGCTGGCCGCAAAAGTGCAAGATGCCTTCAGGCCCTGTTCTGGTTCCGTGGGGGGAGGATGAGCCTGTGGTTAATTCTTCTCCCTGATGGAAAAATAGAGTGACCTGTGCCTGTCCCAACACGAAGAGCTAGTCTCTCACTGGTTCCCCGTGTACCCGTTCATCCTCAGGAGAAATTGCAAACTGTACGGAACACGAGGTTAAAGGTGCTGATGCTCCAAGTAGCTAGATTGTTAGTAAAGCGGCTGGAATGGCGAAACCAGGCACAAGGAGAAGAGAAATGAGGTGCGTTTTAGAAATCTTTCCCCATCACATGGTGTACCCTCTTTTTGTTTTCTCATGCATGTTTTCGATGTAGCAATATGCCCTTGAACCTGGAGATTAGGGACCCATGCGATAGGTACCACGCAGTATTACTTTAATGGGTCTGCGTTTGCTCACCCAACCTCACCAAACCTCTCAGCCCCAAGAGTGTCCACCCTTATGTC
This sequence comes from Balaenoptera borealis, assembly GCF_965194805.1. NCBI lineage: Eukaryota > Metazoa > Chordata > Mammalia > Artiodactyla > Balaenopteridae > Balaenoptera > Balaenoptera borealis. The sequence continues at coordinate 978,592 of NW_028123938.1, read as the reverse complement.
TCATCCAGCTGTGGGTCTAGATATGGTCAATCCAGGTTGCATCACAGCCCCTGAACGCATTGTGTAAGAATTTCTCTCTCTTTCACTGTCTTGGTTTCATGGGTTTGTAAAAGTAATTTATTTTTATAATGGGGTTTAGCTGCTTTTAACTGCTGTGTTTATGCCGCTTTACACCCGCTTGACACACTAACAGTGAGATATCAATACATAGGTTTTAAGATTATTACCAATCAGATATATTCTTGTGCAGTGAATACAGCGTGTTGAATCCAGTTCTCTGAGCAAGGAGTAGGTCTTGTCTATTACATATTGGGTTTATGGAACGGTATCTGAGCTAATTTGAAACCCTTGTTTTATGTATCACCCCACCTCACCTTTCCCGTTAAGCAGCCATAGTGTGTTTTCTGCATGTGTGACTCTGTTCTGTTTTGTAATTCAGTTCAAGTGTAACGGTTTTGACATTCCCTCTATAAGTGATACCTTATGAGAAGTGTCCTTTTCTGTGTGACTTATTTCACTTAGAATCCTCGTACCTAAATCCACTCATCATGCTGCTACTAGCCTTATGACATTGATTTCATGGCTGAGTGATATTCCATTGTACATAAGGACCACAACTTCTTTATCCATTTTTCTCTTTCCTGGGATATTGAAGGTGGAATGAAGTGGAGGTCCTTGTCAACAGAGCAGCCCTAAACTTTGGGGTGCTTGTGTCTTGCTGATTTTTCATTTTCCCAATTTATACCCCCATGAGTGGAAGTGCCCTATGCTCTCTAAGCTGTGTTTTTTAGATGTTTCAGGACACACCGTACACTTCTCCAGAGTGGCTGTTGGCAATTTACATCCCGCCCATCAGTGTAGCAAGGCTCCCATTTCTCCATGGCCTGTCCTGCATTTCTGGTTTTGACACGTTTTTCAGCATGGCCCTTTTGACCGAAGGGTAGCGAGTCTTCTTTGTAGCGCTGATTTGCCTTTCCAGGTTGCTTGGTTGGCCAAAAAGGGCGTATGCGTTTTTTCCTGAATATATTCAGGAAAAAACGCATACGCCCTTTTTGGCCAAGGGCATCATTGTCAACGTTTTGCCCGCTTTTCATGTGCTTTAAAGGCGATTCGAATCTACCTCCTGAAATCTGTTTCCTGCAATTCTGCCTTGATTTCAAATCCTCTTCTTTGCCTTCCCTCAATATATTTGTGGACGAGAGTTATCATTTATAACTCTGCAGGGTTGTGAATTGCAGTGCCCTGAAGCTCCATTTTACAACTCGCTTTTTTGAGAGCTGGCCGCAAAAGTGCAAGATGCCTTCAGGCCCTGTTCTGGTTCCGTGGGGGGAGGATGAGCCTGTGGTTAATTCTTCTTCCTGATGGAAAAATAGAGTGACCTGTGCCTGTCCCAACACCAAGAGCTAGTCTCTCAATGGTTCCCCGTGTACCCGTTCATCCTCAGGAGAAATTGCAACCTGTACGGAACAGGAGGTTAATGGTGATGATGCTCCAAGTAGGGAGATTGTTAGTAAAGCGGCTGGAATGGCGAAACCAGGCACAAGGAGAAGAGAAATGAGGTGCGTTTTAGAAACCTTTCCCCATCACATGGTGTACCCTCTTTTTGTTTACTCATGCATGTTTTCGATGTAGGAATATGCCCTTGAACCTGGAGATTTGGGACCCATGCGATGGGTACCACGCAGTATTACTTTAATGGGTCTGCGTTTGCTCACCCAACCTCACCAAACCTCTCAGCCCCAAGAGTGTCCACCCTTATGTCTCATCCAGCTGTGGGTCTAGATATGGTCAATCCAGGTTGCATCACAGCCCCTGAACGCATTGTGTAAGAATTTCTCTCTCTTTCACTGTCTTGGTTTCATGGGTTTGTAAAAGTAATTTATTTTTATAATGGGGTTTAGCTGCTTTTCACGGCTGTGTTTATGCCGCTTTACACCCGCTTGACACACTAACAGTGAGATATCAATACATAGGTTTTAAGATTATTACCAATCAGATATATTCTTCTGCAGTGAATACGGCGTGTTGAATCCAGTTCTCTGAGCAAGGAGTAGGTCTTGTCTATTACATATTGGGTTTATGGAACGGTATCTGAGCTAATTTGAAACCCTTGTTTTATGTATCACCCCACCTCACCTTTCCCGTTAAGCAGCCATAGTGTGTTTTCTGCATGTGTGACTCTGTTCTGTTTTGTAATTCAGTTCAAGTGTAACGGTTTTTACATTCCCTCTATAAGTGATACCTTATGAGAAGTGTCCTTTTCTGTGTGACTTACTTCACTTAGAATCGTCGTACCTAAATCCACTCATCATGCTGCTACTAGCCTTATGACATTGATTTCATGGCTGAGTGATATTCCATTGTACATAAGGACCACAACTTCTTTATCCATTTTTCTCTTTCCTGGGATATTGAAGGTGGAATGAAGTGGAGGTCCTTGTCAACAGAGCAGCCCTAAACTTTGGGGTGCTTGTGTCTTGCTGATTTTTCATTTTCCCAATTTATACCCCCATGAGTGGAAGTGCCCTATGCTCTCTAAGCTGTGTTTTTTAGATGTTTCAGGACACACCGTACACTTCTCCAGAGTGGCTGTTGGCAATTTACATCCCGCCCATCAGTGTAGCAAGGCTCCCATTTCTCCATGGCCTGTCCTGCATTGCTGGTTTTGAGAGTTTTTTCAGCATGGCCCTTTTGACCGATGGGTAGCGAGTCTTCTTTGTAGCGCTGATTTGCCTTTCCAGGTTGCTTGGTTGGCCAAAAAGGGCGTATGCGTTTTTTCCTGAATATATTCAGGAAAAAACGCATACGCCCTTTTTGGCCAAGGGCATCATTGTCAACGATTTGCCGCTTTTCATGTGCTTTAAAGGCGATTCGAATCTACCTCCTGAAATCTGTTTCCTGCAATTCTGCCTTGATTTCAAATCCTCTTCTTTGCCTTCCCTCAATATATTTGTGGACGAGAGTTATCATTTATAACTCTGCAGGTTTGTGAATTGCAGTGCCCTGAATCTCCATTTTACAACTCGCATTTTTGGGAGCTGGCCGCAAAAGCGCAGGATGGCTTCAGGCCCTGTTCTGGTTCCGAGGGGGAGGATGAGCCTGTGGTTAATTCTTCTTCCTGATGGGAAAATAGAGTGACCTGTGCCTGTCCCAACACCAAGAGCTAGTCTCTCACTGGTTCCCCGTGTACCCGTTCATCCTCAGGACAAATTGCAACCTGTACGGAACAGGAGGTTAAAGGTGCTGATGCTCCAAGTAGGGAGATTGTTAGTAAAGTGGCTGGAATGGCGAACCCGGGCACAAGGAGAAGAGAAATGAGGTGCGTTTTAGAAACCTTTCCCCATCACATGGTGTACCATCCTTTTGTTTTCTCATGCATGTTTTCGATGTAGGAAGATGCCCTTGAACCTGGAGATTTGGGACCCATGCGATGGGTACCACGCAGTATTACTTTAAAGGGTCGGCGTTTGCTCACCCAACCTCACCAAACCTCTCAGCCCCAAGAGTGTCCACCCTTATGTCTCCTCCAGCTGTGGGTCTAGATATGGTCAATCCAGGTTGCATCACAGCCCCTGAACGCATTGTGTAAGAATTTCTCTCTCTTTCACTGTCTTTGTTTCATGGGTATTTCGAAGTAATTTATTTTTATAATGGGGTTTAGCTGCTTTTCACTGCTGTGTTTATGCCGCTTTACACCCACTTGACACACTAACAGAGAGATATCAATACATAGGTTTTAAGATTATTACTAGTCAGATATATTCTTGTGCGGTGAATAGGGCGTGTTGAGTCCAGTTCTCTGAGCAAGGAGTAGGTCTTGTCTATTACATATTGGGTTTATGGAACGGTATCTGAGCTAATTTGAAACCCTTGTTTTATGTATCACCCCACCTCACCTTTCCCGTTAAGCAGCCATAGTGTGTTTTCTGCATGTGTGACTCTGTTCTGTTTTGTAATTCAGTTCAAGTGTAACGGTTTTGACATTCCCTCTATAAGTGATACCTTATGAGAAGTGTCCTTTTCTGTGTGACTTATTTCACTTAGAATCGTCGTACCTAAATCCACTCATCATGCTGCTACTAGCCTTATGACATTGATTTCATGGCTGAGTGATATTCCATTGTACATAAGGACCACAACTTCTTTATCCATTTTTCTCTTTCCTGGGATATTGAAGGTGGAATGAAGTGGAGGTCCTTGTCAACAGAGCAGCCCTAAACTTTGGGGTGCTTGTGTCTTGCTGATTTTTCATTTTCCCAATTTATACCCCCATGAGTGGAAGTGCCCTATGCTCTCTAAGCTGTGTTTTTTAGATGTTTCAGGACACACCGTACACTTCTCCAGAGTGGCTGTTGGCAATTTACATCCCGCCCATCAGTGTAGCAAGGCTCCCATTTCTCCATGGCCTGTCCTGCATTTCTGGTTTTGACACGTTTTTCAGCAATGCCCTTTTGACCGAAGGGTAGCGAGTCTTCTTTGTAGCGCTGATTTGCCTTTCCAGGTTGCTTGGTTGGCCAAAAAGGGCGTATGCGTTTTTTCCTGAATATATTCAGGAAAAAACGCATACGCCCTTTTTGGCCAAGGGCATCATTGTCAACGTTTTGCCGCTTTTCATGTGCTTTAAAGGCGATTCGAATCTACCTCCTGAAATCTGTTTCCTGCAATTCTGCCTTGATTTCAAATCCTCTTCTTTGCCTTCCCTCAATATATTTGTGGACGAGAGTTATCATTTATAACTCTGCAGGGTTGTGAATTGCAGTGCCCTGAAGCTCCATTTTACAACTCGCTTTTTTGAGAGCTGGCCGCAAAAGCGCAAGATGGCTTCAGGCCCTGTTCTGGTTCCGAGGGGGAGGATGAGCCTGTAGTTAATTCTTCTTCCTGATGGGAAAATAGAGTGACCTGTGCCTGTCCCAACACCAAGAGCTAGTCTCTCACTGGTTCCCCGTGTACCCGTTCATCCTCAGGACAAATTGCAACCTGTACGGAACAGGAGGTTAAAGGTGCTGATGCTCCAAGTAGGGAGATTGTTAGTAAAGCGGCTGGAATGGCGAACCCGGGCACAAGGAGAAGAGAAATGAGGTGCGTTTTAGAAACCTTTCCCCATCACATGGTGTACCATCCTTTTGTTTTCTCATGCATGTTTTCGATGTAGGAAGATGCCCTTGAACCTGGAGATTTGGGACCCATGCGATGGGTACCACGCAGTATTACTTTAAAGGGTCGGCGTTTGCTCACCCAACCTCACCAAACCTCTCAGCCCCAAGAGTGTCCACCCTTATGTCTCATCCAGCTGTGCGTCTAGATATGGTCAATCCAGGTTGCATCACAGCCCCTGAACGCATTGTGTAAGAATTTCTCTCTCTTTCGCTGTCTTTGTTTCATGGGTTTGTAAAAGTAATTTATTTTTATAATGGGGTTTAGCTGCTTTTCACTGCTGTGTTTATGCCACTTTACACCCACTTGACACACTAACAGTGAGATATCAATACATAGGTTTTAAGATTATTACCAATCAGATATATTCTTGTGCAGTGAATACGGCGTGTTGAATCCAGTTCTCTGAGCAAGGAGTAGGTCTTGTCTATTACATATTGGGTTTATGGAACGGTATCTGAGCTAATTTGAAACCCTTGTTTTATGTATCACCCCACCTCACCTTTCCCGTTAAGCAGCCATAGTGTGTTTTCTGCATGTGTGACTCTGTTCTGTTTTGTAATTCAGTTCAAGTGTAACGGTTTTGACATTCCCTCTATAAGTGATACCTTATGAGAAGTGTCCTTTTCTGTGTGACTTACTTCACTTAGAATCGTCGTACCTAAATCCACTCATCATGCTGCTACTAGCCTTATGACATTGATTTCATGGCTGAGTGATATTCCATTGTACATAAGGACCACAACTTCTTTATCCATTTTTCTCTTTCCTGGGATATTGAAGGTGGAATGAAGTGGAGGTCCTTGTCAACAGAGCAGCCCTAAACTTTGGGGTGCTTGTGTCTTGCTGATTTTTCATTTTCCCAATTTATACCCCCATGAGTGGAAGTGCCCTATGCTCTCTAAGCTGTGTTTTTTAGATGTTTCAGGACACACCGTACACTTCTCCAGAGTGGCTGTTGGCAATTTACATCCCGCCCATCAGTGTAGCAAGGCTCCCATTTCTCCATGGCCTGTCCTGCATTTCTGGTTTTGAGACTTTTTTCAGCATGGCCCTTTTGACCGATGGGTAGCGAGTCTTCTTTGTAGCCCTGATTTGCCTTTCCAGGTTGCTTGGTTGGCCAAAAAGGGCGTATGCGTTTTTTCCTGAATCTATTCAGGAAAAAACGCATACGCCCTTTTTGGCCAAGGGCATCATTGTCAACGTTTTGCCGCTTTTCATGTGCTTTAAAGGCGATTCGAATCTACCTCCTGAAATCTGTTTCCTGCAATTCTGCCTTGATTTCAAATCCTCTTCTTTGCCTTCCCTCAATATATTTGTGGACAAGAGTTATCATTTATAACTCTGCAGGTTTGTGAATTGCAGTGCCCTGAAGCTCCACTTTACAACTCGCTTTTTTGAGAGCTGGCCGCAAAAGCACTGGATGGCTTCAGGCCCTGTTCTGGTTCCGTGGGGGGAGGATGAGCCTGTGGTTAATTCTTCTCCTTGATGGAAAAATAGAGTGACCTGTGCCTGTCCCAACACCAAGAGCTAGTCTCTCACTGGTTCCCCGTGTACCCGTTCATCCTCAGGACAAATTGCAACCTGTACGGAACAGGAGGTTAAAGGTGCTGATGCTCCAAGTAGGGAGATTGTTAGTAAAGCGGCTGGAATGGCGAAACCAGGCACAAGGAGAAGAGAAATGAGGTGCGTTTTAGAAACCTTTCCCCATCACATGGTGTACCCTCTTTTTGTTTTCTCATGCATGTTTTCGATGTAGGAATATGCCCTTGAACCTGGAGATTAGGGACCCATGCGATAGGTACCACGCAGTATTACTTTAATGGGTCTGCGTTTGCTCACCCAACCTCACCAAACCTCTCAGCCCCAAGAGTGTCCACCCTTATGTCTCATCCAGCTGTGGGTCTAGATATGGTCAATCCAGTTTGCATCACAGCCCCTGAACGCATTGTGTAAGAATTTCTCTCTCTTTCACTGTCTTGGTTTCATGGGTTTTTCAAAGTAATTTATTTTTATAATGGGGTTTAGCTGCTTTTCACTGCTGTGTTTATGCCACTTTACACCCACTTGACACACTAACAGAGAGATATCAATACATAGGTTTTAAGATTATTACTAGTCAGATATATTCTTGTGCGGTGAATAGGATTTGTTGAGTCTAGTTCTCTGAGCAAGGAGTAGATCTTGTCTATTACATATTGGGTTTATGGAACTGTATCTGAGCTAATTTGAAACCCTTGTTTTATGTATCACCCCACCTCACCTTTCCCGTTAAGCAGCCATAGTGTGTTTTCTGCATGTGTGACTCTGTTCTGTTTTGTAATTCAGTTCAAGTGTAACGGTTTTTACATTCCCTCTATAAGTGATACCTTATGAGAAGTGACCTTTTCTGTGTGACTTACTTCACTTAGAATCGTCGTACCTAAATCCACTCATCATGCTGCTACTAGCCTTATGACATTGATTTCATGGCTGAGTGATATTCCATTGTACATAAGGACCACAACTTCTTTATCCATTTTTCTCTTTCCTGGGATATTGAAGGTGGAATGAAGTGGAGGTCCTTGTCAACAGAGCAGCCCTAAACTTTGGGGTGCTTGTGTCTTGCTGATTTTTCATTTTCCCAATTTATACCCCCATGAGTGGAAGTGCCCTATGCTCTCTAAGCTGTGTTTTTTAGATGTTTCAGGACACACCGTACACTTCTCCAGAGTGGCTGTTGGCAATTTACATCCCGCCCATCAGTGTAGCAAGGCTCCCATTTCTCCATGGCCTGTCCTGCATTGCTGGTTTTGAGACTTTTTTCAGCATGGCCCTTTTGACCGATGGGTAGCGAGTCTTCTTTGTAGCCCTGATTTGCCTTTCCAGGTTGCTTGGTTGGCCAAAAAGGGCGTATGCGTTTTTTCCTGAATCTATTCAGGAAAAAACGCATACGCACTTTTTGGCCAAGGGCATCATTGTCAACGTTTTGCCGCTTTTCATGTGCTTTAAAGGCGATTCGAATCTACCTCCTGAAATCTGTTTCCTGCAATTCTGCCTTGATTTCAAATCCTCTTCTTTGCCTTCCCTCAATATATTTGTGGACGAGAGTTATCATTTATAACTCTGCAGGTTTGTGAATTGCAGTGCCCTGAAGCTCCACTTTACAACTCGCTTTTTTGAGAGCTGGCCGCAAAAGCACTGGATGGCTTCAGGCCCTGTTCTGGTTCCGTGGGGGGAGGATGAGCCTGTGGTTAATTCTTCTCCTTGATGGAAAAATAGAGTGACCTGTGCCTGTCCCAACACCAAGAGCTAGTCTCTCACTGGTTCCCCGTGTACCCGTTCATCCTCAGGACAAATTGCAACCTGTACGGAACAGGAGGTTAAAGGTGCTGATGCTCCAAGTAGGGAGATTGTTAGTAAAGCGGCTGGAATGGCGAAACCAGGCACAAGGAGAAGAGAAATGAGGTGCGTTTTAGAAACCTTTCCCCATCACATGGTGTACCCTCTTTTTGTTTTCTCATGCATGTTTTCGATGTAGGAATATGCCCTTGAACCTGGAGATTAGGGACCCATGCGATAGGTACCACGCAGTATTACTTTAATGGGTCTGCGTTTGCTCACCCAACCTCACCAAACCTCTCAGCCCCAAGAGTGTCCACCCTTATGTCTCCTCCAGCTGTGGGTCTAGATATGGTCAATCCAGGTTGCATCACAGCCCCTGAACGCATTGTGTAAGAATTTCTCTCTCTTTCACTGTCTTTGTTTCATGGGTTTTTCGAAGTAATTTATTTTTATAATGCGGTTTAGCTGCTTTTCACTGCTGTGTTTATGCCGCTTTACACCCACTTGACACACTAACAGAGAGATATCAATACATAGGTTTTAAGATTATTACTAGTCAGATATATTCTTGTGCGGTGAATAGGGCGTGTTGAGTCCAGTTCTCTGAGCAAGGAGTAGGTCTTGTCTATTACATATTGGGTTTATGGAACGGTATCTGAGCTAATTTGAAACCCTTGTTTTATGTATCACCCCACCTCACCTTTCCCGTTAAGCAGCCATAGTGTGTTTTCTGCATGTGTGACTCTGTTCTGTTTTGTAATTCAGTTCAAGTGTAACGGTTTTGACATTCCCTCTATAAGTGATACCTTATGAGAAGTGTCCTTTTCTGTGTGACTTATTTCACTTAGAATCGTCGTACCTAAATCCACTCATCATGCTGCTACTAGCCTTATGACATTGATTTCATGGCTGAGTGATATTCCATTGTACATAAGGACCACAACTTCTTTATCCATTTTTCTCTTTCCTGGGATATTGAAGGTGGAATGAAGTGGAGGTCCTTGTCAACAGAGCAGCCCTAAACTTTGGGGTGCTTGTGTCTTGCTGATTTTTAATTTTCCCAATTTATACCCCCATGAGTGGAAGTGCCCTATGCTCTCTAAGCTGTGTTTTTTAGATATTTCAGGACACACCGTACACTTCTCCAGAGTGGCTGTTGGCAATTTACATCCCGCCCATCAGTGTAGCAAGGCTCCCATTTCTCCATGGCCTGTCCTGCATTGCTGGTTTTGAGACTTTTTTCAGCATGGCCCTTTTGACCGATGGGTAGCGAGTCTTCTTTGTAGCGCTGATTTGCCTTTCCAGGTTGCTTGGTTGGCCAAAAAGGGCGTATGCGGTTTTTCCTGAATATATTCAGGAAAAAACGCATACGCCCTTTTTGGCCAAGGGCATCATTGTCAACGATTTGCCGCTTTTCATGTGCTTTAAAGGCGATTCGAATCTACCTCCTGAAATCTGTTTCCTGCAATTCTGCCTTGATTTCAAATCCTCTTCTTTGCCTTCCCTCAATATATTTGTGGACGAGAGTTATCATTTATAACTCTGCAGGTTTGTGAATTGCAGTGCCCTGAATCTCCATTTTACAACTCGCATTTTTGGGAGCTGGCCGCAAAAGCGCAGGATGGCTTCAGGCCCTGTTCTGGTTCCGAGGGGGAGGATGAGCCTGTGGTTAATTCTTCTTCCTGATGGGAAAATAGAGTGACCTGTGCCTGTCCCAACACCAAGAGCTAGTCTCTCACTGGTTCCCCGTGTACCCGTTCATCCTCAGGACAAATTGCAACCTGTACGGAACAGGAGGTTAAAGGTGCTGATGCTCCAAGTAGGGAGATTGTTAGTAAAGCGGCTGGAATGGCGAACCCGGGCACAAGGAGAAGAGAAATGAGGTGCGTTTTAGAAACCTTTCCCCATCACATGGTGTACCATCCTTTTGTTTTCTCATGCATGTTTTCGATGTAGGAAGATGCCCTTGAACCTGGAGATTTGGGACCCATGCGATGGGTACCACGCAGTATTACTTTAAAGGGTCGGCGTTTGCTCACCCAACCTCACCAAACCTCTCAGCCCCAAGAGTGTCCACCCTTATGTCTCATCCAGCTGTGCGTCTAGATATGGTCAATCCAGGTTGCATCACAGCCCCTGAACGCATTGTGTAAGAATTTCTCTCTCTTTCGCTGTCTTTGTTTCATGGGTTTGTAAAAGTAATTTATTTTTATAATGGGGTTTAGCTGCTTTTCACTGCTGTGTTTATGCCACTTTACACCCACTTGACACACTAACAGTGAGATATCAATACATAGGTTTTAAGATTATTACCAATCAGATATATTCTTGTGCAGTGAATACGGCGTGTTGAATCCAGTTCTCTGAGCAAGGAGTAGGTCTTGTCTATTACATATTGGGTTTATGGAACGGTATCTGAGCTAATTTGAAACCCTTGTTTTATGTATCACCCCACCTCACCTTTCCCGTTAAGCAGCCATAGTGTGTTTTCTGCATGTGTGACTCTGTTCTGTTTTGTAATTCAGTTCAAGTGTAACGGTTTTGACATTCCCTCTATAAGTGATACCTTATGAGAAGTGTCCTTTTCTGTGTGACTTACTTCACTTAGAATCGTCGTACCTAAATCCACTCATCATGCTGCTACTAGCCTTATGACATTGATTTCATGGCTGAGTGATATTCCATTGTACATAAGGACCACAACTTCTTTATCCATTTTTCTCTTTCCTGGGATATTGAAGGTGGAATGAAGTGGAGGTCCTTGTCAACAGAGCAGCCCTAAACTTTGGGGTGCTTGTGTCTTGCTGATTTTTCATTTTCCCAATTTATACCCCCATGAGTGGAAGTGCCCTATGCTCTCTAAGCTGTGTTTTTTAGATGTTTCAGGACACACCGTACACTTCTCCAGAGTGGCTGTTGGCAATTTACATCCCGCCCATCAGTGTAGCAAGGCTCCCATTTCTCCATGGCCTGTCCTGCATTTCTGGTTTTGAGACTTTTTTCAGCATGGCCCTTTTGACCGATGGGTAGCGAGTCTTCTTTGTAGCCCTGATTTGCCTTTCCAGGTTGCTTGGTTGGCCAAAAAGGGCGTATGCGTTTTTTCCTGAATCTATTCAGGAAAAAACGCATACGCCCTTTTTGGCCAAGGGCATCATTGTCAACGTTTTGCCGCTTTTCATGTGCTTTAAAGGCGATTCGAATCTACCTCCTGAAATCTGTTTCCTGCAATTCTGCCTTGATTTCAAATCCTCTTCTTTGCCTTCCCTCAATATATTTGTGGACAAGAGTTATCATTTATAACTCTGCAGGTTTGTGAATTGCAGTGCCCTGAAGCTCCACTTTACAACTCGCTTTTTTGAGAGCTGGCCGCAAAAGCACTGGATGGCTTCAGGCCCTGTTCTGGTTCCGTGGGGGGAGGATGAGCCTGTGGTTAATTCTTCTCCTTGATGGAAAAATAGAGTGACCTGTGCCTGTCCCAACACCAAGAGCTAGTCTCTCACTGGTTCCCCGTGTACCCGTTCATCCTCAGGACAAATTGCAACCTGTACGGAACAGGAGGTTAAAGGTGCTGATGCTCCAAGTAGGGAGATTGTTAGTAAAGCGGCTGGAATGGCGAAACCAGGCACAAGGAGAAGAGAAATGAGGTGCGTTTTAGAAACCTTTCCCCATCACATGGTGTACCCTCTTTTTGTTTTCTCATGCATGTTTTCGATGTAGGAATATGCCCTTGAACCTGGAGATTAGGGACCCATGCGATAGGTACCACGCAGTATTACTTTAATGGGTCTGCGTTTGCTCACCCAACCTCACCAAACCTCTCAGCCCCAAGAGTGTCCACCCTTATGTCTCATCCAGCTGTGGGTCTAGATATGGTCAATCCAGTTTGCATCACAGCCCCTGAACGCATTGTGTAAGAATTTCTCTCTCTTTCACTGTCTTGGTTTCATGGGTTTTTCAAAGTAATTTATTTTTATAATGGGGTTTAGCTGCTTTTCACTGCTGTGTTTATGCCACTTTACACCCACTTGACACACTAACAGAGAGATATCAATACATAGGTTTTAAGATTATTACTAGTCAGATATATTCTTGTGCGGTGAATAGGATTTGTTGAGTCTAGTTCTCTGAGCAAGGAGTAGATCTTGTCTATTACATATTGGGTTTATGGAACTGTATCTGAGCTAATTTGAAACCCTTGTTTTATGTATCACCCCACCTCACCTTTCCCGTTAAGCAGCCATAGTGTGTTTTCTGCATGTGTGACTCTGTTCTGTTTTGTAATTCAGTTCAAGTGTAACGGTTTTTACATTCCCTCTATAAGTGATACCTTATGAGAAGTGACCTTTTCTGTGTGACTTACTTCACTTAGAATCGTCGTACCTAAATCCACTCATCATGCTGCTACTAGCCTTATGACATTGATTTCATGGCTGAGTGATATTCCATTATACATAAGGACCACAACTTCTTTATCCATTTTTCTCTTTCCTGGGATATTGAAGGTGGAATGAAGTGGAGGTCCTTGTCAACAGAGCAGCCCTAAACTTTGGGGTGCTTGTGTCTTGCTGATTTTTCATTTTCCCAATTTATACCCCCATGAGTGGAAGTGCCCTATGCTCTCTAAGCTGTGTTTTTTAGATGTTTCAGGACACACCGTACACTTCTCCAGAGTGGCTGTTGGCAATTTACATCCCGCCCATCAGTGTAGCAAGGCTCCCATTTCTCCATGGCCTGTCCTGCATTGCTGGTTTTGAGACTTTTTTCAGCATGGCCCTTTTGACCGATGGGTAGCGAGTCTTCTTTGTAGCCCTGATTTGCCTTTCCAGGTTGCTTGGTTGGCCAAAAAGGGCGTATGCGTTTTTTCCTGAATCTATTCAGGAAAAAACGCATACGCACTTTTTGGCCAAGGGCATCATTGTCAACGTTTTGCCGCTTTTCATGTGCTTTAAAGGCGATTCGAATCTACCTCCTGAAATCTGTTTCCTGCAATTCTGCCTTGATTTCAAATCCTCTTCTTTGCCTTCCCTCAATATATTTGTGGACGAGAGTTATCATTTATAACTCTGCAGGTTTGTGAATTGCAGTGCCCTGAAGCTCCACTTTACAACTCGCTTTTTTGAGAGCTGGCCGCAAAAGCACTGGATGGCTTCAGGCCCTGTTCTGGTTCCGTGGGGGGAGGATGAGCCTGTGGTTAATTCTTCTCCTTGATGGAAAAATAGAGTGACCTGTGCCTGTCCCAACACCAAGAGCTAGTCTCTCACTGGTTCCCCGTGTACCCGTTCATCCTCAGGACAAATTGCAACCTGTACGGAACAGGAGGTTAAAGGTGCTGATGCTCCAAGTAGGGAGATTGTTAGTAAAGCGGCTGGAATGGCGAAACCAGGCACAAGGAGAAGAGAAATGAGGTGCGTTTTAGAAACCTTTCCCCATCACATGGTGTACCCTCTTTTTGTTTTCTCATGCATGTTTTCGATGTAGGAATATGCCCTTGAACCTGGAGATTAGGGACCCATGCGATAGGTACCACGCAGTATTACTTTAATGGGTCTGCGTTTGCTCACCCAACCTCACCAAACCTCTCAGCCCCAAGAGTGTCCACCCTTATGTCTCCTCCAGCTGTGGGTCTAGATATGGTCAATCCAGGTTGCATCACAGCCCCTGAACGCATTGTGTAAGAATTTCTCTCTCTTTCACTGTCTTTGTTTCATGGGTTTTTCGAAGTAATTTATTTTTATAATGCGGTTTAGCTGCTTTTCACTGCTGTGTTTATGCCGCTTTACACCCACTTGACACACTAACAGAGAGATATCAATACATAGGTTTTAAGATTATTACTAGTCAGATATATTCTTGTGCGGTGAATAGGGCGTGTTGAGTCCAGTTCTCTGAGCAAGGAGTAGGTCTTGTCTATTACATATTGGGTTTATGGAACGGTATCTGAGCTAATTTGAAACCCTTGTTTTATGTATCACCCCACCTCACCTTTCCCGTTAAGCAGCCATAGTGTGTTTTCTGCATGTGTGACTCTGTTCTGTTTTGTAATTCAGTTCAAGTGTAACGGTTTTGACATTCCCTCTATAAGTGATACCTTATGAGAAGTGTCCTTTTCTGTGTGACTTATTTCACTTAGAATCGTCGTACCTAAATCCACTCATCATGCTGCTACTAGCCTTATGACATTGATTTCATGGCTGAGTGATATTCCATTGTACATAAGGACCACAACTTCTTTATCCATTTTTCTCTTTCCTGGGATATTGAAGGTGGAATGAAGTGGAGGTCCTTGTCAACAGAGCAGCCCTAAACTTTGGGGTGCTTGTGTCTTGCTGATTTTTCATTTTCCCAATTTATACCCCCATGAGTGGAAGTGCCCTATGCTCTCTAAGCTGTGTTTTTTAGATATTTCAGGACACACCGTACACTTCTCCAGAGTGGCTGTTGGCAATTTACATCCCGCCCATCAGTGTAGCAAGGCTCCCATTTCTCCATGGCCTGTCCTGCATTGCTGGTTTTGAGACTTTTTTCAGCATGGCCCTTTTGACCGATGGGTAGCGAGTCTTCTTTGTAGCGCTGATTTGCCTTTCCAGGTTGCTTGGTTGGCCAAAAAGGGCGTATGCGGTTTTTCCTGAATATATTCAGGAAAAAACGCATACGCCCTTTTTGGCCAAGGGCATCATTGTCAACGATTTGCCGCTTTTCATGTGCTTTAAAGGCGATTCGAATCTACCTCCTGAAATCTGTTTCCTGCAATTCTGCCTTGATTTCAAATCCTCTTCTTTGCCTTCCCTCAATATATTTGTGGACGAGAGTTATCATTTTTAACTCTGCAGGTTTGTGAATTGCAGTGCCCTGAATCTCCATTTTACAACTCGCATTTTTGGGAGCTGGCCGCAAAAGCGCAGGATGGCTTCAGGCCCTGTTCTGGTTCCGAGGGGGAGGATGAGCCTGTGGTTAATTCTTCTTCCTGATGGGAAAATAGAGTGACCTGTGCCTGTCCCAACACCAAGAGCTAGTCTCTCACTGGTTCCCCGTGTACCCGTTCATCCTCAGGACAAATTGCAACCTGTACGGAACAGGAGGTTAAAGGTGCTGATGCTCCAAGTAGGGAGATTGTTAGTAAAGCGGCTGGAATGGCGAACCCGGGCACAAGGAGAAGAGAAATGAGGTGCGTTTTAGAAACCTTTCCCCATCACATGGTGTACCATCCTTTTGTTTTCTCATGCATGTTTTCGATGTAGGAAGATGCCCTTGAACCTGGAGATTTGGGACCCATGCGATGGGTACCACGCAGTATTACTTTAAAGGGTCGGCGTTTGCTCACCCAACCTCACCAAACCTCTCAGCCCCAAGAGTGTCCACCCTTATGTCTCCTCCAGCTGTGGGTCTAGATATGGTCAATCCAGGTTGCATCACAGCCCCTGAACGCATTGTGTAAGAATTTCTCTCTCTTTCACTGTCTTGGTTTCATGGGTTTTTCAAAGTAATTTATTTTTATAATGCGGTTTAGCTGCTTTTCACTGCTGTGTTTATGCCGCTTTACACCCACTTGACACACTAACAGAGAGATATCAATACATAGGTTTTAAGATTATTACTAGTCAGATATATTCTTGTGCGGTGAATAGGGCGTGTTGAGTCCAGTTCTCTGAGCAAGGAGTAGGTCTTGTCTATTACATATTGGGTTTATGGAACGGTATCTGAGCTAATTTGAAACCCTTGTTTTATGTATCACCCCACCTCACCTTTCCCGTTAAGCAGCCATAGTGTGTTTTCTGCATGTGTGACTCTGTTCTGTTTTGTAATTCAGTTCAAGTGTAACGGTTTTGACATTCCCTCTATAAGTGATACCTTATGAGAGGTGTCCTTTTCTGTGTGACTTATTTCACTTAGAATCGTCGTACCTAAATCCACTCATCATGCTGCTACTAGCCTTATGACATTGATTTCATGGCTGAGTGATATTCCATTGTACATAAGGACCACAACTTCTTTATCCATTTTTCTCTTTCCTGGGATATTGAAGGTGGAATGAAGTGGAGGTCCTTGTCAACAGAGCAGCCCTAAACTTTGGGGTGCTTGTGTCTTGCTGATTTTTCATTTTCCCAATTTATACCCCCATGAGTGGAAGTGCCCTATGCTCTCTAAGCTGTGTTTTTTAGATGTTTCAGGACACACCGTACACTTCTCCAGAGTGGCTGTTGGCAATTTACATCCCGCCCATCAGTGTAGCAAGGCTCCCATTTCTCCATGGCCTGTCCTGCATTTCTGGTTTTGAGACTTTTTTCAGCATGGCCCTTTTGACCGAAGGGTAGCGAGTCTTCTTTGTAGCGCTGATTTGCCTTTCCAGGTTGCCTGGTTGGCCAAAAAGGGCGTATGCGGTTTTTCCTGAATATATTCAGGAAAAAACGCATACGCCCTTTTTGGCCAAGGGCATCATTGTCAACGTTTTGCCGCTTTTCATGTGCTTTAAAGGCGATTCGAATCTACCTCCTGAAATCTGTTTCCTGCAATTCTGCCTTGATTTCAAATCCTCTTCTTTGCCTTCCCTCAATATATTTGTGGACGAGAGTTATCATTTATAACTCTGCAGGTTTGTGAATTGCAGTGCCCTGAAGCTCCACTTTACAACTCGCTTTTTTGAGAGCTGGCCGCAAAAGCACTGGATGGCTTCAGGCCCTGTTCTGGTTCCGTGGGGGGAGGATGAGCCTGTGGTTAATTCTTCTCCCTGATGGAAAAATAGAGTGACCTGTGCCTGTCCCAACACCAAGAGCTAGTCTCTCACTGGTTCCCCGTGTACCCGTTCAACCTCAGGACAAATTGCAACCTGTACGGAACAGGAGGTTAAAGGTGCTGATGCTCCAAGTAGGGAGATTGTTAGTAAAGCGGCTGGAATGGCGAAACCAGGCACAAGGAGAAGAGAAATGAGGTGCGTTTTAGAAACCTTTCCCCATCACATGGTGTACCCTCTTTTTGTTTTCTCATGCATGTTTTCGATGTAGGAATATGCCCTTGAACCTGGAGATTAGGGACCCATGCGATAGGTACCACGCAGTATTACTTTAATGGGTCTGCGTTTGCTCACCCAACCTCACCAAACCTCTCAGCCCCAAGAGTGTCCACCCTTATGTCTCATCCAGCTGTGGGTCTAGATATGGCCAATCCAGTTTGCATCACAGCCCCTGAACGCATTGTGTAAGAATTTCTCTCTCTTTCACTGTCTTGGTTTCATGGGTTTTTCAAAGTAATTTATTTTTATAATGCGGTTTAGCTGCTTTTCACTGCTGTGTTTATGCCGCTTTACACCCACTTGACACACTAACAGAGAGATATCAATACATAGGTTTTAAGATTATTACTAGTCAGATATATTCTTGTGCGGTGAATAGGGCGTGTTGAGTCCAGTTCTCTGAGCAAGGAGTAGGTCTTGTCTATTACATATTGGGTTTATGGAACGGTATCTGAGCTAATTTGAAACTCTTGTTTTATGTATCACCCCACCTCACCTTTCCCGTTAAGCAGCCATAGTGTGTTTTCTGCATGTGTGACTCTGTTCTGTTTTGTAATTCAGTTCAAGTGTAACGGTTTTGACATTCCCTCTATAAGTGATACCTTATGAGAGGTGTCCTTTTCTGTGTGACTTATTTCACTTAGAATCGTCGTACCTAAATCCACTCATCATGCTGCTACTAGCCTTATGACATTGATTTCATGGCTGAGTGATATTCCATTGTACATAAGGACCACAACTTCTTTATCCATTTTTCTCTTTCCTGGGATATTGAAGGTGGAATGAAGTGGAGGTCCTTGTCAACAGAGCAGCCCTAAACTTTGGGGTGCTTGTGTCTTGCTGATTTTTCATTTTCCCAATTTATACCCCCATGAGTGGAAGTGCCCTATGCTCTCTAAGCTGTGTTTTTTAGATGTTTCAGAACACACCGTACACTTCTCCAGAGTGGCTGTTGGCAATTTACATCCCGCCCATCAGTGTAGCAAGGCTCCCATTTCTCCATGGCCTGTCCTGCATTTCTGGTTTTGAGACTTTTTTCAGCATGGCCCTTTTGACCGAAGGGTAGCGAGTCTTCTTTGTAGCGCTGATTTGCCTTTCCAGGTTGCTTGGTTGGCCAAAAAGGGCGTATGCGTTTTTTCCTGAATATATTCAGGAAAAAACGCATACGCCCTTTTTGGCCAAGGGCATCATTGTCAACGTTTTGCCGCTTTTCATGTGCTTTAAAGGCGATTCGAATCTACCTCCTGAAATCTGTTTCCTGCAATTCTGCCTTGATTTCAAATCCTCTTCTTTGCCTTCCCTCAATATATTTGTGGACGAGAGTTATCATTTATAACTCTGCAGGTTTGTGAATTGCAGTGCCCTGAAGCTCCACTTTACAACTCGCTTTTTTGAGAGCTGGCCGCAAAAGCACTGGATGGCTTCAGGCCCTGTTCTGGTTCCGTGGGGGGAGGATGAGCCTGTGGTTAATTCTTCTCCCTGATGGAAAAATAGAGTGACCTGTGCCTGTCCCAACACCAAGAGCTAGTCTCTCACTGGTTCCCCGTGTACCCGTTCATCCTCAGGACAAATTGCAACCTGTACGGAACAGGAGGTTAAAGGTGCTGATGCTCCAAGTAGGGAGATTGTTAGTAAAGCGGCTGGAATGGCGAAACCAGGCACAAGGAGAAGAGAAATGAGGTGCGTTTTAGAAACCTTTCCCCATCACATGGTGTACCCTCTTTTTGTTTTCTCATGCATGTTTTCGATGTAGGAATATGCCCTTGAACCTGGAGATTAGGGACCCATGCGATAGGTACCACGCAGTATTACTTTAATGGGTCTGCATTTGCTCACCCAACCTCACCAAACCTCTCAGCCCCAAGAGTGTCCACCCTTATGTCTCATCCAGCTGTGGGTCTAGATATGGCCAATCCAGTTTGCATCACAGCCCCTGAACGCATTGTGTAAGAATTTCTCTCTCTTTCACTGTCTTGGTTTCATGGGTTTTTCAAAGTAATTTATTTTTATAATGGGGTTTAGCTGCTTTTCACTGCTGTGTTTATGCCACTTTACACCCACTTGACACACTAACAGAGAGATATCAATACATAGGTTTTAAGATTATTACTAGTCAGATATATTCTTGTGCGGTGAATAGGGTTTGTTGAGTCTAGTTCTCTGAGCAAGGAGTAGATCTTGTCTATTACATATTGGGTTTATGGAACGGTATCTGAGCTAATTTGAAACCCTTGTTTTATGTATCACCCCACCTCACCTTTCCCGTTAAGCAGCCATAGTGTGTTTTCTGCATGTGTGACTCTGTTCTGTTTTGTAATTCAGTTCAAGTGTAACGGTTTTTACATTCCCTCTATAAGTGATACCTTATGAGAAGTGACCTTTTCTGTGTGACTTACTTCACTTAGAATCGTCGTACCTAAATCCACTCATCATGCTGCTACTAGCCTTATGACATTGATTTCATGGCTGAGTGATATTCCATTGTACATAAGGACCACAACTTCTTTATCCATTTTTCTCTTTCCTGGGATATTGAAGGTGGAATGAAGTGGAGGTCCTTGTCAACAGAGCAGCCCTAAACTTTGGGGTGCTTGTGTCTTGCTGATTTTTCATTTTCCCAATTTATACCCCCATGAGTGGAAGTGCCCTATGCTCTCTAAGCTGTGTTTTTTAGATGTTTCAGGACACACCGTACACTTCTCCAGAGTGGCTGTTGGCAATTTACATCCCGCCCATCAGTGTAGCAAGGCTCCCATTTCTCCATGGCCTGTCCTGCATTGCTGGTTTTGAGACTTTTTTCAGCATGGCCCTTTTGACCGATGGGTAGCGAGTCTTCTTTGTAGCGCTGATTTGCCTTTCCAGGTTGCTTGGTTGGCCAAAAAGGGCGTATGCGTTTTTTCCTGAATATATTCAGGAAAAAACGCATACGCCCTTTTTGGCCAAGGGCATCATTGTCAACGATTTGCCGCTTTTCATGTGCTTTAAAGGCGATTCGAATCTACCTCCTGAAATCTGTTTCCTGCAATTCTGCCTTGATTTCAAATCCTCTTCTTTGCCTTCCCTCAATATATTTGTGGACGAGAGTTATCATTTATAACTCTGCAGGTTTGTGAATTGCAGTGCCCTGAATCTCCATTTTACAACTCGCATTTTTGGGAGCTGGCCGCAAAAGCGCAGGATGGCTTCAGGCCCTGTTCTGGTTCCGAGGGGGAGGATGAGCCTGTGGTTAATTCTTCTTCCTGATGGGAAAATAGAGTGACCTGTGCCTGTCCCAACACCAAGAGCTAGTCTCTCACTGGTTCCCCGTGTACCCGTTCATCCTCAGGACAAATTGCAACCTGTACGGAACAGGAGGTTAAAGGTGCTGATGCTCCAAGTAGGGAGATTGTTAGTAAAGCGGCTGGAATGGCGAACCCGGGCACAAGGAGAAGAGAAATGAGGTGCGTTTTAGAAACCTTTCCCCATCACATGGTATACCATCCTTTTGTTTTCTCATGCATGTTTTCGATGTAGGAAGATGCCCTTGAACCTGGAGATTTGGGACCCATGCGATGGGTACCACGCAGTATTACTTTAAAGGGTCGGCGTTTGCTCACCCAACCTCACCAAACCTCTCAGCCCCAAGAGTGTCCACCCTTATGTCTCCTCCAGCTGTGGGTCTAGATATGGTCAATCCAGGTTGCATCACAGCCCCTGAACGCATTGTGTAAGAATTTCTCTCTCTTTCACTGTCTTTGTTTCATGGGTTTTTCGAAGTAATTTATTTTTATAATGCGGTTTAGCTGCTTTTCACTGCTGTGTTTATGCCGCTTTACACCCACTTGACACACTAACAGAGAGATATCAATACATAGGTTTTAAGATTATTACTAGTCAGATATATTCTTGTGCGGTGAATAGGGCGTGTTGAGTCCAGTTCTCTGAGCAAGGAGTAGGTCTTGTCTATTACATATTGGGTTTATGGAACGGTATCTGAGCTAATTTGAAACCC
Organism: Balaenoptera borealis; assembly: GCF_965194805.1. Taxonomy (NCBI): domain Eukaryota; kingdom Metazoa; phylum Chordata; class Mammalia; order Artiodactyla; family Balaenopteridae; genus Balaenoptera; species Balaenoptera borealis. The sequence continues at coordinate 957,116 of NW_028123938.1, read as the reverse complement.
TTGTTTTATGTATCACCCCACCTCACCTTTCCCGTTAAGCAGCCATAGTGTGTTTTCTGCATGTGTGACTCTGTTCTGTTTTGTAATTCAGTTCAAGTGTAACGGTTTTGACATTCCCTCTATAAGTGATACCTTATGAGAAGTGTCCTTTTCTGTGTGACTTATTTCACTTAGAATCGTCGTACCTAAATCCACTCATCATGCTGCTACTAGCCTTATGACATTGATTTCATGGCTGAGTGATATTCCATTGTACATAAGGACCACAACTTCTTTATCCATTTTTCTCTTTCCTGGGATATTGAAGGTGGAATGAAGTGGAGGTCCTTGTCAACAGAGCAGCCCTAAACTTTGGGGTGCTTGTGTCTTGCTGATTTTTCATTTTCCCAATTTATACCCCCATGAGTGGAAGTGCCCTATGCTCTCTAAGCTGTGTTTTTTAGATATTTCAGGACACACCGTACACTTCTCCAGAGTGGCTGTTGGCAATTTACATCCCGCCCATCAGTGTAGCAAGGCTCCCATTTCTCCATGGCCTGTCCTGCATTGCTGGTTTTGAGACTTTTTTCAGCATGGCCCTTTTGACCGATGGGTAGCGAGTCTTCTTTGTAGCGCTGATTTGCCTTTCCAGGTTGCTTGGTTGGCCAAAAAGGGCGTATGCGGTTTTTCCTGAATATATTCAGGAAAAAACGCATACGCCCTTTTTGGCCAAGGGCATCATTGTCAACGATTTGCCACTTTTCATGTGCTTTAAAGGCGATTCGAATCTACCTCCTGAAATCTGTTTCCTGCAATTCTGCCTTGATTTCAAATCCTCTTCTTTGCCTTCCCTCAATATATTTGTGGACGAGAGTTATCATTTATAACTCTGCAGGTTTGTGAATTGCAGTGCCCTGAATCTCCATTTTACAACTCGCATTTTTGGGAGCTGGCCGCAAAAGCGCAGGATGGCTTCAGGCCCTGTTCTGGTTCCGAGGGGGAGGATGAGCCTGTGGTTAATTCTTCTTCCTGATGGGAAAATAGAGTGACCTGTGCCTGTCCCAACACCAAGAGCTAGTCTCTCACTGGTTCCCCGTGTACCCGTTCATCCTCAGGACAAATTGCAACCTGTACGGAACAGGAGGTTAAAGGTGCTGATGCTCCAAGTAGGGAGATTGTTAGTAAAGCGGCTGGAATGGCGAACCCGGGCACAAGGAGAAGAGAAATGAGGTGCGTTTTAGAAACCTTTCCCCATCACATGGTGTACCATCCTTTTGTTTTCTCATGCATGTTTTCGATGTAGGAAGATGCCCTTGAACCTGGAGATTTGGGACCCATGCGATGGGTACCACGCAGTATTACTTTAAAGGGTCGGCGTTTGCTCACCCAACCTCACCAAACCTCTCAGCCCCAAGAGTGTCCACCCTTATGTCTCCTCCAGCTGTGGGTCTAGATATGGTCAATCCAGGTTGCATCACAGCCCCTGAACGCATTGTGTAAGAATTTCTCTCTCTTTCACTGTCTTGGTTTCATGGGTTTTTCGAAGTAATTTATTTTTATAATGCGGTTTAGCTGCTTTTCACTGCTGTGTTTATGCCGCTTTACACCCACTTGACACACTAACAGAGAGATATCAATACATAGGTTTTAAGATTATTACTAGTCAGATATATTCTTGTGCGGTGAATAGGGCGTGTTGAGTCCAGTTCTCTGAGCAAGGAGTAGGTCTTGTCTATTACATATTGGGTTTATGGAACGGTATCTGAGCTAATTTGAAACCCTTGTTTTATGTATCACCCCACCTCACCTTTCCCGTTAAGCAGCCATAGTGTGTTTTCTGCATGTGTGACTCTGTTCTGTTTTGTAATTCAGTTCAAGTGTAACGGTTTTGACATTCCCTCTATAAGTGATACCTTATGAGAGGTGTCCTTTTCTGTGTGACTTATTTCACTTAGAATCGTCGTACCTAAATCCACTCATCATGCTGCTACTAGCCTTATGACATTGATTTCATGGCTGAGTGATATTCCATTGTACATAAGGACCACAACTTCTTTATCCATTTTTCTCTTTCCTGGGATATTGAAGGTGGAATGAAGTGGAGGTCCTTGTCAACAGAGCAGCCCTAAACTTTGGGGTGCTTGTGTCTTGCTGATTTTTCATTTTCCCAATTTATACCCCCATGAGTGGAAGTGCCCTATGCTCTCTAAGCTGTGTTTTTTAGATGTTTCAGGACACACCGTACACTTCTCCAGAGTGGCTGTTGGCAATTTACATCCCGCCCATCAGTGTAGCAAGGCTCCCATTTCTCCATGGCCTGTCCTGCATTTCTGGTTTTGAGACTTTTTTCAGCATGGCCCTTTTGACCGAAGGGTAGCGAGTCTTCTTTGTAGCGCTGATTTGCCTTTCCAGGTTGCCTGGTTGGCCAAAAAGGGCGTATGCGGTTTTTCCTGAATATATTCAGGAAAAAACGCATACGCCCTTTTTGGCCAAGGGCATCATTGTCAACGTTTTGCCGCTTTTCATGTGCTTTAAAGGCGATTCGAATCTACCTCCTGAAATCTGTTTCCTGCAATTCTGCCTTGATTTCAAATCCTCTTCTTTGCCTTCCCTCAATATATTTGTGGACGAGAGTTATCATTTATAACTCTGCAGGTTTGTGAATTGCAGTGCCCTGAAGCTCCACTTTACAACTCGCTTTTTTGAGAGCTGGCCGCAAAAGCACTGGATGGCTTCAGGCCCTGTTCTGGTTCCGTGGGGGGAGGATGAGCCTGTGGTTAATTCTTCTCCCTGATGGAAAAATAGAGTGACCTGTGCCTGTCCCAACACCAAGAGCTAGTCTCTCACTGGTTCCCCGTGTACCCGTTCATCCTCAGGACAAATTGCAACCTGTACGGAACAGGAGGTTAAAGGTGCTGATGCTCCAAGTAGGGAGATTGTTAGTAAAGCGGCTGGAATGGCGAAACCAGGCACAAGGAGAAGAGAAATGAGGTGCGTTTTAGAAACCTTTCCCCATCACATGGTGTACCCTCTTTTTGTTTTCTCATGCATGTTTTCGATGTAGGAATATGCCCTTGAACCTGGAGATTAGGGACCCATGCGATAGGTACCACGCAGTATTACTTTAATGGGTCTGCGTTTGCTCACCCAACCTCACCAAACCTCTCAGCCCCAAGAGTGTCCACCCTTATGTCTCATCCAGCTGTGGGTCTAGATATGGCCAATCCAGTTTGCATCACAGCCCCTGAACGCATTGTGTAAGAATTTCTCTCTCTTTCACTGTCTTGGTTTCATGGGTTTTTCAAAGTAATTTATTTTTATAATGCGGTTTAGCTGCTTTTCACTGCTGTGTTTATGCCGCTTTACACCCACTTGACACACTAACAGAGAGATATCAATACATAGGTTTTAAGATTATTACTAGTCAGATATATTTTTGTGCGGTGAATAGGGCGTGTTGAGTCCAGTTCTCTGAGCAAGGAGTAGGTATTGTCTATTACATATTGGGTTTATGGAACGGTATCTGAGCTAATTTGAAACCCTTGTTTTATGTATCACCCCACCTCACCTTTCCCGTTAAGCAGCCATAGTGTGTTTTCTGCATGTGTGACTCTGTTCTGTTTTGTAATTCAGTTCAAGTGTAACGGTTTTGACATTCCCTCTATAAGTGATACCTTATGAGAGGTGTCCTTTTCTGTGTGACTTATTTCACTTAGAATCGTCGTACCTAAATCCACTCATCATGCTGCTACTAGCCTTATGACATTGATTTCATGGCTGAGTGATATTCCATTGTACATAAGGACCACAACTTCTTTATCCATTTTTCTCTTTCCTGGGATATTGAAGGTGGAATGAAGTGGAGGTCCTTGTCAACAGAGCAGCCCTAAACTTTGGGGTGCTTGTGTCTTGCTGATTTTTCATTTTCCCAATTTATACCCCCATGAGTGGAAGTGCCCTATGCTCTCTAAGCTGTGTTTTTTAGATGTTTCAGAACACACCGTACACTTCTCCAGAGTGGCTGTTGGCAATTTACATCCCGCCCATCAGTGTAGCAAGGCTCCCATTTCTCCATGGCCTGTCCTGCATTTCTGGTTTTGAGACTTTTTTCAGCATGGCCCTTTTGACCGAAGGGTAGCGAGTCTTCTTTGTAGCGCTGATTTGCCTTTCCAGGTTGCTTGGTTGGCCAAAAAGGGCGTATGCGTTTTTTCCTGAATATATTCAGGAAAAAACGCATACGCCCTTTTTGGCCAAGGGCATCATTGTCAACGTTTTGCCGCTTTTCATGTGCTTTAAAGGCGATTCGAATCTACCTCCTGAAATCTGTTTCCTGCAATTCTGCCTTGATTTCAAATCCTCTTCTTTGCCTTCCCTCAATATATTTGTGGACGAGAGTTATCATTTATAACTCTGCAGGTTTGTGAATTGCAGTGCCCTGAAGCTCCACTTTACAACTCGCTTTTTTGAGAGCTGGCCGCAAAAGCACTGGATGGCTTCAGGCCCTGTTCTGGTTCCGTGGGGGGAGGATGAGCCTGTGGTTAATTCTTCTCCCTGATGGAAAAATAGAGTGACCTGTGCCTGTCCCAACACCAAGAGCTAGTCTCTCACTGGTTCCCCGTGTACCCGTTCATCCTCAGGACAAATTGCAACCTGTACGGAACAGGAGGTTAAAGGTGCTGATGCTCCAAGTAGGGAGATTGTTAGTAAAGCGGCTGGAATGGCGAAACCAGGCACAAGGAGAAGAGAAATGAGGTGCGTTTTAGAAACCTTTCCCCATCACATGGTGTACCCTCTTTTTGTTTTCTCATGCATGTTTTCGATGTAGGAATATGCCCTTGAACCTGGAGATTAGGGACCCATGCGATAGGTACCACGCAGTATTACTTTAATGGGTCTGCATTTGCTCACCCAACCTCACCAAACCTCTCAGCCCCAAGAGTGTCCACCCTTATGTCTCATCCAGCTGTGGGTCTAGATATGGCCAATCCAGTTTGCATCACAGCCCCTGAACGCATTGTGTAAGAATTTCTCTCTCTTTCACTGTCTTGGTTTCATGGGTTTTTCAAAATAATTTATTTTTATAATGGGGTTTAGCTGCTTTTCACTGCTGTGTTTATGCCACTTTACACCCACTTGACACACTAACAGAGAGATATCAATACATAGGTTTTAAGATTATTACTAGTCAGATATATTCTTGTGCGGTGAATAGGGTTTGTTGAGTCTAGTTCTCTGAGCAAGGAGTAGATCTTGTCTATTACATATTGGGTTTATGGAACGGTATCTGAGCTAATTTGAAACCCTTGTTTTATGTATCACCCCACCTCACCTTTCCCGTTAAGCAGCCATAGTGTGTTTTCTGCATGTGTGACTCTGTTCTGTTTTGTAATTCAGTTCAAGTGTAACGGTTTTTACATTCCCTCTATAAGTGATACCTTATGAGAAGTGACCTTTTCTGTGTGACTTACTTCACTTAGAATCGTCGTACCTAAATCCACTCATCATGCTGCTACTAGCCTTATGACATTGATTTCATGGCTGAGTGATATTCCATTGTACATAAGGACCACAACTTCTTTATCCATTTTTCTCTTTCCTGGGATATTGAAGGTGGAATGAAGTGGAGGTCCTTGTCAACAGAGCAGCCCTAAACTTTGGGGTGCTTGTGTCTTGCTGATTTTTCATTTTCCCAATTTATACCCCCATGAGTGGAAGTGCCCTATGCTCTCTAAGCTGTGTTTTTTAGATGTTTCAGGACACACCGTACACTTCTCCAGAGTGGCTGTTGGCAATTTACATCCCGCCCATCAGTGTAGCAAGGCTCCCATTTCTCCATGGCCTGTCCTGCATTGCTGGTTTTGAGACTTTTTTCAGCATGGCCCTTTTGACCGATGGGTAGCGAGTCTTCTTTGTAGCGCTGATTTGCCTTTCCAGGTTGCTTGGTTGGCCAAAAAGGGCGTATGCGTTTTTTCCTGAATATATTCAGGAAAAAACGCATACGCCCTTTTTGGCCAAGGGCATCATTGTCAACGATTTGCCGCTTTTCATGTGCTTTAAAGGCGATTCGAATCTACCTCCTGAAATCTGTTTCCTGCAATTCTGCCTTGATTTCAAATCCTCTTCTTTGCCTTCCCTCAATATATTTGTGGACGAGAGTTATCATTTATAACTCTGCAGGTTTGTGAATTGCAGTGCCCTGAATCTCCATTTTACAACTCGCATTTTTGGGAGCTGGCCGCAAAAGCGCAGGATGGCTTCAGGCCCTGTTCTGGTTCCGAGGGGGAGGATGAGCCTGTGGTTAATTCTTCTTCCTGATGGGAAAATAGAGTGACCTGTGCCTGTCCCAACACCAAGAGCTAGTCTCTCACTGGTTCCCCGTGTACCCGTTCATCCTCAGGACAAATTGCAACCTGTACGGAACAGGAGGTTAAAGGTGCTGATGCTCCAAGTAGGGAGATTGTTAGTAAAGCGGCTGGAATGGCGAACCCGGGCACAAGGAGAAGAGAAATGAGGTGCGTTTTAGAAACCTTTCCCCATCACATGGTATACCATCCTTTTGTTTTCTCATGCATGTTTTCGATGTAGGAAGATGCCCTTGAACCTGGAGATTTGGGACCCATGCGATGGGTACCACGCAGTATTACTTTAAAGGGTCGGCGTTTGCTCACCCAACCTCACCAAACCTCTCAGCCCCAAGAGTGTCCACCCTTATGTCTCCTCCAGCTGTGGGTCTAGATATGGTCAATCCAGGTTGCATCACAGCCCCTGAACGCATTGTGTAAGAATTTCTCTCTCTTTCACTGTCTTTGTTTCATGGGTTTTTCGAAGTAATTTATTTTTATAATGCGGTTTAGCTGCTTTTCACTGCTGTGTTTATGCCGCTTTACACCCACTTGACACACTAACAGAGAGATATCAATACATAGGTTTTAAGATTATTACTAGTCAGATATATTCTTGTGCGGTGAATAGGGCGTGTTGAGTCCAGTTCTCTGAGCAAGGAGTAGGTCTTGTCTATTACATATTGGGTTTATGGAACGGTATCTGAGCTAATTTGAAACCCTTGTTTTATGTATCACCCCACCTCACCTTTCCCGTTAAGCAGCCATAGTGTGTTTTCTGCATGTGTGACTCTGTTCTGTTTTGTAATTCAGTTCAAGTGTAACGGTTTTGACATTCCCTCTATAAGTGATACCTTATGAGAAGTGTCCTTTTCTGTGTGACTTATTTCACTTAGAATCGTCGTACCTAAATCCACTCATCATGCTGCTACTAGCCTTATGACATTGATTTCATGGCTGAGTGATATTCCATTGTACATAAGGACCACAACTTCTTTATCCATTTTTCTCTTTCCTGGGATATTGAAGGTGGAATGAAGTGGAGGTCCTTGTCAACAGAGCAGCCCTAAACTTTGGGGTGCTTGTGTCTTGCTGATTTTTCATTTTCCCAATTTATACCCCCATGAGTGGAAGTGCCCTATGCTCTCTAAGCTGTGTTTTTTAGATATTTCAGGACACACCGTACACTTCTCCAGAGTGGCTGTTGGCAATTTACATCCCGCCCATCAGTGTAGCAAGGCTCCCATTTCTCCATGGCCTGTCCTGCATTGCTGGTTTTGAGACTTTTTTCAGCATGGCCCTTTTGACCGATGGGTAGCGAGTCTTCTTTGTAGCGCTGATTTGCCTTTCCAGGTTGCTTGGTTGGCCAAAAAGGGCGTATGCGGTTTTTCCTGAATATATTCAGGAAAAAACGCATACGCCCTTTTTGGCCAAGGGCATCATTGTCAACGATTTGCCGCTTTTCATGTGCTTTAAAGGAGATTCGAATCTACCTCCTGAAATCTGTTTCCTGCAATTCTGCCTTGATTTCAAATCCTCTTCTTTGCCTTCCCTCAATATATTTGTGGACGAGAGTTATCATTTATAACTCTGCAGGTTTGTGAATTGCAGTGCCCTGAATCTCCATTTTACAACTCGCTTTTTTGGGAGCTGGCCGCAAAAGCGCAGGATGGCTTCAGGCCCTGTTCTGGTTCCGAGGGGGAGGATGAGCCTGTGGTTAATTCTTCTTCCTGATGGGAAAATAGAGTGACCTGTGCCTGTCCCAACACCAAGAGCTAGTCTCTCACTGGTTCCCCGTGTACCCGTTCATCCTCAGGACAAATTGCAACCTGTACGGAACAGGAGGTTAAAGGTGCTGATGCTCCAAGTAGGGAGATTGTTAGTAAAGCGGCTGGAATGGCGAACCCGGGCACAAGGAGAAGAGAAATGAGGTGCGTTTTAGAAACCTTTCCCCATCACATGGTGTACCATCCTTTTGTTTTCTCATGCATGTTTTCGATGTAGGAAGATGCCCTTGAACCTGGAGATTTGGGACCCATGCGATGGGTACCACGCAGTATTACTTTAAAGGGTCGGCGTTTGCTCACCCAACCCCACCAAACCTCTCAGCCCCAAGAGTGTCCACCCTTATGTCTCCTCCAGCTGTGGGTCTAGATATGGTCAATCCAGGTTGCATCACAGCCCCTGAACGCATTGTGTAAGAATTTCTCTCTCTTTCACTGTCTTGGTTTCATGGGTTTTTCGAAGTAATTTATTTTTATAATGCGGTTTAGCTGCTTTTCACTGCTGTGTTTATGCCGCTTTACACCCACTTGACACACTAACAGAGAGATATCAATACATAGGTTTTAAGATTATTACTAGTCAGATATATTCTTGTGCGGTGAATAGGGCGTGTTGAGTCCAGTTCTCTGAGCAAGGAGTAGGTCTTGTCTATTACATATTGGGTTTATGGAACGGTATCTGAGCTAATTTGAAACCCTTGTTTTATGTATCACCCCACCTCACCTTTCCCGTTAAGCAGCCATAGTGTGTTTTCTGCATGTGTGACTCTGTTCTGTTTTGTAATTCAGTTCAAGTGTAACGGTTTTGACATTCCCTCTATAAGTGATACCTTATGAGAGGTGTCCTTTTCTGTGTGACTTATTTCACTTAGAATCGTCGTACCTAAATCCACTCATCATGCTGCTACTAGCCTTATGACATTGATTTCATGGCTGAGTGATATTCCATTGTACATAAGGACCACAACTTCTTTATCCATTTTTCTCTTTCCTGGGATATTGAAGGTGGAATGAAGTGGAGGTCCTTGTCAACAGAGCAGCCCTAAACTTTGGGGTGCTTGTGTCTTGCTGATTTTTCATTTTCCCAATTTATACCCCCATGAGTGGAAGTGCCCTATGCTCTCTAAGCTGTGTTTTTTAGATGTTTCAGGACACACCGTACACTTCTCCAGAGTGGCTGTTGGCAATTTACATCCCGCCCATCAGTGTAGCAAGGCTCCCATTTCTCCATGGCCTGTCCTGCATTTCTGGTTTTGAGACTTTTTTCAGCATGGCCCTTTTGACCGAAGGGTAGCGAGTCTTCTTTGTAGCGCTGATTTGCCTTTCCAGGTTGCCTGGTTGGCCAAAAAGGGCGTATGCGGTTTTTCCTGAATATATTCAGGAAAAAACGCATACGCCCTTTTTGGCCAAGGGCATCATTGTCAACGTTTTGCCGCTTTTCATGTGCTTTAAAGGCGATTCGAATCTACCTCCTGAAATCTGTTTCCTGCAATTCTGCCTTGATTTCAAATCCTCTTCTTTGCCTTCCCTCAATATATTTGTGGACGAGAGTTATCATTTATAACTCTGCAGGTTTGTGAATTGCAGTGCCCTGAAGCTCCACTTTACAACTCGCTTTTTTGAGAGCTGGCCGCAAAAGCACTGGATGGCTTCAGGCCCTGTTCTGGTTCCGTGGGGGGAGGATGAGCCTGTGGTTAATTCTTCTCCCTGATGGAAAAATAGAGTGACCTGTGCCTGTCCCAACACCAAGAGCTAGTCTCTCACTGGTTCCCCGTGTACCCGTTCATCCTCAGGACAAATTGCAACCTGTACGGAACAGGAGGTTAAAGGTGCTGATGCTCCAAGTAGGGAGATTGTTAGTAAAGCGGCTGGAATGGCGAAACCAGGCACAAGGAGAAGAGAAATGAGGTGCGTTTTAGAAACCTTTCCCCATCACATGGTGTACCCTCTTTTTGTTTTCTCATGCATGTTTTCGATGTAGGAATATGCCCTTGAACCTGGAGATTAGGGACCCATGCGATAGGTACCACGCAGTATTACTTTAATGGGTCTGCGTTTGCTCACCCAACCTCACCAAACCTCTCAGCCCCAAGAGTGTCCACCCTTATGTCTCATCCAGCTGTGGGTCTAGATATGGCCAATCCAGTTTGCATCACAGCCCCTGAACGCATTGTGTAAGAATTTCTCTCTCTTTCACTGTCTTGGTTTCATGGGTTTTTCAAAGTAATTTATTTTTATAATGCGGTTTAGCTGCTTTTCACTGCTGTGTTTATGCCGCTTTACACCCACTTGACACACTAACAGAGAGATATCAATACATAGGTTTTAAGATTATTACTAGTCAGATATATTTTTGTGCGGTGAATAGGGCGTGTTGAGTCCAGTTCTCTGAGCAAGGAGTAGGTATTGTCTATTACATATTGGGTTTATGGAACGGTATCTGAGCTAATTTGAAACCCTTGTTTTATGTATCACCCCACCTCACCTTTCCCGTTAAGCAGCCATAGTGTGTTTTCTGCATGTGTGACTCTGTTCTGTTTTGTAATTCAGTTCAAGTGTAACGGTTTTGACATTCCCTCTATAAGTGATACCTTATGAGAGGTGTCCTTTTCTGTGTGACTTATTTCACTTAGAATCGTCGTACCTAAATCCACTCATCATGCTGCTACTAGCCTTATGACATTGATTTCATGGCTGAGTGATATTCCATTGTACATAAGGACCACAACTTCTTTATCCATTTTTCTCTTTCCTGGGATATTGAAGGTGGAATGAAGTGGAGGTCCTTGTCAACAGAGCAGCCCTAAACTTTGGGGTGCTTGTGTCTTGCTGATTTTTCATTTTCCCAATTTATACCCCCATGAGTGGAAGTGCCCTATGCTCTCTAAGCTGTGTTTTTTAGATGTTTCAGAACACACCGTACACTTCTCCAGAGTGGCTGTTGGCAATTTACATCCCGCCCATCAGTGTAGCAAGGCTCCCATTTCTCCATGGCCTGTCCTGCATTTCTGGTTTTGAGACTTTTTTCAGCATGGCCCTTTTGACCGAAGGGTAGCGAGTCTTCTTTGTAGCGCTGATTTGCCTTTCCAGGTTGCTTGGTTGGCCAAAAAGGGCGTATGCGTTTTTTCCTGAATATATTCAGGAAAAAACGCATACGCCCTTTTTGGCCAAGGGCATCATTGTCAACGTTTTGCCGCTTTTCATGTGCTTTAAAGGCGATTCGAATCTACCTCCTGAAATCTGTTTCCTGCAATTCTGCCTTGATTTCAAATCCTCTTCTTTGCCTTCCCTCAATATATTTGTGGACGAGAGTTATCATTTATAACTCTGCAGGTTTGTGAATTGCAGTGCCCTGAAGCTCCACTTTACAACTCGCTTTTTTGAGAGCTGGCCGCAAAAGCACTGGATGGCTTCAGGCCCTGTTCTGGTTCCGTGGGGGGAGGATGAGCCTGTGGTTAATTCTTCTCCCTGATGGAAAAATAGAGTGACCTGTGCCTGTCCCAACACCAAGAGCTAGTCTCTCACTGGTTCCCCGTGTACCCGTTCATCCTCAGGACAAATTGCAACCTGTACGGAACAGGAGGTTAAAGGTGCTGATGCTCCAAGTAGGGAGATTGTTAGTAAAGCGGCTGGAATGGCGAAACCAGGCACAAGGAGAAGAGAAATGAGGTGCGTTTTAGAAACCTTTCCCCATCACATGGTGTACCCTCTTTTTGTTTTCTCATGCATGTTTTCGATGTAGGAATATGCCCTTGAACCTGGAGATTAGGGACCCATGCGATAGGTACCACGCAGTATTACTTTAATGGGTCTGCATTTGCTCACCCAACCTCACCAAACCTCTCAGCCCCAAGAGTGTCCACCCTTATGTCTCATCCAGCTGTGGGTCTAGATATGGCCAATCCAGTTTGCATCACAGCCCCTGAACGCATTGTGTAAGAATTTCTCTCTCTTTCACTGTCTTGGTTTCATGGGTTTTTCAAAGTAATTTATTTTTATAATGGGGTTTAGCTGCTTTTCACTGCTGTGTTTATGCCACTTTACACCCACTTGACACACTAACAGAGAGATATCAATACATAGGTTTTAAGATTATTACTAGTCAGATATATTCTTGTGCGGTGAATAGGGTTTGTTGAGTCTAGTTCTCTGAGCAAGGAGTAGATCTTGTCTATTACATATTGGGTTTATGGAACGGTATCTGAGCTAATTTGAAACCCTTGTTTTATGTATCACCCCACCTCACCTTTCCCGTTAAGCAGCCATAGTGTGTTTTCTGCATGTGTGACTCTGTTCTGTTTTGTAATTCAGTTCAAGTGTAACGGTTTTTACATTCCCTCTATAAGTGATACCTTATGAGAAGTGACCTTTTCTGTGTGACTTACTTCACTTAGAATCGTCGTACCTAAATCCACTCATCATGCTGCTACTAGCCTTATGACATTGATTTCATGGCTGAGTGATATTCCATTGTACATAAGGACCACAACTTCTTTATCCATTTTTCTCTTTCCTGGGATATTGAAGGTGGAATGAAGTGGAGGTCCTTGTCAACAGAGCAGCCCTAAACTTTGGGGTGCTTGTGTCTTGCTGATTTTTCATTTTCCCAATTTATACCCCCATGAGTGGAAGTGCCCTATGCTCTCTAAGCTGTGTTTTTTAGATGTTTCAGGACACACCGTACACTTCTCCAGAGTGGCTGTTGGCAATTTACATCCCGCCCATCAGTGTAGCAAGGCTCCCATTTCTCCATGGCCTGTCCTGCATTGCTGGTTTTGAGACTTTTTTCAGCATGGCCCTTTTGACCGATGGGTAGCGAGTCTTCTTTGTAGCGCTGATTTGCCTTTCCAGGTTGCTTGGTTGGCCAAAAAGGGCGTATGCGTTTTTTCCTGAATATATTCAGGAAAAAACGCATACGCCCTTTTTGGCCAAGGGCATCATTGTCAACGATTTGCCGCTTTTCATGTGCTTTAAAGGCGATTCGAATCTACCTCCTGAAATCTGTTTCCTGCAATTCTGCCTTGATTTCAAATCCTCTTCTTTGCCTTCCCTCAATATATTTGTGGACGAGAGTTATCATTTATAACTCTGCAGGTTTGTGAATTGCAGTGCCCTGAATCTCCATTTTACAACTCGCATTTTTGGGAGCTGGCCGCAAAAGCGCAGGATGGCTTCAGGCCCTGTTCTGGTTCCGAGGGGGAGGATGAGCCTGTGGTTAATTCTTCTTCCTGATGGGAAAATAGAGTGACCTGTGCCTGTCCCAACACCAAGAGCTAGTCTCTCACTGGTTCCCCGTGTACCCGTTCATCCTCAGGACAAATTGCAACCTGTACGGAACAGGAGGTTAAAGGTGCTGATGCTCCAAGTAGGGAGATTGTTAGTAAAGCGGCTGGAATGGCGAACCCGGGCACAAGGAGAAGAGAAATGAGGTGCGTTTTAGAAACCTTTCCCCATCACATGGTATACCATCCTTTTGTTTTCTCATGCATGTTTTCGATGTAGGAAGATGCCCTTGAACCTGGAGATTTGGGACCCATGCGATGGGTACCACGCAGTATTACTTTAAAGGGTCGGCGTTTGCTCACCCAACCTCACCAAACCTCTCAGCCCCAAGAGTGTCCACCCTTATGTCTCCTCCAGCTGTGGGTCTAGATATGGTCAATCCAGGTTGCATCACAGCCCCTGAACGCATTGTGTAAGAATTTCTCTCTCTTTCACTGTCTTTGTTTCATGGGTTTTTCGAAGTAATTTATTTTTATAATGCGGTTTAGCTGCTTTTCACTGCTGTGTTTATGCCGCTTTACACCCACTTGACACACTAACAGAGAGATATCAATACATAGGTTTTAAGATTATTACTAGTCAGATATATTCTTGTGCGGTGAATAGGGCGTGTTGAGTCCAGTTCTCTGAGCAAGGAGTAGGTCTTGTCTATTACATATTGGGTTTATGGAACGGTATCTGAGCTAATTTGAAACCCTTGTTTTATGTATCACCCCACCTCACCTTTCCCGTTAAGCAGCCATAGTGTGTTTTCTGCATGTGTGACTCTGTTCTGTTTTGTAATTCAGTTCAAGTGTAACGGTTTTGACATTCCCTCTATAAGTGATACCTTATGAGAAGTGTCCTTTTCTGTGTGACTTATTTCACTTAGAATCGTCGTACCTAAATCCACTCATCATGCTGCTACTAGCCTTATGACATTGATTTCATGGCTGAGTGATATTCCATTGTACATAAGGACCACAACTTCTTTATCCATTTTTCTCTTTCCTGGGATATTGAAGGTGGAATGAAGTGGAGGTCCTTGTCAACAGAGCAGCCCTAAACTTTGGGGTGCTTGTGTCTTGCTGATTTTTCATTTTCCCAATTTATACCCCCATGAGTGGAAGTGCCCTATGCTCTCTAAGCTGTGTTTTTTAGATATTTCAGGACACACCGTACACTTCTCCAGAGTGGCTGTTGGCAATTTACATCCCGCCCATCAGTGTAGCAAGGCTCCCATTTCTCCATGGCCTGTCCTGCATTGCTGGTTTTGAGACTTTTTTCAGCATGGCCCTTTTGACCGATGGGTAGCGAGTCTTCTTTGTAGCGCTGATTTGCCTTTCCAGGTTGCTTGGTTGGCCAAAAAGGGCGTATGCGGTTTTTCCTGAATATATTCAGGAAAAAACGCATACGCCCTTTTTGGCCAAGGGCATCATTGTCAACGATTTGCCGCTTTTCATGTGCTTTAAAGGAGATTCGAATCTACCTCCTGAAATCTGTTTCCTGCAATTCTGCCTTGATTTCAAATCCTCTTCTTTGCCTTCCCTCAATATATTTGTGGACGAGAGTTATCATTTATAACTCTGCAGGTTTGTGAATTGCAGTGCCCTGAATCTCCATTTTACAACTCGCTTTTTTGGGAGCTGGCCGCAAAAGCGCAGGATGGCTTCAGGCCCTGTTCTGGTTCCGAGGGGGAGGATGAGCCTGTGGTTAATTCTTCTTCCTGATGGGAAAATAGAGTGACCTGTGCCTGTCCCAACACCAAGAGCTAGTCTCTCACTGGTTCCCCGTGTACCCGTTCATCCTCAGGACAAATTGCAACCTGTACGGAACAGGAGGTTAAAGGTGCTGATGCTCCAAGTAGGGAGATTGTTAGTAAAGCGGCTGGAATGGCGAACCCGGGCACAAGGAGAAGAGAAATGAGGTGCGTTTTAGAAACCTTTCCCCATCACATGGTGTACCATCCTTTTGTTTTCTCATGCATGTTTTCGATGTAGGAAGATGCCCTTGAACCTGGAGATTTGGGACCCATGCGATGGGTACCACGCAGTATTACTTTAAAGGGTCGGCGTTTGCTCACCCAACCCCACCAAACCTCTCAGCCCCAAGAGTGTCCACCCTTATGTCTCCTCCAGCTGTGGGTCTAGATATGGTCAATCCAGGTTGCATCACAGCCCCTGAACGCATTGTGTAAGAATTTCTCTCTCTTTCACTGTCTTGGTTTCATGGGTTTTTCAAAGTAATTTATTTTTATAATGCGGTTTAGCTGCTTTTCACTGCTATGTTTATGCCGCTTTACACCCACTTGACACACTAACAGAGAGATATCAATACATAGGTTTTAAGATTATTACTAGTCAGATATATTCTTGTGCGGTGAATAGGGCGTGTTGAGTCCAGTTCTCTGAGCAAGGAGTAGGTCTTGTCTATTACATATTGGGTTTATGGAACGGTATCTGAGCTAATTTGAAACCCTTGTTTTATGTATCACCCCACCTCACCTTTCCCGTTAAGCAGCCATAGTGTGTTTTCTGCATGTGTGACTCTGTTCTGTTTTGTAATTCAGTTCAAGTGTAACGGTTTTGACATTCCCTCTATAAGTGATACCTTATGAGAGGTGTCCTTTTCTGTGTGACTTATTTCACTTAGAATCGTCGTACCTAAATCCACTCATCATGCTGCTACTAGCCTTATGACATTGATTTCATGGCTGAGTGATATTCCATTGTACATAAGGACCACAACTTCTTTATCCATTTTTCTCTTTCCTGGGATATTGAAGGTGGAATGAAGTGGAGGTCCTTGTCAACAGAGCAGCCCTAAACTTTGGGGTGCTTGTGTCTTGCTGATTTTTCATTTTCCCAATTTATACCCCCATGAGTGGAAGTGCCCTATGCTCTCTAAGCTGTGTTTTTTAGATGTTTCAGGACACACCGTACACTTCTCCAGAGTGGCTGTTGGCAATTTACATCCCGCCCATCAGTGTAGCAAGGCTCCCATTTCTCCATGGCCTGTCCTGCATTGCTGGTTTTGAGACTTTTTTCAGCATGGCCCTTTTGACCGAAGGGTAGCGAGTCTTCTTTGTAGCGCTGATTTGCCTTTCCAGGTTGCTTGGTTGGCCAAAAAGGGCGTATGCGTTTTTTCCTGAATATATTCAGGAAAAAACGCATACGCCCTTTTTGGCCAAGGGCATCATTGTCAACGTTTTGCCGCTTTTCATGTGCTTTAAAGGCGATTCGAATCTACCTCCTGAAATCTGTTTCCTGCAATTCTGCCTTGATTTCAAATCCTCTTCTTTGCCTTCCCTCAATATATTTGTGGACGAGAGTTATCATTTATAACTCTGCAGGTTTGTGAATTGCAGTACCCTGAACCTCCATTTTACAACTCGTTTTTATGGGAGCTGGCCGCAAAATCGCAGAATGGCTTCAGGCCCTGTTCTGGTTCCGGGGGTCAGGCTGAGCCTGTGGTTAATTCTTCTTCCTGATGGGAAAATAGAGTGACCTGTGCCTGTCCCAACACCAAGAGCTAGTCTCTCACTGGTTCCCCGTGTACCCGTTCATCCTCAGGACAAATTGCAACCTGTACGGAACAGGAGGTTAAAGGTGCTGATGCTCCAAGTAGGGAGATTGTTAGTAAAGTGGCTGGAATGGCGAACCCGGGCACAAGGAGAAGAGAAATGAGGTGCGTTTTAGAAACCTTTCCCCATCACATGGTGTACCATCCTTTTGTTTTCTCATGCATGTTTTCGATGTAGGAAGATGCCCTTGAACCTGGAGATTTGGGACCCATGCGATGGGTACCACGCAGTATTACTTTAAAGGGTCGGCGTTTGCTCACCCAACCTCACCAAACCTCTCAGCCCCAAGAGTGTCCACCCTTATGTCTCCTCCAGCTGTGGGTCTAGATATGGTCAATCCAGGTTGCATCACAGCCCCTGAACGCATTGTGTAAGAATTTCTCTCTCTTTCACTGTCTTTGTTTCATGGGTATTTCGAAGTAATTTATTTTTATAATGGGGTTTAGCTGCTTTTCACTGCTGTGTTTATGCCGCTTTACACCCACTTGACACACTAACAGAGAGATATCAATACATAGGTTTTAAGATTATTACTAGTCAGATATATTCTTGTGCGGTGAATAGGGCGTGTTGAGTCCAGTTCTCTGAGCAAGGAGTAGGTCTTGTCTATTACATATTGGGTTTATGGAACGGTATCTGAGCTAATTTGAAACCCTTGTTTTATGTATCACCCCACCTCACCTTTCCCGTTAAGCAGCCATAGTGTGTTTTCTGCATGTGTGACTCTTTTCTGTTTTGTAATTCAGTTCAAGTGTAACGGTTTTGACATTCCCTCTATAAGTGATACCTTATGAGAAGTGTCCTTTTCTGTGTGACTTATTTCACTTAGAATCGTCGTACCTAAATCCACTCATCATGCTGCTACTAGCCTTATGACATTGATTTCATGGCTGAGTGATATTCCATTGTACATAAGGACCACAACTTCTTTATCCATTTTTCTCTTTCCTGGGATATTGAAGGTGGAATGAAGTGGAGGTCCTTGTCAACAGAGCAGCCCTAAACTTTGGGGTGCTTGTGTCTTGCTGATTTTTCATTTTCCCAATTTATACCCCCATGAGTGGAAGTGCCCTATGCTCTCTAAGCTGTGTTTTTTAGATGTTTCAGGACACACCGTACACTTCTCCAGAGTGGCTGTTGGCAATTTACATCCCGCCCATCAGTGTAGCAAGGCTCCCATTTCTCCATGGCCTGTCCTGCATTTCTGGTTTTGACACGTTTTTCAGCAATGCCCTTTTGACCGAAGGGTAGCGAGTCTTCTTTGTAGCGCTGATTTGCCTTTCCAGGTTGCTTGGTTGGCCAAAAAGGGCGTATGCGGTTTTTCCTGAATATATTCAGGAAAAAACGCATACGCCCTTTTTGGCCAAGGGCATCATTGTCAACGATTTGCCGCTTTTCATGTGCTTTAAAGGCGATTCGAATCTACCTCCTGAAATCTGTTTCCTGCAATTCTGCCTTGATTTCAAATCCTCTTCTTTGCCTTCCCTCAATATATTTGTGGACGAGAGTTATCATTTATAACTCTGCAGGTCTGTGAATTGCAGTGCCCTGAATCTCCATTTTACAACTCGCATTTTTGGGAGCTGGCCGCAAAAGCGCAGGATGGCTTCAGGCCCTGTTCTGGTTCCGAGGGGGAGGATGAGCCTGTGGTTAATTCTTCTTCCTGATGGGAAAATAGAGTGACCTGTGCCTGTCCCAACACCAAGAGCTAGTCTCTCACTGGTTCCCCGTGTACCCGTTCATCCTCAGGACAAATTGCAACCTGTACGGAACAGGAGGTTAAAGGTGCTGATGCTCCAAGTAGGGAGATTGTTAGTAAAGCGGCTGGAATGGCGAACCCGGGCACAAGGAGAAGAGAAATGAGGTGCGTTTTAGAAACCTTTCCCCATCACATGGTGTACCATCCTTTTGTTTTCTCATGCATGTTTTCGATGTAGGAAGATGCCCTTGAACCTGGAGATTTGGGACCCATGCGATGGGTACCACGCAGTATTACTTTAAAGGGTCGGCGTTTGCTCACCCAACCTCACCAAACCTCTCAGCCCCAAGAGTGTCCACCCTTATGTCTCCTCCAGCTGTGGGTCTAGATATGGTCAATCCAGGTTGCATCACAGCCCCTGAACGCATTGTGTAAGAATTTCTCTCTCTTTCACTGTCTTTGTTTCATGGGTTTTTCGAAGTAATTTATTTTTATAATGCGGTTTAGCTGCTTTTCACTGCTGTGTTTATGCCGCTTTACACCCACTTGACACACTAACAGAGAGATATCAATACATAGGTTTTAAGATTATTACTAGTCAGATATATTCTTGTGCGGTGAATAGGGCGTGTTGAGTCCAGTTCTCTGAGCAAGGAGTAGGTCTTGTCTATTACATATTGGGTTTATGGAACGGTATCTGAGCTAATTTGAAACCCTTGTTTTATGTATCACCCCACCTCACCTTTCCCGTTAAGCAGCCATAGTGTGTTTTCTGCATGTGTGACTCTGTTCTGTTTTGTAATTCAGTTCAAGTGTAACGGTTTTGACATTCCCTCTATAAGTGATACCTTATGAGAGGTGTCCTTTTCTGTGTGACTTATTTCACTTAGAATCGTCGTACCTAAATCCACTCATCATGCTGCTACTAGCCTTATGACATTGATTTCATGGCTGAGTGATATTCCATTGTACATAAGGACCACAACTTCTTTATCCATTTTTCTCTTTCCTGGGATATTGAAGGTGGAATGAAGTGGAGGTCCTTGTCAACAGAGCAGCCCTAAACTTTGGGGTGCTTGTGTCTTGCTGATTTTTCATTTTCCCAATTTATACCCCCATGAGTGGAAGTGCCCTATGCTCTCTAAGCTGTGTTTTTTAGATGTTTCAGGACACACCGTACACTTCTCCAGAGTGGCTGTTGGCAATTTACATCCCGCCCATCAGTGTAGCAAGGCTCCCATTTCTCCATGGCCTGTCCTGCATTGCTGGTTTTGAGACTTTTTTCAGCATGGCCCTTTTGACCGATGGGTAGCGAGTCTTCTTTGTAGCGCTGATTTGCCTTTCCAGGTTGCTTGGTTGGCCAAAAAGGGCGTATGCGTTTTTTCCTGAATATATTCAGGAAAAAACGCATACGCCCTTTTTGGCCAAGGGCATCATTGTCAACGTTTTGCCGCTTTTCATGTGCTTTAAAGGCGATTCGAATCTACCTCCTGAAATCTGTTTCCTGCAATTCTGCCTTGATTTCAAATCCTCTTCTTTGCCTTCCCTCAATATATTTGTGGACGAGAGTTATCATTTATAACTCTGCAGGTTTGTGAATTGCAGTGCTCTGAAGCTCCACTTTACAACTCGCTTTTTTGAGAGCTGGCCGCAAAAGTGCAAGATGCCTTCAGGCCCTGTTCTGGTTCCGTGGGGGGAGGATGAGCCTGTGGTTAATTCTTCTCCCTGATGGAAAAATAGAGTGACCTGTGCCTGTCCCAACACCAAGAGCTAGTCTCTCACTGGTTCCCCGTGTACCCGTTCATCCTCAGGAGAAATTTCAACCTGTACGGAACACGAGGTTAAAGGTGCTGATGCTCCAAGTAGCTAGATTGTTAGTAAAGCGGCTGGAATGGCGAAACCAGGCACAAGGAGAAGAGAAATGAGGTGCGTTTTAGAAACCTTTCCCCATCACATGGTGTACCCTCTTTTTGTTTTCTCATGCATGTTTTCGATGTAGGAATATGCCCTTGAACCTGGAGATTAGGGACCCATGCGATAGGTACCACGCAGTATTACTTTAATGGGTCTGCGTTTGCTCACCCAACCTCACCAAACCTCTCAGCCCCAAGAGTGTCCACCCTTATGTCTCATCCAGCTGTGGGTCTAGATATGGTCAATCCAGGTTGCATCACAGCCCCTGAACGCATCGTGTAAGAATTTCTCTGTCTTTCACTGTCTTGGTTTCATGGGTTTTTTAAAGTAATTTATTTTTATAATGGGGTTTAGCTGCTTTTCACTGCTGTGTTTATGCCGCTTTACACCCACTTGACACACTAACAGAGAGATATCAATACATAGGTTTTAAGATTATTACTAGTCAGATATATTCTTGTGCGGTGAATAGGGTTTGTTGAGTCTACTTCTCTGAGCAAGGAGTAGATCTTGTCTATTACATATTGGGTTTATGGAACGGTATCTGAGCTAATTTGAAACCCTTGTTTTATGTATCACCCCACCTCACCTTTCCCGTTAAGCAGCCATAGTGTGTTTTCTGCATGTGTGACTCTGTTCTGTTTTGTAATTCAGTTCAAGTGTAACGGTTTTGACATTCCCTCTATAAGTGATACCTTATGAGAAGTGTCCTTTTCTGTGTGACTTATTTCACTTAGAATCCTCGTACCTAAATCCACTCATCATGCTGCTACTAGCCTTATGACATTGATTTCATGGCTGAGTGATATTCCATTGTACATAAGGACCACAACTTCTTTATCCATTTTTCTCTTTCCTGGGATATTGAAGGTGGAATGAAGTGGAGGTCCTTGTCAACAGAGCAGCCCTAAACTTTGGGGTGCTTGTGTCTTGCTGATTTTTCATTTTCCCAATTTATACCCCCATGAGTGGAAGTGCCCTATGCTCTCTAAGCTGTGTTTTTTAGATGTTTCAGGACACACCGTACACTTCTCCAGAGTGGCTGTTGGCAATTTACATCCCGCCCATCAGTGTAGCAAGGCTCCCATTTCTCCATGGCCTGTCCTGCATTTCTGGTTTTGACACGTTTTTCAGCATGGCCCTTTTGACCGAAGGGTAGCGAGTCTTCTTTGTAGCGCTGATTTGCCTTTCCAGGTTGCTTGGTTGGCCAAAAAGGGCGTATGCGTTTTTTCCTGAATATATTCAGGAAAAAACGCATACGCCCTTTTTGGCCAAGGGCATCATTGTCAACGTTTTGCCCGCTTTTCATGTGCTTTAAAGGCGATTCGAATCTACCTCCTGAAATCTGTTTCCTGCATTTCTGCCTTGATTTCAAATCCTCTTCTTTGCCTTCCCTCAATATATTTGTGGACGAGAGTTATCATTTATAACTCTGCAGGGTTGTGAATTGCAGTGCCCTGAAGCTCCATTTTACAACTCGCTTTTTTGAGAGCTGGCCGCAAAAGTGCAAGATGCCTTCAGGCCCTGTTCTGGTTCCGTGGGGGGAGGATGAGCCTGTGGTTAATTCTTCTTCCTGATGGAAAAATAGAGTGACCTGTGCCTGTCCCAACACCAAGAGCTAGTCTCTCAATGGTTCCCCGTGTACCCGTTCATCCTCAGGAGAAATTGCAACCTGTACGGAACAGGAGGTTAATGGTGATGATGCTCCAAGTAGGGAGATTGTTAGTAAAGCGGCTGGAATGGCGAAACCAGGCACAAGGAGAAGAGAAATGAGGTGCGTTTTAGAAACCTTTCCCCATCACATGGTGTACCCTCTTTTTGTTTACTCATGCATGTTTTCGATGTAGGAATATGCCCTTGAACCTGGAGATTTGGGACCCATGCGATGGGTACCACGCAGTATTACTTTAATGGGTCTGCGTTTGCTCACCCAACCTCACCAAACCTCTCAGCCCCAAGAGTGTCCACCCTTATGTCTCATCCAGCTGTGGGTCTAGATATGGTCAATCCAGGTTGCATCACAGCCCCTGAACGCATTGTGTAAGAATTTCTCTCTCTTTCACTGTCTTGGTTTCATGGGTTTGTAAAAGTAATTTATTTTTATAATGGGGTTTAGCTGCTTTTCACGGCTGTGTTTATGCCGCTTTACACCCGCTTGACACACTAACAGTGAGATATCAATACATAGGTTTTAAGATTATTACCAATCAGATATATTCTTCTGCAGTGAATACGGCGTGTTGAATCCAGTTCTCTGAGCAAGGAGTAGGTCTTGTCTATTACATATTGGGTTTATGGAACGGTATCTGAGCTAATTTGAAACCCTTGTTTTATGTATCACCCCACCTCACCTTTCCCGTTAAGCAGCCATAGTGTGTTTTCTGCATGTGTGACTCTGTTCTGTTTTGTAATTCAGTTCAAGTGTAACGGTTTTTACATTCCCTCTATAAGTGATACCTTATGAGAAGTGTCCTTTTCTGTGTGACTTACTTCACTTAGAATCGTCGTACCTAAATCCACTCATCATGCTGCTACTAGCCTTATGACATTGATTTCATGGCTGAGTGATATTCCATTGTACATAAGGACCACAACTTCTTTATCCATTTTTCTCTTTCCTGGGATATTGAAGGTGGAATGAAGTGGAGGTCCTTGTCAACAGAGCAGCCCTAAACTTTGGGGTGCTTGTGTCTTGCTGATTTTTCATTTTCCCAATTTATACCCCCATGAGTGGAAGTGCCCTATGCTCTCTAAGCTGTGTTTTTTAGATGTTTCAGGACACACCGTACACTTCTCCAGAGTGGCTGTTGGCAATTTACATCCCGCCCATCAGTGTAGCAAGGCTCCCATTTCTCCATGGCCTGTCCTGCATTGCTGGTTTTGAGAGTTTTTTCAGCATGGCCCTTTTGACCGATGGGTAGCGAGTCTTCTTTGTAGCGCTGATTTGCCTTTCCAGGTTGCTTGGTTGGCCAAAAAGGGCGTATGCGTTTTTTCCTGAATATATTCAGGAAAAAACGCATACGCCCTTTTTGGCCAAGGGCATCATTGTCAACGATTTGCCGCTTTTCATGTGCTTTAAAGGCGATTCGAATCTACCTCCTGAAATCTGTTTCCTGCAATTCTGCCTTGATTTCAAATCCTCTTCTTTGCCTTCCCTCAATATATTTGTGGACGAGAGTTATCATTTATAACTCTGCAGGTTTGTGAATTGCAGTGCCCTGAATCTCCATTTTACAACTCGCATTTTTGGGAGCTGGCCGCAAAAGCGCAGGATGGCTTCAGGCCCTGTTCTGGTTCCGAGGGGGAGGATGAGCCTGTGGTTAATTCTTCTTCCTGATGGGAAAATAGAGTGACCTGTGCCTGTCCCAACACCAAGAGCTAGTCTCTCACTGGTTCCCCGTGTACCCGTTCATCCTCAGGACAAATTGCAACCTGTACGGAACAGGAGGTTAAAGGTGCTGATGCTCCAAGTAGGGAGATTGTTAGTAAAGTGGCTGGAATGGCGAACCCGGGCACAAGGAGAAGAGAAATGAGGTGCGTTTTAGAAACCTTTCCCCATCACATGGTGTACCATCCTTTTGTTTTCTCATGCATGTTTTCGATGTAGGAAGATGCCCTTGAACCTGGAGATTTGGGACCCATGCGATGGGTACCACGCAGTATTACTTTAAAGGGTCGGCGTTTGCTCACCCAACCTCACCAAACCTCTCAGCCCCAAGAGTGTCCACCCTTATGTCTCCTCCAGCTGTGGGTCTAGATATGGTCAATCCAGGTTGCATCACAGCCCCTGAACGCATTGTGTAAGAATTTCTCTCTCTTTCACTGTCTTTGTTTCATGGGTATTTCGAAGTAATTTATTTTTATAATGGGGTTTAGCTGCTTTTCACTGCTGTGTTTATGCCGCTTTACACCCACTTGACACACTAACAGAGAGATATCAATACATAGGTTTTAAGATTATTACCAATCAGATATATTCTTGTGCAGTGAATACGGCGTGTTGAATCCAGTTCTCTGAGCAAGGAGTAGGTCTTGTCTATTACATATTGGGTTTATGGAACGGTATCTGAGCTAATTTGAAACCCTTGTTTTATGTATCACCCCACCTCACCTTTCCCGTTAAGCAGCCATAGTGTGTTTTCTGCATGTGTGACTCTGTTCTGTTTTGTAATTCAGTTCAAGTGTAACGGTTTTGACATTCCCTCTATAAGTGATACCTTATGAGAAGTGTCCTTTTCTGTGTGACTTATTTCACTTAGAATCGTCGTACCTAAATCCACTCATCATGCTGCTACTAGCCTTATGACATTGATTTCATGGCTGAGTGATATTCCATTGTACATAAGGACCACAACTTCTTTATCCATTTTTCTCTTTCCTGGGATATTGAAGGTGGAATGAAGTGGAGGTCCTTGTCAACAGAGCAGCCCTAAACTTTGGGGTGCTTGTGTCTTGCTGATTTTTCATTTTCCCAATTTATACCCCCATGAGTGGAAGTGCCCTATGCTCTCTAAGCTGTGTTTTTTAGATATTTCAGGACACACCGTACACTTCTCCAGAGTGGCTGTTGGCAATTTACATCCCGCCCATCAGTGTAGCAAGGCTCCCATTTCTCCATGGCCTGTCCTGCATTGCTGGTTTTGAGACTTTTTTCAGCATGGCCCTTTTGACCGATGGGTAGCGAGTCTTCTTTGTAGCGCTGATTTGCCTTTCCAGGTTGCTTGGTTGGCCAAAAAGGGCGTATGCGGTTTTTCCTGAATATATTCAGGAAAAAACGCATACGCCCTTTTTGGCCAAGGGCATCATTGTCAACGATTTGCCGCTTTTCATGTGCTTTAAAGGCGATTCGAATCTACCTCCTGAAATCTGTTTCCTGCAATTCTGCCTTGATTTCAAATCCTCTTCTTTGCCTTCCCTCAATATATTTGTGGACGAGAGTTATCATTTATAACTCTGCAGGTTTGTGAATTGCAGTGCCCTGAATCTCCATTTTACAACTCGCATTTTTGGGAGCTGGCCGCAAAAGCGCAGGATGGCTTCAGGCCCTGTTCTGGTTCCGAGGGGGAGGATGAGCCTGTGGTTAATTCTTCTTCCTGATGGGAAAATAGAGTGACCTGTGCCTGTCCCAACACCAAGAGCTAGTCTCTCACTGGTTCCCCGTGTACCCGTTCATCCTCAGGACAAATTGCAACCTGTACGGAACAGGAGGTTAAAGGTGCTGATGCTCCAAGTAGGGAGATTGTTAGTAAAGCGGCTGGAATGGCGAACCCGGGCACAAGGAGAAGAGAAATGAGGTGCGTTTTAGAAACCTTTCCCCATCACATGGTGTACCATCCTTTTGTTTTCTCATGCATGTTTTCGATGTAGGAAGATGCCCTTGAACCTGGAGATTTGGGACCCATGCGATGGGTACCACGCAGTATTACTTTAAAGGGTCGGCGTTTGCTCACCCAACCTCACCAAACCTCTCAGCCCCAAGAGTGTCCACCCTTATGTCTCCTCCAGCTGTGGGTCTAGATATGGTCAATCCAGGTTGCATCACAGCCCCTGAACGCATTGTGTAAGAATTTCTCTCTCTTTCACTGTCTTGGTTTCATGGGTTTTTCAAAGTAATTTATTTTTATAATGCGGTTTAGCTGCTTTTCACTGCTGTGTTTATGCCGCTTTACACCCACTTGACACACTAACAGAGAGATATCAATACATAGGTTTTAAGATTATTACTAGTCAGATATATTCTTGTGCGGTGAATAGGGCGTGTTGAGTCCAGTTCTCTGAGCAAGGAGTAGGTCTTGTCTATTACATATTGGGTTTATGGAACGGTATCTGAGCTAATTTGAAACCCTTGTTTTATGTATCACCCCACCTCACCTTTCCCGTTAAGCAGCCATAGTGTGTTTTCTGCATGTGTGACTCTGTTCTGTTTTGTAATTCAGTTCAAGTGTAACG
Source organism: Balaenoptera borealis (assembly GCF_965194805.1). Lineage (NCBI taxonomy): Eukaryota > Metazoa > Chordata > Mammalia > Artiodactyla > Balaenopteridae > Balaenoptera > Balaenoptera borealis. Next base: position 930,605 of record NW_028123938.1, on the reverse strand, counting down.
GTTTTGACATTCCCTCTATAAGTGATACCTTATGAGAGGTGTCCTTTTCTGTGTGACTTATTTCACTTAGAATCGTCGTACCTAAATCCACTCATCATGCTGCTACTAGCCTTATGACATTGATTTCATGGCTGAGTGATATTCCATTGTACATAAGGACCACAACTTCTTTATCCATTTTTCTCTTTCCTGGGATATTGAAGGTGGAATGAAGTGGAGGTCCTTGTCAACAGAGCAGCCCTAAACTTTGGGGTGCTTGTGTCTTGCTGATTTTTCATTTTCCCAATTTATACCCCCATGAGTGGAAGTGCCCTATGCTCTCTAAGCTGTGTTTTTTAGATGTTTCAGGACACACCGTACACTTCTCCAGAGTGGCTGTTGGCAATTTACATCCCGCCCATCAGTGTAGCAAGGCTCCCATTTCTCCATGGCCTGTCCTGCATTTCTGGTTTTGAGACTTTTTTCAGCATGGCCCTTTTGACCGAAGGGTAGCGAGTCTTCTTTGTAGCGCTGATTTGCCTTTCCAGGTTGCTTGGTTGGCCAAAAAGGGCGTATGCGTTTTTTCCTGAATATATTCAGGAAAAAACGCATACGCCCTTTTTGGCCAAGGGCATCATTGTCAACGTTTTGCCGCTTTTCATGTGCTTTAAAGGCGATTCGAATCTACCTCCTGAAATCTGTTTCCTGCAATTCTGCCTTGATTTCAAATCCTCTTCTTTGCCTTCCCTCAATATATTTGTGGACGAGAGTTATCATTTATAACTCTGCAGGTTTGTGAATTGCAGTGCCCTGAAGCTCCACTTTACAACTCGCTTTTTTGAGAGCTGGCCGCAAAAGCACTGGATGGCTTCAGGCCCTGTTCTGGTTCCGTGGGGGGAGGATGAGCCTGTGGTTAATTCTTCTCCCTGATGGAAAAATAGAGTGACCTGTGCCTGTCCCAACACCAAGAGCTAGTCTCTCACTGGTTCCCCGTGTACCCGTTCATCCTCAGGACAAATTGCAACCTGTACGGAACAGGAGGTTAAAGGTGCTGATGCTCCAAGTAGGGAGATTGTTAGTAAAGCGGCTGGAATGGCGAAACCAGGCACAAGGAGAAGAGAAATGAGGTGCGTTTTAGAAACCTTTCCCCATCACATGGTGTACCCTCTTTTTGTTTTCTCATGCATGTTTTCGATGTAGGAATATGCCCTTGAACCTGGAGATTAGGGACCCATGCGATAGGTACCACGCAGTATTACTTTAATGGGTCTGCGTTTGCTCACCCAACCTCACCAAACCTCTCAGCCCCAAGAGTGTCCACCCTTATGTCTCATCCAGCTGTGGGTCTAGATATGGCCAATCCAGTTTGCATCACAGCCCCTGAACGCATTGTGTAAGAATTTCTCTCTCTTTCACTGTCTTGGTTTCATGGGTTTTTCAAAGTAATTTATTTTTATAATGCGGTTTAGCTGCTTTTCACTGCTGTGTTTATGCCGCTTTACACCCACTTGACACACTAACAGAGAGATATCAATACATAGGTTTTAAGATTATTACTAGTCAGATATATTCTTGTGCGGTGAATAGGGCGTGTTGAGTCCAGTTCTCTGAGCAAGGAGTAGGTCTTGTCTATTACATATTGGGTTTATGGAACGGTATCTGAGCTAATTTGAAACCCTTGTTTTATGTATCACCCCACCTCACCTTTCCCGTTAAGCAGCCATAGTGTGTTTTCTGCATGTGTGACTCTGTTCTGTTTTGTAATTCAGTTCAAGTGTAACGGTTTTGACATTCCCTCTATAAGTGATACCTTATGAGAGGTGTCCTTTTCTGTGTGACTTATTTCACTTAGAATCGTCGTACCTAAATCCACTCATCATGCTGCTACTAGCCTTATGACATTGATTTCATGGCTGAGTGATATTCCATTGTACATAAGGACCACAACTTCTTTATCCATTTTTCTCTTTCCTGGGATATTGAAGGTGGAATGAAGTGGAGGTCCTTGTCAACAGAGCAGCCCTAAACTTTGGGGTGCTTGTGTCTTGCTGATTTTTCATTTTCCCAATTTATACCCCCATGAGTGGAAGTGCCCTATGCTCTCTAAGCTGTGTTTTTTAGATGTTTCAGGACACACCGTACACTTCTCCAGAGTGGCTGTTGGCAATTTACATCCCGCCCATCAGTGTAGCAAGGCTCCCATTTCTCCATGGCCTGTCCTGCATTTCTGGTTTTGAGACTTTTTTCAGCATGGCCCTTTTGACCGAAGGGTAGCGAGTCTTCTTTGTAGCGCTGATTTGCCTTTCCAGGTTGCTTGGTTGGCCAAAAAGGGCGTATGCGTTTTTTCCTGAATATATTCAGGAAAAAACGCATACGCCCTTTTTGGCCAAGGGCATCATTGTCAACGTTTTGCCGCTTTTCATGTGCTTTAAAGGCGATTCGAATCTACCTCCTGAAATCTGTTTCCTGCAATTCTGCCTTGATTTCAAATCCTCTTCTTTGCCTTCCCTCAATATATTTGTGGACGAGAGTTATCATTTATAACTCTGCAGGTTTGTGAATTGCAGTGCCCTGAAGCTCCACTTTACAACTCGCTTTTTTGAGAGCTGGCCGCAAAAGCACTGGATGGCTTCAGGCCCTGTTCTGGTTCCGTGGGGGGAGGATGAGCCTGTGGTTAATTCTTCTCCCTGATGGAAAAATAGAGTGACCTGTGCCTGTCCCAACACCAAGAGCTAGTCTCTCACTGGTTCCCCGTGTACCCGTTCATCCTCAGGACAAATTGCAACCTGTACGGAACAGGAGGTTAAAGGTGCTGATGCTCCAAGTAGGGAGATTGTTAGTAAAGCGGCTGGAATGGCGAAACCAGGCACAAGGAGAAGAGAAATGAGGTGCGTTTTAGAAACCTTTCCCCATCACATGGTGTACCCTCTTTTTGTTTTCTCATGCATGTTTTCGATGTAGGAATATGCCCTTGAACCTGGAGATTAGGGACCCATGCGATAGGTACCACGCAGTATTACTTTAATGGGTCTGCATTTGCTCACCCAACCTCACCAAACCTCTCAGCCCCAAGAGTGTCCACCCTTATGTCTCATCCAGCTGTGGGTCTAGATATGGCCAATCCAGTTTGCATCACAGCCCCTGAACGCATTGTGTAAGAATTTCTCTCTCTTTCACTGTCTTGGTTTCATGGGTTTTTCAAAGTAATTTATTTTTATAATGGGGTTTAGCTGCTTTTCACTGCTGTGTTTATGCCACTTTACACCCACTTGACACACTAACAGAGAGATATCAATACATAGGTTTTAAGATTATTACTAGTCAGATATATTCTTGTGCGGTGAATAGGGTTTGTTGAGTCTAGTTCTCTGAGCAAGGAGTAGATCTTGTCTATTACATATTGGGTTTATGGAACGGTATCTGAGCTAATTTGAAACCCTTGTTTTATGTATCACCCCACCTCACCTTTCCCGTTAAGCAGCCATAGTGTGTTTTCTGCATGTGTGACTCTGTTCTGTTTTGTAATTCAGTTCAAGTGTAACGGTTTTTACATTCCCTCTATAAGTGATACCTTATGAGAAGTGACCTTTTCTGTGTGACTTACTTCACTTAGAATCGTCGTACCTAAATCCACTCATCATGCTGCTACTAGCCTTATGACATTGATTTCATGGCTGAGTGATATTCCATTGTACATAAGGACCACAACTTCTTTATCCATTTTTCTCTTTCCTGGGATATTGAAGGTGGAATGAAGTGGAGGTCCTTGTCAACAGAGCAGCCCTAAACTTTGGGGTGCTTGTGTCTTGCTGATTTTTCATTTTCCCAATTTATACCCCCATGAGTGGAAGTGCCCTATGCTCTCTAAGCTGTGTTTTTTAGATGTTTCAGGACACACCGTACACTTCTCCAGAGTGGCTGTTGGCAATTTACATCCCGCCCATCAGTGTAGCAAGGCTCCCATTTCTCCATGGCCTGTCCTGCATTGCTGGTTTTGAGACTTTTTTCAGCATGGCCCTTTTGACCGATGGGTAGCGAGTCTTCTTTGTAGCGCTGATTTGCCTTTCCAGGTTGCTTGGTTGGCCAAAAAGGGCGTATGCGTTTTTTCCTGAATATATTCAGGAAAAAACGCATACGCCCTTTTTGGCCAAGGGCATCATTGTCAACGATTTGCCGCTTTTCATGTGCTTTAAAGGCGATTCGAATCTACCTCCTGAAATCTGTTTCCTGCAATTCTGCCTTGATTTCAAATCCTCTTCTTTGCCTTCCCTCAATATATTTGTGGACGAGAGTTATCATTTATAACTCTGCAGGTTTGTGAATTGCAGTGCCCTGAATCTCCATTTTACAACTCGCATTTTTGGGAGCTGGCCGCAAAAGCGCAGGATGGCTTCAGGCCCTGTTCTGGTTCCGAGGGGGAGGATGAGCCTGTGGTTAATTCTTCTTCCTGATGGGAAAATAGAGTGACCTGTGCCTGTCCCAACACCAAGAGCTAGTCTCTCACTGGTTCCCCGTGTACCCGTTCATCCTCAGGACAAATTGCAACCTGTACGGAACAGGAGGTTAAAGGTGCTGATGCTCCAAGTAGGGAGATTGTTAGTAAAGCGGCTGGAATGGCGAACCCGGGCACAAGGAGAAGAGAAATGAGGTGCGTTTTAGAAACCTTTCCCCATCACATGGTATACCATCCTTTTGTTTTCTCATGCATGTTTTCGATGTAGGAAGATGCCCTTGAACCTGGAGATTTGGGACCCATGCGATGGGTACCACGCAGTATTACTTTAAAGGGTCGGCGTTTACTCACCCAACCTCACCAAACCTCTCAGCCCCAAGAGTGTCCACCCTTATGTCTCCTCCAGCTGTGGGTCTAGATATGGTCAATCCAGGTTGAATCACAGCCCCTGAACGCATTGTGTAAGAATTTCTCTCTCTTTCACTGTCTTTGTTTCATGGGTTTTTCGAAGTAATTTATTTTTATAATGCGGTTTAGCTGCTTTTCACTGCTGTGTTTATGCCGCTTTACACCCACTTGACACACTAACAGAGAGATATCAATACATAGGTTTTAAGATTATTACTAGTCAGATATATTCTTGTGCGGTGAATAGGGCGTGTTGAGTCCAGTTCTCTGAGCAAGGAGTAGGTCTTGTCTATTACATATTGGGTTTATGGAACGGTATCTGAGCTAATTTGAAACCCTTGTTTTATGTATCACCCCACCTCACCTTTCCCGTTAAGCAGCCATAGTGTGTTTTCTGCATGTGTGACTCTGTTCTGTTTTGTAATTCAGTTCAAGTGTAACGGTTTTGACATTCCCTCTATAAGTGATACCTTATGAGAAGTGTCCTTTTCTGTGTGACTTATTTCACTTAGAATCGTCGTACCTAAATCCACTCATCATGCTGCTACTAGCCTTATGACATTGATTTCATGGCTGAGTGATATTCCATTGTACATAAGGACCACAACTTCTTTATCCATTTTTCTCTTTCCTGGGATATTGAAGGTGGAATGAAGTGGAGGTCCTTGTCAACAGAGCAGCCCTAAACTTTGGGGTGCTTGTGTCTTGCTGATTTTTCATTTTCCCAATTTATACCCCCATGAGTGGAAGTGCCCTATGCTCTCTAAGCTGTGTTTTTTAGATATTTCAGGACACACCGTACACTTCTCCAGAGTGGCTGTTGGCAATTTACATCCCGCCCATCAGTGTAGCAAGGCTCCCATTTCTCCATGGCCTGTCCTGCATTGCTGGTTTTGAGACTTTTTTCAGCATGGCCCTTTTGACCGATGGGTAGCGAGTCTTCTTTGTAGCGCTGATTTGCCTTTCCAGGTTGCTTGGTTGGCCAAAAAGGGCGTATGCGGTTTTTCCTGAATATATTCAGGAAAAAACGCATACGCCCTTTTTGGCCAAGGGCATCATTGTCAACGATTTGCCGCTTTTCATGTGCTTTAAAGGCGATTCGAATCTACCTCCTGAAATCTGTTTCCTGCAATTCTGCCTTGATTTCAAATCCTCTTCTTTGCCTTCCCTCAATATATTTGTGGACGAGAGTTATCATTTATAACTCTGCAGGTTTGTGAATTGCAGTGCCCTGAATCTCCATTTTACAACTCGCTTTTTTGGGAGCTGGCCGCAAAAGCGCAGGATGGCTTCAGGCCCTGTTCTGGTTCCGAGGGGGAGGATGAGCCTGTGGTTAATTCTTCTTCCTGATGGGAAAATAGAGTGACCTGTGCCTGTCCCAACACCAAGAGCTAGTCTCTCACTGGTTCCCCGTGTACCCGTTCATCCTCAGGACAAATTGCAACCTGTACGGAACAGGAGGTTAAAGGTGCTGATGCTCCAAGTAGGGAGATTGTTAGTAAAGCGGCTGGAATGGCGAACCCGGGCACAAGGAGAAGAGAAATGAGGTGCGTTTTAGAAACCTTTCCCCATCACATGGTGTACCATCCTTTTGTTTTCTCATGCATGTTTTCGATGTAGGAAGATGCCCTTGAACCTGGAGATTTGGGACCCATGCGATGGGTACCACGCAGTATTACTTTAAAGGGTCGGCGTTTGCTCACCCAACCTCACCAAACCTCTCAGCCCCAAGAGTGTCCACCCTTATGTCTCCTCCAGCTGTGGGTCTAGATATGGTCAATCCAGGTTGCATCACAGCCCCTGAACGCATTGTGTAAGAATTTCTCTCTCTTTCACTGTCTTGGTTTCATGGGTTTTTCAAAGTAATTTATTTTTATAATGCGGTTTAGCTGCTTTTCACTGCTGTGTTTATGCCGCTTTACACCCACTTGACACACTAACAGAGAGATATCAATACATAGGTTTTAAGATTATTACTAGTCAGATATATTCTTGTGCGGTGAATAGGGCGTGTTGAGTCCAGTTCTCTGAGCAAGGAGTAGGTCTTGTCTATTACATATTGGGTTTATGGAACGGTATCTGAGCTAATTTGAAACCCTTGTTTTATGTATCACCCCACCTCACCTTTCCCGTTAAGCAGCCATAGTGTGTTTTCTGCATGTGTGACTCTGTTCTGTTTTGTAATTCAGTTCAAGTGTAACGGTTTTGACATTCCCTCTATAAGTGATACCTTATGAGAAGTGTCCTTTTCTGTGTGACTTATTTCACTTAGAATCGTCGTACCTAAATCCACTCATCATGCTGCTACTAGCCTTATGACATTGATTTCATGGCTGAGTGATATTCCATTGTACATAAGGACCACAACTTCTTTATCCATTTTTCTCTTTCCTGGGATATTGAAGGTGGAATGAAGTGGAGGTCCTTGTCAACAGAGCAGCCCTAAACTTTGGGGTGCTTGTGTCTTGCTGATTTTTCATTTTCCCAATTTATACCCCCATGAGTGGAAGTGCCCTATGCTCTCTAAGCTGTGTTTTTTAGATGTTTCAGGACACACCGTACACTTCTCCAGAGTGGCTGTTGGCAATTTACATCCCGCCCATCAGTGTAGCAAGGCTCCCATTTCTCCATGGCCTGTCCTGCATTTCTGGTTTTGAGACTTTTTTCAGCATGGCCCTTTTGACCGAAGGGTAGCGAGTCTTCTTTGTAGCGCTGATTTGCCTTTCCAGGTTGCTTGGTTGGCCAAAAAGGGCGTATGCGTTTTTTCCTGAATATATTCAGGAAAAAACGCATACGCCCTTTTTGGCCAAGGGCATCATTGTCAACGTTTTGCCGCTTTTCATGTGCTTTAAAGGCGATTCGAATCTACCTCCTGAAATCTGTTTCCTGCAATTCTGCCTTGATTTCAAATCCTCTTCTTTGCCTTCCCTCAATATATTTGTGGACGAGAGTTATCATTTATAACTCTGCAGGTTTGTGAATTGCAGTGTCCTGAAGCTCCACTTTACAACTCGCTTTTTTGAGAGCTGGCCGCAAAAGTGCAAGATGCCTTCAGGCCCTGTTCTGGTTCCGTGGGGGGAGGATGAGCCTGTGGTTAATTCTTCTCCCTGATGGAAAAATAGAGTGACCTGTGCCTGTCCCAACACCAAGAGCTAGTCTCTCACTGGTTCCCCGTGTACCCGTTCATCCTCAGGACAAATTGCAACCTGTACGGAACAGGAGGTTAAAGGTGCTGATGCTCCAAGTAGGGAGATTGTTAGTAAAGCGGCTGGAATGGCGAAACCAGGCACAAGGAGAAGAGAAATGAGGTGCGTTTTAGAAACCTTTCCCCATCACATGGTGTACCCTCTTTTTGTTTTCTCATGCATGTTTTCGATGTAGGAATATGCCCTTGAACCTGGAGATTAGGGACCCATGCGATAGGTACCACGCAGTATTACTTTAATGGGTCTGCGTTTGCTCACCCAACCTCACCAAACCTCTCAGCCCCAAGAGTGTCCACCCTTATGTCTCATCCAGCTGTGGGTCTAGATATGGTCAATCCAGGTTGCATCACAGCCCCTGAACGCATTGTGTAAGAATTTCTCTCTCTTTCACTGTCTTGGTTTCATGGGTTTTTCAAAGTAATTTATTTTTATAATGGGGTTTAGCTGCTTTTCACTGCTGTGTTTATGCCGCTTTACACCCACTTGACACACTAACAGAGAGATATCAATACATAGGTTTTAAGATTATTACTAGTCAGATATATTCTTGTGCGGTGAATAGGGTTTGTTGAGTCTAGTTCTCTGAGCAAGGAGTAGATCTTGTCTATTACATATTGGGTTTATGGAACGGTATCTGAGCTAATTTGAAACCCTTGTTTTATGTATCACCCCACCTCACCTTTCCCGTTAAGCAGCCATAGTGTGTTTTCTGCATGTGTGACTCTGTTCTGTTTTGTAATTCAGTTCAAGTGTAACGGTTTTTACATTCCCTCTATAAGTGATACCTTATGAGAAGTGTCCTTTTCTGTGTGACTTATTTCACTTAGAATCGTCGTACCTAAATCCACTCATCATGCTGCTACTAGCCTTATGACATTGATTTCATGGCTGAGTGATATTCCATTGTACATAAGGACCACAACTTCTTTATCCATTTTTCTCTTTCCTGGGATATTGAAGGTGGAATGAAGTGGAGGTCCTTGTCAACAGAGCAGCCCTAAACTTTGGGGTGCTTGTGTCTTGCTGATTTTTCATTTTCCCAATTTATACCCCCATGAGTGGAAGTGCCCTATGCTCTCTAAGCTGTGTTTTTTAGATGTTTCAGGACACACCGTACACTTCTCCAGAGTGGCTGTTGGCAATTTACATCCCGCCCATCAGTGTAGCAAGGCTCCCATTTCTCCATTGCCTGTCCTGCATTTCTGGTTTTGACACGTTTTTCAGCATGGCCCTTTTGACCGAAGGGTAGCGAGTCTTCTTTGTAGCGCTGATTTGCCTTTCCAGGTTGCTTGGTTGGCCAAAAAGGGCGTATGCGTTTTTTCCTGAATATATTCAGGAAAAAAACGCATACGCCCTTTTTGGCCAAGGGCATCATTGTCAACGTTTTGCCCGCTTTTCATGTGCTTTAAAGGCGATTCGAATCTACCTCCTGAAATCTGTTTCCTGCAATTCTGCCTTGATTTCAAATCCTCTTCTTTGCCTTCCCTCAATATATTTGTGGACGAGAGTTATCATTTATAACTCTGCAGGTTTGTGAATTGCAGTGCCCTGAAGCTCCATTTTACAACTCGCTTTTTTGAGAGCTGGCCGCAAAAGTGCAAGATGCCTTCAGGCCCTGTTCTGGTTCCGTGGGGGGAGGATGAGCCTGTGGTTAATTCTTCTTCCTGATGGAAAAATAGAGTGACCTGTGCCTGTCCCAACACCAAGAGCTAGTCTCTCACTGGTTCCCCGTGTACCCGTTCATCCTCAGGAGAAATTGCAACCTGTACGGAACAGGAGGTTAAAGGTGCTGATGCTCTAAGTAGGGAGATTGTTAGTAAAGCGGCTGGAATGACGAAACCAGGCACAAGGAGAAGAGAAATGAGGTGCGTTTTAGAAACCTTTCCCCATCACATGGTGTACCCTCTTTTTGTTTTCTCATGCATGTTTTCGATGTAGGAATATGCCCTTGAACCTGGAGATTTGGGACCCATGCGATGGGTACCACGCAGTATTACTTTAATGGGTCTGCGTTTGCTCACCCAACCTCACCAAACCTCTCAGCCCCAAGAGTGTCCACCCTTATGTCTCATCCAGCTGTGGGTCTAGATATGGTCAATCCAGGTTGCATCACAGCCCCTGAACGCATTGTGTAAGAATTTCTCTCTCTTTCACTGTCTTTGTTTCATGGGTTTGTAAAAGTAATTTATTTTTATAATGCGGTTTAGCTGCTTTTCACTGCTGTGTTTATGCCGCTTTACACCCGCTTGACACACTAACAGTGAGATATCAATACATAGGTTTTAAAATTATTGCTAGTCAGATATATTCTTGTGCGGTGAATAGGGCGTGTTGAGTCCAGTTCTCTGAGCAAGGAGTAGGTCTTGTCTATTACATATTGGGTTTATGGAACGGTATCTGAGCTAATTTGAAACCCTTGTTTTATGTATCACCCCACCTCACCTTTCCCGTTAAGCAGCCATAGTGTGTTTTCTGCATGTGTGACTCTGTTCTGTTTTGTAATTCAGTTCAAGTGTAACGGTTTTGACATTCCCTCTATAAGTGATACCTTATGAGAAGTGTCCTTTTCTGTGTGACTTATTTCACTTAGAATCGTCGTACCTAAATCCACTCATCATGCTGCTACTAGCCTTATGACATTGATTTCATGGCTGAGTGATATTCCATTGTACATAAGGACCACAACTTCTTTATCCATTTTTCTCTTTCCTGGGATATTGAAGGTGGAATGAAGTGGAGGTCCTTGTCAACAGAGCAGCCCTAAACTTTGGGGTGCTTGTGTCTTGCTGATTTTTCATTTTCCCAATTTATACCCCCATGAGTGGAAGTGCCCTATGCTCTCTAAGCTGTGTTTTTTAGATGTTTCAGGACACACCGTACACTTCTCCAGAGTGGCTGTTGGCAATTTACATCCCGCCCATCAGTGTAGCAAGGCTCCCATTTCTCCATGGCCTGTCCTGCATTGCTGGTTTTGAGACTTTTTTCAGCATGGCCCTTTTGACCGATGGGTAGCGAGTCTTCTTTGTAGCGCTGATTTGCCTTTCCAGGTTGCTTGGTTGGCCAAAAAGGGCGTATGCGTTTTTTCCTGAATATATTCAGGAAAAAACGCATACGCCCTTTTTGGCCAAGGGCATCATTGTCAACGATTTGCCGCTTTTCATGTGCTTTAAAGGCGATTCGAATCTACCTCCTGAAATCTGTTTCCTGCAATTCTGCCTTGATTTCAAATCCTCTTCTTTGCCTTCCCTCAATATATTTGTGGACGAGAGTTATCATTTATAACTCTGCAGGTTTGTGAATTGCAGTGCCCTGAATCTCCATTTTACAACTCGCATTTTTGGGAGCTGGCCGCAAAAGCGCAGGATGGCTTCAGGCCCTGTTCTGGTTCCGAGGGGGAGGATGAGCCTGTGGTTAATTCTTCTTCCTGATGGGAAAATAGAGTGACCTGTGCCTGTCCCAACACCAAGAGCTAGTCTCTCACTGGTTCCCCGTGTACCCGTTCATCCTCAGGACAAATTGCAACCTGTACGGAACAGGAGGTTAAAGGTGCTGATGCTCCAAGTAGGGAGATTGTTAGTAAAGCGGCTGGAATGGCGAACCCGGGCACAAGGAGAAGAGAAATGAGGTGCGTTTTAGAAACCTTTCCCCATCACATGGTATACCATCCTTTTGTTTTCTCATGCATGTTTTCGATGTAGGAAGATGCCCTTGAACCTGGAGATTTGGGACCCATGCGATGGGTACCACGCAGTATTACTTTAAAGGGTCGGCGTTTGCTCACCCAACCTCACCAAACCTCTCAGCCCCAAGAGTGTCCACCCTTATGTCTCCTCCAGCTGTGGGTCTAGATATGGTCAATCCAGGTTGCATCACAGCCCCTGAACGCATTGTGTAAGAATTTCTCTCTCTTTCACTGTCTTGGTTTCATGGGTTTTTCAAAGTAATTTATTTTTATAATGCGGTTTAGCTGCTTTTCACTGCTGTGTTTATGCCGCTTTACACCCACTTGACACACTAACAGAGAGATATCAATACATAGGTTTTAAGATTATTACTAGTCAGATATATTCTTGTGCGGTGAATAGGGCGTGTTGAGTCCAGTTCTCTGAGCAAGGAGTAGGTCTTGTCTATTACATATTGGGTTTATGGAACGGTATCTGAGCTAATTTGAAACCCTTGTTTTATGTATCACCCCACCTCACCTTTCCCGTTAAGCAGCCATAGTGTGTTTTCTGCATGTGTGACTCTGTTCTGTTTTGTAATTCAGTTCAAGTGTAACGGTTTTGACATTCCCTCTATAAGTGATACCTTATGAGAGGTGTCCTTTTCTGTGTGACTTATTTCACTTAGAATCGTCGTACCTAAATCCACTCATCATGCTGCTACTAGCCTTATGACATTGATTTCATGGCTGAGTGATATTCCATTGTACATAAGGACCACAACTTCTTTATCCATTTTTCTCTTTCCTGGGATATTGAAGGTGGAATGAAGTGGAGGTCCTTGTCAACAGAGCAGCCCTAAACTTTGGGGTGCTTGTGTCTTGCTGATTTTTAATTTTCCCAATTTATACCCCCATGAGTGGAAGTGCCCTATGCTCTCTAAGCTGTGTTTTTTAGATGTTTCAGGACACACCGTACACTTCTCCAGAGTGGCTGTTGGCAATTTACATCCCGCCCATCAGTGTAGCAAGGCTCCCATTTCTCCATGGCCTGTCCTGCATTTCTGGTTTTGAGACTTTTTTCAGAATGGCCCTTTTGACCGAAGGGTAGCGAGTCTTCTTTGTAGCGCTGATTTGCCTTTCCAGGTTGCTTGGTTGGCCAAAAAGGGCGTATGCGTTTTTTCCTGAATATATTCAGGAAAAAACGCATACGCCCTTTTTGGCCAAGGGCATCATTGTCAACGTTTTGCCGCTTTTCATGTGCTTTAAAGGCGATTCGAATCTACCTCCTGAAATCTGTTTCCTGCAATTCTGCCTTGATTTCAAATCCTCTTCTTTGCCTTCCCTCAATATATTTGTGGACGAGAGTTATCATTTATAACTCTGCAGGTTTGTGAATTGCAGTGTCCTGAAGCTCCACTTTACAACTCGCTTTTTTGAGAGCTGGCCGCAAAAGTGCAAGATGCCTTCAGGCCCTGTTCTGGTTCCGTGGGGGGAGGATGAGCCTGTGGTTAATTCTTCTCCCTGATGGAAAAATAGAGTGACCTGTGCCTGTCCCAACACCAAGAGCTAGTCTCTCACTGGTTCCCCGTGTACCCGTTCATCCTCAGGAGAAATTGCAACCTGTACGGAACAGGAGGTTAAAGGTGCTGATGCTCCAAGTAGGGAGATTGTTAGTAAAGCGGCTGGAATGGCGAAACCAGGCACAAGGAGAAGAGAAATGAGGTGCGTTTTAGAAACCTTTCCCCATCACATGGTGTACCCTCTTTTTGTTTTCTCATGCATGTTTTCGATGTAGGAATATGCCCTTGAACCTGGAGATTTGGGACCCATGCGATAGGTACCACGCAGTATTACTTTAATGGGTCTGCGTTTGCTCACCCAACCTCACCAAACCTCTCAGCCCCAAGAGTGTCCACCCTTATGTCTCATCCAGCTGTGGGTCTAGATATGGTCAATCCAGGTTGCATCACAGCCCCTGAACGCATTGTGTAAGAATTTCTCTCTCTTTCACTGTCTTGGTTTCATGGGTTTTTCAAAGTAATTTATTTTTATAATGGGGTTTAGCTGCTTTTCACTGCTGTGTTTATGCCGCTTTACACCCACTTGACACACTAACAGAGAGATATCAATACATAGGTTTTAAGATTATTCCTAGTCAGATATATTCTTGTGCGGTGAATAGGGCGTGTTGAGTCCAGTTCTCTGAGCAAGGAGTAGGTCTTGTCTATTACATATTGGGTTTATGGAACGGTATCTGAGCTAATTTGAAACCCTTGTTTTATGTATCACCCCACCTCACCTTTCCCGTTAAGCAGCCATAGTGTGTTTTCTGCATGTGTGACTCTGTTCTGTTTTGTAATTCAGTTCAAGTGTAACGGTTTTTACATTCCCTCTATAAGTGATACCTTATGAGAAGTGTCCTTTTCTGTGTGACTTATTTCACTTAGAATCGTCGTACCTAAATCCACTCATCATGCTGCTACTAGCCTTATGACATTGATTTCATGGCTGAGTGATATTCCATTGTACATAAGGACCACAACTTCTTTATCCATTTTTCTCTTTCCTGGGATATTGAAGGTGGAATGAAGTGGAGGTCCTTGTCAACAGAGCAGCCCTAAACTTTGGGGTGCTTGTGTCTTGCTGATTTTTCATTTTCCCAATTTATACCCCCATGAGTGGAAGTGCCCTATGCTCTCTAAGCTGTGTTTTTTAGATGTTTCAGGACACACCGTACACTTCTCCAGAGTGGCTGTTGGCAATTTACATCCCGCCCATCAGTGTAGCAAGGCTCCCATTTCTCCATGGCCTGTCCTGCATTGCTGGTTTTGAGACTTTTTTCAGCATGGCCCTTTTGACCGATGGGTAGCGAGTCTTCTTTGTAGCGCTGATTTGCCTTTCCAGGTTGCTTGGTTGGCCAAAAAGGGTGTATGCGGTTTTTCCTGAATATATTCAGGAAAAAACGCATACGCCCTTTTTGGCCAAGGGCATCATTGTCAACGATTTGCCGCTTTTCATGTGCTTTAAAGGCGATTCGAATCTACCTCCTGAAATCTGTTTCCTGCAATTCTGCCTTGATTTCAAATCCTCTTCTTTGCCTTCCCTCAATATATTTGTGGACGAGAGTTATCATTTATAACTCTGCAGGTTTGTGAATTGCAGTGTCCTGAAGCTCCACTTTACAACTCGCTTTTTTGAGAGCTGGCCGCAAAAGTGCAAGATGCCTTCAGGCCCTGTTCTGGTTCCGTGGGGGGAGGATGAGCCTGTGGTTAATTCTTCTCCCTGATGGAAAAATAGAGTGACCTGTGCCTGTCCCAACACCAAGAGCTAGTCTCTCACTGGTTCCCCGTGTACCCGTTCATCCTCAGGAGAAATTGCAACCTGTACGGAACAGGAGGTTAAAGGTGCTGATGCTCCAAGTAGGGAGATTGTTAGTAAAGCGGCTGGAATGGCGAAACCAGGCACAAGGAGAAGAGAAATGAGGTGCGTTTTAGAAACCTTTCCCCATCACATGGTGTACCCTCTTTTTGTTTTCTCATGCATGTTTTCGATGTAGGAATATGCCCTTGAACCTGGAGATTTGGGACCCATGCGATAGGTACCACGCAGTATTACTTTAATGGGTCTGCGTTTGCTCACCCAACCTCACCAAACCTCTCAGCCCCAAGAGTGTCCACCCTTATGTCTCATCCAGCTGTGGGTCTAGATATGGTCAATCCAGGTTGCATCACAGCCCCTGAACGCATTGTGTAAGAATTTCTCTCTCTTTCACTGTCTTGGTTTCATGGGTTTTTCAAAGTAATTTATTTTTATAATGGGGTTTAGCTGCTTTTCACTGCTGTGTTTATGCCGCTTTACACCCACTTGACACACTAACAGAGAGATATCAATACATAGGTTTTAAGATTATTACTAGTCAGATATATTCTTGTGCGGTGAATAGGGTTTGTTGAGTCTAGTTCTCTGAGCAAGGAGTAGATCTTGTCTATTACATATTGGGTTTATGGAACGGTATCTGAGCTAATTTGAAACCCTTGTTTTATGTATCACCCCACCTCACCTTTCCCGTTAAGCAGCCATAGTGTGTTTTCTGCATGTGTGACTCTGTTCTGTTTTGTAATTCAGTTCAAGTGTAACGGTTTTTACATTCCCTCTATAAGTGATACCTTATGAGAAGTGTCCTTTTCTGTGTGACTTATTTCACTTAGAATCGTCGTACCTAAATCCACTCATCATGCTGCTACTAGCCTTAGGACATTGATTTCATGGCTGAGTGATATTCCATTGTACATAAGGACCACAACTTCTTTATCCATTTTTCTCTTTCCTGGGATATTGAAGGTGGAATGAAGTGGAGGTCGTTGTCAACAGAGCAGCCCTAAACTTTGGGGTGCTTGTGTCTTGCTGATTTTTCATTTTCCCAATTTATACCCCCATGAGTGGAAGTGCCCTATGCTCTCTAAGCTGTGTTTTTTAGATGTTTCAGGACACACCGTACACTTCTCCAGAGTGGCTGTTGGCAATTTACATCCCGCCCATCAGTGTAGCAAGGCTCCCATTTCTCCATTGCCTGTCCTGCATTACTGGTTTTGACACGTTTTTCAGCATGGCCCTTTTGACCGAAGGGTAGCGAGTCTTCTTTGTAGCGCTGATTTGCCTTTCCAGGTTGCTTGGTTGGCCAAAAAGGGCGTATGCGTTTTTTCCTGAATATATTCAGGAAAAAAACGCATACGCCCTTTTTGGCCAAGGGCATCATTGTCAACGTTTTGCCCGCTTTTCATGTGCTTTAAAGGCGATTCGAATCTACCTCCTGAAATCTGTTTCCTGCAATTCTGCCTTGATTTCAAATCCTCTTCTTTGCCTTCCCTCAATATATTTGTGGACGAGAGTTATCATTTATAACTCTGCAGGTTTGTGAATTGCAGTGCCCTGAAGCTCCATTTTACAACTCGCTTTTTTGAGAGCTGGCCGCAAAAGTGCAAGATGCCTTCAGGCCCTGTTCTGGTTCCGTGGGGGGAGGATGAGCCTGTGGTTAATTCTTCTCCCTGATGGAAAAATAGAGTGACCTGTGCCTGTCCCAACACCAAGAGCTAGTCTCTCACTGGTTCCCCGTGTACCCGTTCATCCTCAGGAGAAATTGCAACCTGTACGGAACAGGAGGTTAAAGGTGCTGATGCTCTAAGTAGGGAGATTGTTAGTAAAGCGGCTGGAATGACGAAACCAGGCACAAGGAGAAGAGAAATGAGGTGCGTTTTAGAAACCTTTCCCCATCACATGGTGTACCCTCTTTTTGTTTTCTCATGCATGTTTTCGATGTAGGAATATGCCCTTGAACCTGGAGATTTGGGACCCATGCGATGGGTACCACGCAGTATTACTTTAATGGGTCTGCGTTTGCTCACCCAACCTCACCAAACCTCTCAGCCCCAAGAGTGTCCACCCTTATGTCTCATCCAGCTGTGGGTCTAGATATGGTCAATCCAGGTTGCATCACAGCCCCTGAACGCATTGTGTAAGAATTTCTCTCTCTTTCACTGTCTTTGTTTCATGGGTTTGTAAAAGTAATTTATTTTTATAATGCGGTTTAGCTGCTTTTCACTGCTGTGTTTATGCCGCTTTACACCCGCTTGACACACTAACAGTGAGATATCAATACATAGGTTTTAAAATTATTGCTAGTCAGATATATTCTTGTGCGGTGAATAGGGCGTGTTGAGTCCAGTTCTCTGAGCAAGGAGTAGGTCTTGTCTATTACATATTGGGTTTATGGAACGGTATCTGAGCTAATTTGAAACCCTTGTTTTATGTATCACCCCACCTCACCTTTCCCGTTAAGCAGCCATAGTGTGTTTTCTGCATGTGTGACTCTGTTCTGTTTTGTAATTCAGTTCAAGTGTAACGGTTTTGACATTCCCTCTATAAGTGATACCTTATGAGAAGTGTCCTTTTCTGTGTGACTTATTTCACTTAGAATCGTCGTACCTAAATCCACTCATCATGCTGCTACTAGCCTTATGACATTGATTTCATGGCTGAGTGATATTCCATTGTACATAAGGACCACAACTTCTTTATCCATTTTTCTCTTTCCTGGGATATTGAAGGTGGAATGAAGTGGAGGTCCTTGTCAACAGAGCAGCCCTAAACTTTGGGGTGCTTGTGTCTTGCTGATTTTTCATTTTCCCAATTTATACCCCCATGAGTGGAAGTGCCCTATGCTCTCTAAGCTGTGTTTTTTAGATGTTTCAGGACACACCGTACACTTCTCCAGAGTGGCTGTTGGCAATTTACATCCCGCCCATCAGTGTAGCAAGGCTCCCATTTCTCCATGGCCTGTCCTGCATTGCTGGTTTTGAGACTTTTTTCAGCATGGCCCTTTTGACCGATGGGTAGCGAGTCTTCTTTGTAGCGCTGATTTGCCTTTCCAGGTTGCTTGGTTGGCCAAAAAGGGCGTATGCGTTTTTTCCTGAATATATTCAGGAAAAAACGCATACGCCCTTTTTGGCCAAGGGCATCATTGTCAACGATTTGCCGCTTTTCATGTGCTTTAAAGGCGATTCGAATCTACCTCCTGAAATCTGTTTCCTGCAATTCTGCCTTGATTTCAAATCCTCTTCTTTGCCTTCCCTCAATATATTTGTGGACGAGAGTTATCATTTATAACTCTGCAGGTTTGTGAATTGCAGTGCCCTGAATCTCCATTTTACAACTCGCATTTTTGGGAGCTGGCCGCAAAAGCGCAGGATGGCTTCAGGCCCTGTTCTGGTTCCGAGGGGGAGGATGAGCCTGTGGTTAATTCTTCTTCCTGATGGGAAAATAGAGTGACCTGTGCCTGTCCCAACACCAAGAGCTAGTCTCTCACTGGTTCCCCGTGTACCCGTTCATCCTCAGGACAAATTGCAACCTGTACGGAACAGGAGGTTAAAGGTGCTGATGCTCCAAGTAGGGAGATTGTTAGTAAAGCGGCTGGAATGGCGAACCCGGGCACAAGGAGAAGAGAAATGAGGTGCGTTTTAGAAACCTTTCCCCATCACATGGTATACCATCCTTTTGTTTTCTCATGCATGTTTTCGATGTAGGAAGATGCCCTTGAACCTGGAGATTTGGGACCCATGCGATGGGTACCACGCAGTATTACTTTAAAGGGTCGGCGTTTGCTCACCCAACCTCACCAAACCTCTCAGCCCCAAGAGTGTCCACCCTTATGTCTCCTCCAGCTGTGGGTCTAGATATGGTCAATCCAGGTTGCATCACAGCCCCTGAACGCATTGTGTAAGAATTTCTCTCTCTTTCACTGTCTTGGTTTCATGGGTTTTTCAAAGTAATTTATTTTTATAATGCGGTTTAGCTGCTTTTCACTGCTGTGTTTATGCCGCTTTACACCCACTTGACACACTAACAGAGAGATATCAATACATAGGTTTTAAGATTATTACTAGTCAGATATATTCTTGTGCGGTGAATAGGGCGTGTTGAGTCCAGTTCTCTGAGCAAGGAGTAGGTCTTGTCTATTACATATTGGGTTTATGGAACGGTATCTGAGCTAATTTGAAACCCTTGTTTTATGTATCACCCCACCTCACCTTTCCCGTTAAGCAGCCATAGTGTGTTTTCTGCATGTGTGACTCTGTTCTGTTTTGTAATTCAGTTCAAGTGTAACGGTTTTGACATTCCCTCTATAAGTGATACCTTATGAGAGGTGTCCTTTTCTGTGTGACTTATTTCACTTAGAATCGTCGTACCTAAATCCACTCATCATGCTGCTACTAGCCTTATGACATTGATTTCATGGCTGAGTGATATTCCATTGTACATAAGGACCACAACTTCTTTATCCATTTTTCTCTTTCCTGGGATATTGAAGGTGGAATGAAGTGGAGGTCCTTGTCAACAGAGCAGCCCTAAACTTTGGGGTGCTTGTGTCTTGCTGATTTTTAATTTTCCCAATTTATACCCCCATGAGTGGAAGTGCCCTATGCTCTCTAAGCTGTGTTTTTTAGATGTTTCAGGACACACCGTACACTTCTCCAGAGTGGCTGTTGGCAATTTACATCCCGCCCATCAGTGTAGCAAGGCTCCCATTTCTCCATGGCCTGTCCTGCATTTCTGGTTTTGAGACTTTTTTCAGCATGGCCCTTTTGACCGAAGGGTAGCGAGTCTTCTTTGTAGCGCTGATTTGCCTTTCCAGGTTGCTTGGTTGGCCAAAAAGGGCGTATGCGTTTTTTCCTGAATATATTCAGGAAAAAACGCATACGCCCTTTTTGGCCAAGGGCATCATTGTCAACGTTTTGCCGCTTTTCATGTGCTTTAAAGGCGATTCGAATCTACCTCCTGAAATCTGTTTCCTGCAATTCTGCCTTGATTTCAAATCCTCTTCTTTGCCTTCCCTCAATATATTTGTGGACGAGAGTTATCATTTATAACTCTGCAGGTTTGTGAATTGCAGTGTCCTGAAGCTCCACTTTACAACTCGCTTTTTTGAGAGCTGGCCGCAAAAGTGCAAGATGCCTTCAGGCCCTGTTCTGGTTCCGTGGGGGGAGGATGAGCCTGTGGTTAATTCTTCTCCCTGATGGAAAAATAGAGTGACCTGTGCCTGTCCCAACACCAAGAGCTAGTCTCTCACTGGTTCCCCGTGTACCCGTTCATCCTCAGGAGAAATTGCAACCTGTACGGAACAGGAGGTTAAAGGTGCTGATGCTCCAAGTAGGGAGATTGTTAGTAAAGCGGCTGGAATGGCGAAACCAGGCACAAGGAGAAGAGAAATGAGGTGCGTTTTAGAAACCTTTCCCCATCACATGGTGTACCCTCTTTTTGTTTTCTCATGCATGTTTTCGATGTAGGAATATGCCCTTGAACCTGGAGATTTGGGACCCATGCGATAGGTACCACGCAGTATTACTTTAATGGGTCTGCGTTTGCTCACCCAACCTCACCAAACCTCTCAGCCCCAAGAGTGTCCACCCTTATGTCTCATCCAGCTGTGGGTCTAGATATGGTCAATCCAGGTTGCATCACAGCCCCTGAACGCATTGTGTAAGAATTTCTCTCTCTTTCACTGTCTTGGTTTCATGGGTTTTTCAAAGTAATTTATTTTTATAATGGGGTTTAGCTGCTTTTCACTGCTGTGTTTATGCCGCTTTACACCCACTTGACACACTAACAGAGAGATATCAATACATAGGTTTTAAGATTATTACTAGTCAGATATATTCTTGTGCGGTGAATAGGGTTTGTTGAGTCTAGTTCTCTGAGCAAGGAGTAGATCTTGTCTATTACATATTGGGTTTATGGAACGGTATCTGAGCTAATTTGAAACCCTTGTTTTATGTATCACCCCACCTCACCTTTCCCGTTAAGCAGCCATAGTGTGTTTTCTGCATGTGTGACTCTGTTCTGTTTTGTAATTCAGTTCAAGTGTAACGGTTTTTACATTCCCTCTATAAGTGATACCTTATGAGAAGTGTCCTTTTCTGTGTGACTTATTTCACTTAGAATCGTCGTACCTAAATCCACTCATCATGCTGCTACTAGCCTTATGACATTGATTTCATGGCTGAGTGATATTCCATTGTACATAAGGACCACAACTTCTTTATCCATTTTTCTCTTTCCTGGGATATTGAAGGTGGAATGAAGTGGAGGTCGTTGTCAACAGAGCAGCCCTAAACTTTGGGGTGCTTGTGTCTTGCTGATTTTTCATTTTCCCAATTTATACCCCCATGAGTGGAAGTGCCCTATGCTCTCTAAGCTGTGTTTTTTAGATGTTTCAGGACACACCGTACACTTCTCCAGAGTGGCTGTTGGCAATTTACATCCCGCCCATCAGTGTAGCAAGGCTCCCATTTCTCCATTGCCTGTCCTGCATTACTGGTTTTGACACGTTTTTCAGCATGGCCCTTTTGACCGAAGGGTAGCGAGTCTTCTTTGTAGCGCTGATTTGCCTTTCCAGGTTGCTTGGTTGGCCAAAAAGGGCGTATGCGTTTTTTCCTGAATATATTCAGGAAAAAAACGCATACGCCCTTTTTGGCCAAGGGCATCATTGTCAACGTTTTGCCCGCTTTTCATGTGCTTTAAAGGCGATTCGAATCTACCTCCTGAAATCTGTTTCCTGCAATTCTGCCTTGATTTCAAATCCTCTTCTTTGCCTTCCCTCAATATATTTGTGGACGAGAGTTATCATTTATAACTCTGCAGGTTTGTGAATTGCAGTGCCCTGAAGCTCCATTTTACAACTCGCTTTTTTGAGAGCTGGCCGCAAAAGTGCAAGATGCCTTCAGGCCCTGTTCTGGTTCCGTGGGGGGAGGATGAGCCTGTGGTTAATTCTTCTCCCTGATGGAAAAATAGAGTGACCTGTGCCTGTCCCAACACCAAGAGCTAGTCTCTCACTGGTTCCCCGTGTACCCGTTCATCCTCAGGAGAAATTGCAACCTGTACGGAACAGGAGGTTAAAGGTGCTGATGCTCTAAGTAGGGAGATTGTTAGTAAAGCGGCTGGAATGACGAAACCAGGCACAAGGAGAAGAGAAATGAGGTGCGTTTTAGAAACCTTTCCCCATCACATGGTGTACCCTCTTTTTGTTTTCTCATGCATGTTTTCGATGTAGGAATATGCCCTTGAACCTGGAGATTTGGGACCCATGCGATGGGTACCACGCAGTATTACTTTAAAGGGTCGGCGTTTGCTCACCCAACCTCACCAAACCTCTCAGCCCCAAGAGTGTCCACCCTTATGTCTCATCCAGCTGTGGGTCTAGATATGGTCAATCCAGGTTGCATCACAGCCCCTGAACGCATTGTGTAAGAATTTCTCTCTCTTTCACTGTCTTGGTTTCATGGGTTTTTCAAAGTAATTTATTTTTATAATGGGGTTTAGCTGCTTTTCACTGCTGTGTTTATGCCGCTTTACACCCACTTGACACACTAACAGAGAGATATCAATACATAGGTTTTAAGATTATTACTAGTCAGATATATTCTTGTGCGGTGAATAGGGCGTGTTGAGTCCAGTTCTCTGAGCAAGGAGTAGGTCTTGTCTATTACATATTGGGTTTATGGAACGGTATCTGAGCTAATTTGAAACCCTTGTTTTATGTATCACCCCACCTCACCTTTCCCGTTAAGCAGCCATAGTGTGTTTTCTGCATGTGTGACTCTGTTCTGTTTTGTAATTCAGTTCAAGTGTAACGGTTTTGACATTCCCTCTATAAGTGATACCTTATGAGAAGTGTCCTTTTCTGTGTGACTTATTTCACTTAGAATCGTCGTACCTAAATCCACTCATCATGCTGCTACTAGCCTTATGACATTGATTTCATGGCTGAGTGATATTCCATTGTACATAAGGACCACAACTTCTTTATCCATTTTTCTCTTTCCTGGGATATTGAAGGTGGAATGAAGTGGAGGTCCTTGTCAACAGAGCAGCCCTAAACTTTGGGGTGCTTGTGTCTTGCTGATTTTTCATTTTCCTAATTTATACCCCCATGAGTGGAAGTGCCCTATGCTCTCTAAGCTGTGTTTTTTAGATGTTTCAGGACACACCGTACACTTCTCCAGAGTGGCTGTTGGCAATTTACATCCCGCCCATCAGTGTAGCAAGGCTCCCATTTCTCCATGGCCTGTCCTGCATTGCTGGTTTTGAGACTTTTTTCAGCATGGCCCTTTTGACCGATGGGTAGCGAGTCTTCTTTGTAGCGCTGATTTGCCTTTCCAGGTTGCTTGGTTGGCCAAAAAGGGCGTATGCGGTTTTTCCTGAATATATTCAGGAAAAAACGCATACGCCCTTTTTGGCCAAGGGCATCATTGTCAACGATTTGCCGCTTTTCATGTGCTTTAAAGGCGATTCGAATCTACCTCCTGAAATCTGTTTCCTGCAATTCTGCCTTGATTTCAAATCCTCTTCTTTGCCTTCCCTCAATATATTTGTGGACGAGAGTTATCATTTATAACTCTGCAGGTTTGTGAATTGCAGTGCCCTGAATCTCCATTTTACAACTCGCATTTTTGGGAGCTGGCCGCAAAAGCGCAGGATGGCTTCAGGCCCTGTTCTGGTTCCGAGGGGGAGGATGAGCCTGTGGTTAATTCTTCTTCCTGATGGGAAAATAGAGTGACCTGTGCCTGTCCCAACACCAAGAGCTAGTCTCTCACTGGTTCCCCGTCTTCCCGTTCATCCTCAGGACAAATTGCAACCTGTACGGAACAGGAGGTTAAAGGTGCTGATGCTCCAAGTAGGGAGATTGTTAGTAAAGCGGCTGGAATGGCGAACCCGGGCACAAGGAGAAGAGAAATGAGGTGCGTTTTAGAAACCTTTCCCCATCACATGGTGTACCATCCTTTTGTTTTCTCATGCATGTTTTCGATGTAGGAAGATGCCCTTGAACCTGGAGATTTGGGACCCATGTGATGGGTACCACGCAGTATTACTTTAAAGGGTCGGCGTTTGCTCACCCAACCTCACCAAACCTCTCAGCCCCAAGAGTGTCCACCCTTATGTCTCCTCCAGCTGTGGGTCTAGATATGGTCAATCCAGGTTGCATCACAGCCCCTGAACGCATTGTGTAAGAATTTCTCTCTCTTTCACTGTCTTTGTTTCATGGGTTTTTCGAAGTAATTTATTTTCATAATGGGGTTTAGCTGCTTTTCACGGCTGTGTTTATGCCGCTTTACACCCACTTGACACACTAACAGAGAGATATCAATACATAGGTTTCAAGATTATTACTAGTCAGATATATTCTTGTGCGGTGAATAGGGCGTGTTGAGTCCAGTTCTCTGAGCAAGGAGTAGGTCTTGTCTATTACATATTGGGTTTATGGAACGGTATCTGAGCTAATTTGAAACCCTTGTTTTATGTATCACCCCACCTCACCTTTCCCGCTAAGCAGCCATAGTGTGTTTTCTGCATGTGTGACTCTGTTCTGTTTTGTAATTCAGTTCAAGTGTAACGGTTTTGACATTCCCTCTATAAGTGATACCTTATGAGAAGTGTCCTTTTCTGTGTGACTTATTTCACTTAGAATCGTCGTACCTAAATCCACTCATCATGCTGCTACTAGCCTTATGACATTGATTTCATGGCTGAGTGATAT
This sequence comes from Balaenoptera borealis, assembly GCF_965194805.1. Classification (NCBI taxonomy): domain Eukaryota; kingdom Metazoa; phylum Chordata; class Mammalia; order Artiodactyla; family Balaenopteridae; genus Balaenoptera; species Balaenoptera borealis. Next base: position 905,808 of record NW_028123938.1, on the reverse strand, counting down.
TCCATTGTACATAAGGACCACAACTTCTTTATCCATTTTTCTCTTTCCTGGGATATTGAAGGTGGAATGAAGTGGAGGTCCTTGTCAACAGAGCAGCCCTAAACTTTGGGGTGCTTGTGTCTTGCTGATTTTTCATTTTCCCAATTTATACCCCCATGAGTGGAAGTGCCCTATGCTCTCTAAGCTGTGTTTTTTAGATGTTTCAGGACACACCGTACACTTCTCCAGAGTGGCTGTTGGCAATTTACATCCCGCCCATCAGTGTAGCAAGGCTCCCATTTCTCCATGGCCTGTCCTGCATTTCTGGTTTTGAGACTTATTTCAGCATGGCCCTTTTGACCGATGGGTAGCGAGTCTTCTTTGTAGCCCTGATTTGCCTTTCCAGGTTGCTTGGTTGGCCAAAAAGGGCGTATGCGTTTTTTCCTGAATATATTCAGGAAAAAACGCATACGCCCTTTTTGGCCAAGGGCATCATTGTCAACGTTTTGCCGCTTTTCATGTGCTTTAAAGACGATTCGAATCTACCTCCTGAAATCTGTTTCGTGCAATTCTGCCTTGATTTCAAATCCTCTTCTTTGCCTTCCCTCAATATATTTGTGGACGAGAGTTATCATTTATAACTCTGCAGGTTTGTGAATTGCAGTGCCCTGAAGCTCCACTTTAAAACTCGCTTTTTTGAGAGCTGGCCGCAAAAGTGCAAGATGACTTCAGGCCCTGTTCTGGTTCCGTGGGGGGAGGATGAGCCTGTGGTTAATTCTTCTCCCTGATGGAAAAATAGAGTGACCTGTGCCTGTCCCAACACCAAGAGCTAGTCTCTCACTGGTTCCCCGTGTACCCGTTCATCCTCAGGAGAAATTGCAACCTGTACGGAACAGGAGGTTAAAGGTGCTGATGCTCCAAGTAGGGAGATTGTTAGTAAAGCGGCTGGAATGGCGAAACCAGGCACAAGGAGAAGAGAAATGAGGTGCGTTTTAGAAACCTTTCCCCATCACATGGTGTACCCTCTTTTTGTTTTCTCATGCATGTTTTCGATGTAGGAATATGCCCTTGAACCTGGAGATTAGGGACCCATGCGATAGGTACCACGCAGTATTACTTTAATGGGTCTGCGTTTGCTCACCCAACCTCACCAAACCTCTCAGCCCCAAGAGTGTCCACCCTTATGTCTCATCCAGCTGTGGGTCTAGATATGGTCAATCCAGGTTGCATCACAGCCCCTGAACGCATTGTGTAAGAATTTCTCTCTCTTTCACTGTCTTGGTTTCATGGGTTTTTCAAAGTAATTTATTTTTATAATGGGGTTTAGCTGCTTTTCACTGCTGTGTTTATGCCGCTTTACACCCACTTGACACACTAACAGAGAGATATCAATACATAGGTTTTAAGATTATTACTAGTCAGATATATTCTTGTGCGGTGAATAGGGTTTGTTGAGTCTAGTTCTCTGAGCAAGGAGTAGATCTTGTCTATTACATATTGGGTTTATGGAACGGTATCTGAGCTAATTTGAAACCCTTGTTTTATGTATCACCCCACCTCACCTTTCCCGTTAAGCAGCCATAGTGTGTTTTCTGCATGTGTGACTCTGTTCTGTTTTGTAATTCAGTTCAAGTGTAACGGTTTTTACATTCCCTCTATAAGTGATACCTTATGAGAAGTGTCCTTTTCTGTGTGACTTACTTCACTTAGAATCGTCGTACCTAAATCCACTCATCATGCTGCTACTAGCCTTATGGCATTGATTTCATGGCTGAGTGATATTCCATTGTACATAAGGACCACAACTTCTTTATCCATTTTTCTCTTTCCTGGGATATTGAAGGTGGAATGAAGTGGAGGTCCTTGTCAACAGAGCAGCCCTAAACTTTGGGGTGCTTGTGTCTTGCTGATTTTTCATTTTCCCAATTTATACCCCCATGAGTGGAAGTGCCCTATGCTCTCTAAGCTGTGTTTTTTAGATGTTTCAGGACACACCGTACACTTCTCCAGAGTGGCTGTTGGCAATTTACATCCCGCCCATCAGTGTAGCAAGGCTCCCATTTCTCCATGGCCTGTCCTGCATTGCTGGTTTTGAGACTTTTTTCAGCATGGCCCTTTTGACCGATGGGTAGCGAGTCTTCTTTGTAGCGCTGATTTGCCTTTCCAGGTTGCTTGGTTGGCCAAAAAGGGCGTATGCGGTTTCTCCTGAATATATTCAGGAAAAAACGCATACGCCCTTTTTGGCCAAGGGCATCATTGTCAACGATTTGCCGCTTTTCATGTGCTTTAAAGGCGATTCGAATCTACCTCCTGAAATCTGTTTCCTGCAATTCTGCCTTGATTTCAAATCCTCTTCTTTGCCTTCCCTCAATATATTTGTGGACGAGAGTTATCATTTATAACTCTGCAGGTTTGTGAATTGCAGTGCCCTGAATCTCCATTTTACAACTCGCATTTTTGGGAGCTGGCCGCAAAAGCGCAGGATGGCTTCAGGCCCTGTTCTGGTTCCGAGGGGGAGGATGAGCCTGTGGTTAATTCTTCTTCCTGATGGGAAAATAGAGTGACCTGTGCCTGTCCCAACACCAAGAGCTAGTCTCTCACTGGTTCCCCGTGTACCCGTTCATCCTCAGGACAAATTGCAACCTGTACGGAACAGAAGGTTAAAGGTGCTGATGCTCCAAGTAGGGAGATTGTTAGTAAAGCGGCTGGAATGGCGAAACCAGGCACAAGGAGAAGAGAAATGAGGTGCGTTTTAGAAACCTTTCCCCATCACATGGTGTACCCTCTTTTTGTTTTCTCATGCATGTTTTCGATGTAGGAATATGCCCTTGAACCTGGAGATTTGGGACCCATGCGATAGGTACCACGCAGTATTACTTTAATGGGTCTGCGTTTGCTCACCCAACCTCACCAAACCTCTCAGCCCCAAGAGTGTCCACCCTTATGTCTCATCCAGCTGTGGGTCTAGATATGGTCAATCCAGGTTGCATCACAGCCCCTGAACGCATTGTGTAAGAATTTCTCTCTCTTTCACTGTCTTGGTTTCATGGGTTTTTCAAAGTAATTTATTTTTATAATGGGGTTTAGCTGCTTTTCACTGCTGTGTTTATGCCGCTTTACACCCACTTGACACACTAACAGAGAGATATCAATACATAGGTTTTAAGATTATTACTAGTCAGATATATTCTTGTGCGGTGAATAGGGTTTGTTGAGTCTAGTTCTCTGAGCAAGGAGTAGATCTTGTCTATTACATATTGGGTTTATGGAACGGTATCTGAGCTAATTTGAAACCCTTGTTTTATGTATCACCCCACCTCACCTTTCCCGTTAAGCAGCCATAGTGTGTTTTCTGCATGTGTGACTCTGTTCTGTTTTGTAATTCAGTTCAAGTGTAACGGTTTTTACATTCCCTCTATAAGTGATACCTTATGAGAAGTGTCCTTTTCTGTGTGACTTATTTCACTTAGAATCGTCGTACCTAAATCCACTCATCATGCTGCTACTAGCCTTAGGACATTGATTTCATGGCTGAGTGATATTCCATTGTACATAAGGACCACAACTTCTTTATCCATTTTTCTCTTTCCTGGGATATTGAAGGTGGAATGAAGTGGAGGTCGTTGTCAACAGAGCAGCCCTAAACTTTGGGGTGCTTGTGTCTTGCTGATTTTTCATTTTCCCAATTTATACCCCCATGAGTGGAAGTGCCCTATGCTCTCTAAGCTGTGTTTTTTAGATGTTTCAGGACACACCGTACACTTCTCCAGAGTGGCTGTTGGCAATTTACATCCCGCCCATCAGTGTAGCAAGGCTCCCATTTCTCCATTGCCTGTCCTGCATTACTGGTTTTGACACGTTTTTCAGCATGGCCCTTTTGACCGAAGGGTAGCGAGTCTTCTTTGTAGCGCTGATTTGCCTTTCCAGGTTGCTTGGTTGGCCAAAAAGGGCGTATGCGTTTTTTCCTGAATATATTCAGGAAAAAAACGCATACGCCCTTTTTGGCCAAGGGCATCATTGTCAACGTTTTGCCCGCTTTTCATGTGCTTTAAAGGCGATTCGAATCTACCTCCTGAAATCTGTTTCCTGCAATTCTGCCTTGATTTCAAATCCTCTTCTTTGCCTTCCCTCAATATATTTGTGGACGAGAGTTATCATTTATAACTCTGCAGGTTTGTGAATTGCAGTGCCCTGAAGCTCCATTTTACAACTCGCTTTTTTGAGAGCTGGCCGCAAAAGTGCAAGATGCCTTCAGGCCCTGTTCTGGTTCCGTGGGGGGAGGATGAGCCTGTGGTTAATTCTTCTCCCTGATGGAAAAATAGAGTGACCTGTGCCTGTCCCAACACCAAGAGCTAGTCTCTCACTGGTTCCCCGTGTACCCGTTCATCCTCAGGAGAAATTGCAACCTGTACGGAACAGGAGGTTAAAGGTGCTGATGCTCTAAGTAGGGAGATTGTTAGTAAAGCGGCTGGAATGACGAAACCAGGCACAAGGAGAAGAGAAATGAGGTGCGTTTTAGAAACCTTTCCCCATCACATGGTGTACCCTCTTTTTGTTTTCTCATGCATGTTTTCGATGTAGGAATATGCCCTTGAACCTGGAGATTTGGGACCCATGCGATGGGTACCACGCAGTATTACTTTAATGGGTCTGCGTTTGCTCACCCAACCTCACCAAACCTCTCAGCCCCAAGAGTGTCCACCCTTATGTCTCATCCAGCTGTGGGTCTAGATATGGTCAATCCAGGTTGCATCACAGCCCCTGAACGCATTGTGTAAGAATTTCTCTCTCTTTCACTGTCTTTGTTTCATGGGTTTGTAAAAGTAATTTATTTTTATAATGCGGTTTAGCTGCTTTTCACTGCTGTGTTTATGCCGCTTTACACCCGCTTGACACACTAACAGTGAGATATCAATACATAGGTTTTAAAATTATTGCTAGTCAGATATATTCTTGTGCGGTGAATAGGGCGTGTTGAGTCCAGTTCTCTGAGCAAGGAGTAGGTCTTGTCTATTACATATTGGGTTTATGGAACGGTATCTGAGCTAATTTGAAACCCTTGTTTTATGTATCACCCCACCTCACCTTTCCCGTTAAGCAGCCATAGTGTGTTTTCTGCATGTGTGACTCTGTTCTGTTTTGTAATTCAGTTCAAGTGTAACGGTTTTGACATTCCCTCTATAAGTGATACCTTATGAGAAGTGTCCTTTTCTGTGTGACTTATTTCACTTAGAATCGTCGTACCTAAATCCACTCATCATGCTGCTACTAGCCTTATGACATTGATTTCATGGCTGAGTGATATTCCATTGTACATAAGGACCACAACTTCTTTATCCATTTTTCTCTTTCCTGGGATATTGAAGGTGGAATGAAGTGGAGGTCCTTGTCAACAGAGCAGCCCTAAACTTTGGGGTGCTTGTGTCTTGCTGATTTTTCATTTTCCCAATTTATACCCCCATGAGTGGAAGTGCCCTATGCTCTCTAAGCTGTGTTTTTTAGATGTTTCAGGACACACCGTACACTTCTCCAGAGTGGCTGTTGGCAATTTACATCCCGCCCATCAGTGTAGCAAGGCTCCCATTTCTCCATGGCCTGTCCTGCATTGCTGGTTTTGAGACTTTTTTCAGCATGGCCCTTTTGACCGATGGGTAGCGAGTCTTCTTTGTAGCGCTGATTTGCCTTTCCAGGTTGCTTGGTTGGCCAAAAAGGGCGTATGCGTTTTTTCCTGAATATATTCAGGAAAAAACGCATACGCCCTTTTTGGCCAAGGGCATCATTGTCAACGATTTGCCGCTTTTCATGTGCTTTAAAGGCGATTCGAATCTACCTCCTGAAATCTGTTTCCTGCAATTCTGCCTTGATTTCAAATCCTCTTCTTTGCCTTCCCTCAATATATTTGTGGACGAGAGTTATCATTTATAACTCTGCAGGTTTGTGAATTGCAGTGCCCTGAATCTCCATTTTACAACTCGCATTTTTGGGAGCTGGCCGCAAAAGCGCAGGATGGCTTCAGGCCCTGTTCTGGTTCCGAGGGGGAGGATGAGCCTGTGGTTAATTCTTCTTCCTGATGGGAAAATAGAGTGACCTGTGCCTGTCCCAACACCAAGAGCTAGTCTCTCACTGGTTCCCCGTGTACCCGTTCATCCTCAGGACAAATTGCAACCTGTACGGAACAGGAGGTTAAAGGTGCTGATGCTCCAAGTAGGGAGATTGTTAGTAAAGCGGCTGGAATGGCGAACCCGGGCACAAGGAGAAGAGAAATGAGGTGCGTTTTAGAAACCTTTCCCCATCACATGGTATACCATCCTTTTGTTTTCTCATGCATGTTTTCGATGTAGGAAGATGCCCTTGAACCTGGAGATTTGGGACCCATGCGATGGGTACCACGCAGTATTACTTTAAAGGGTCGGCGTTTGCTCACCCAACCTCACCAAACCTCTCAGCCCCAAGAGTGTCCACCCTTATGTCTCCTCCAGCTGTGGGTCTAGATATGGTCAATCCAGGTTGCATCACAGCCCCTGAACGCATTGTGTAAGAATTTCTCTCTCTTTCACTGTCTTGGTTTCATGGGTTTTTCAAAGTAATTTATTTTTATAATGCGGTTTAGCTGCTTTTCACTGCTGTGTTTATGCCGCTTTACACCCACTTGACACACTAACAGAGAGATATCAATACATAGGTTTTAAGATTATTACTAGTCAGATATATTCTTGTGCGGTGAATAGGGCGTGTTGAGTCCAGTTCTCTGAGCAAGGAGTAGGTCTTGTCTATTACATATTGGGTTTATGGAACGGTATCTGAGCTAATTTGAAACCCTTGTTTTATGTATCACCCCACCTCACCTTTCCCGTTAAGCAGCCATAGTGTGTTTTCTGCATGTGTGACTCTGTTCTGTTTTGTAATTCAGTTCAAGTGTAACGGTTTTGACATTCCCTCTATAAGTGATACCTTATGAGAGGTGTCCTTTTCTGTGTGACTTATTTCACTTAGAATCGTCGTACCTAAATCCACTCATCATGCTGCTACTAGCCTTATGACATTGATTTCATGGCTGAGTGATATTCCATTGTACATAAGGACCACAACTTCTTTATCCATTTTTCTCTTTCCTGGGATATTGAAGGTGGAATGAAGTGGAGGTCCTTGTCAACAGAGCAGCCCTAAACTTTGGGGTGCTTGTGTCTTGCTGATTTTTAATTTTCCCAATTTATACCCCCATGAGTGGAAGTGCCCTATGCTCTCTAAGCTGTGTTTTTTAGATGTTTCAGGACACACCGTACACTTCTCCAGAGTGGCTGTTGGCAATTTACATCCCGCCCATCAGTGTAGCAAGGCTCCCATTTCTCCATGGCCTGTCCTGCATTTCTGGTTTTGAGACTTTTTTCAGCATGGCCCTTTTGACCGAAGGGTAGCGAGTCTTCTTTGTAGCGCTGATTTGCCTTTCCAGGTTGCTTGGTTGGCCAAAAAGGGCGTATGCGTTTTTTCCTGAATATATTCAGGAAAAAACGCATACGCCCTTTTTGGCCAAGGGCATCATTGTCAACGTTTTGCCGCTTTTCATGTGCTTTAAAGGCGATTCGAATCTACCTCCTGAAATCTGTTTCCTGCAATTCTGCCTTGATTTCAAATCCTCTTCTTTGCCTTCCCTCAATATATTTGTGGACGAGAGTTATCATTTATAACTCTGCAGGTTTGTGAATTGCAGTGTCCTGAAGCTCCACTTTACAACTCGCTTTTTTGAGAGCTGGCCGCAAAAGTGCAAGATGCCTTCAGGCCCTGTTCTGGTTCCGTGGGGGGAGGATGAGCCTGTGGTTAATTCTTCTCCCTGATGGAAAAATAGAGTGACCTGTGCCTGTCCCAACACCAAGAGCTAGTCTCTCACTGGTTCCCCGTGTACCCGTTCATCCTCAGGAGAAATTGCAACCTGTACGGAACAGGAGGTTAAAGGTGCTGATGCTCCAAGTAGGGAGATTGTTAGTAAAGCGGCTGGAATGGCGAAACCAGGCACAAGGAGAAGAGAAATGAGGTGCGTTTTAGAAACCTTTCCCCATCACATGGTGTACCCTCTTTTTGTTTTCTCATGCATGTTTTCGATGTAGGAATATGCCCTTGAACCTGGAGATTTGGGACCCATGCGATAGGTACCACGCAGTATTACTTTAATGGGTCTGCGTTTGCTCACCCAACCTCACCAAACCTCTCAGCCCCAAGAGTGTCCACCCTTATGTCTCATCCAGCTGTGGGTCTAGATATGGTCAATCCAGGTTGCATCACAGCCCCTGAACGCATTGTGTAAGAATTTCTCTCTCTTTCACTGTCTTGGTTTCATGGGTTTTTCAAAGTAATTTATTTTTATAATGGGGTTTAGCTGCTTTTCACTGCTGTGTTTATGCCGCTTTACACCCACTTGACACACTAACAGAGAGATATCAATACATAGGTTTTAAGATTATTACTAGTCAGATATATTCTTGTGCGGTGAATAGGGTTTGTTGAGTCTAGTTCTCTGAGCAAGGAGTAGATCTTGTCTATTACATATTGGGTTTATGGAACGGTATCTGAGCTAATTTGAAACCCTTGTTTTATGTATCACCCCACCTCACCTTTCCCGTTAAGCAGCCATAGTGTGTTTTCTGCATGTGTGACTCTGTTCTGTTTTGTAATTCAGTTCAAGTGTAACGGTTTTTACATTCCCTCTATAAGTGATACCTTATGAGAAGTGTCCTTTTCTGTGTGACTTATTTCACTTAGAATCGTCGTACCTAAATCCACTCATCATGCTGCTACTAGCCTTATGACATTGATTTCATGGCTGAGTGATATTCCATTGTACATAAGGACCACAACTTCTTTATCCATTTTTCTCTTTCCTGGGATATTGAAGGTGGAATGAAGTGGAGGTCGTTGTCAACAGAGCAGCCCTAAACTTTGGGGTGCTTGTGTCTTGCTGATTTTTCATTTTCCCAATTTATACCCCCATGAGTGGAAGTGCCCTATGCTCTCTAAGCTGTGTTTTTTAGATGTTTCAGGACACACCGTACACTTCTCCAGAGTGGCTGTTGGCAATTTACATCCCGCCCATCAGTGTAGCAAGGCTCCCATTTCTCCATTGCCTGTCCTGCATTACTGGTTTTGACACGTTTTTCAGCATGGCCCTTTTGACCGAAGGGTAGCGAGTCTTCTTTGTAGCGCTGATTTGCCTTTCCAGGTTGCTTGGTTGGCCAAAAAGGGCGTATGCGTTTTTTCCTGAATATATTCAGGAAAAAAACGCATACGCCCTTTTTGGCCAAGGGCATCATTGTCAACGTTTTGCCCGCTTTTCATGTGCTTTAAAGGCGATTCGAATCTACCTCCTGAAATCTGTTTCCTGCAATTCTGCCTTGATTTCAAATCCTCTTCTTTGCCTTCCCTCAATATATTTGTGGACGAGAGTTATCATTTATAACTCTGCAGGTTTGTGAATTGCAGTGCCCTGAAGCTCCATTTTACAACTCGCTTTTTTGAGAGCTGGCCGCAAAAGTGCAAGATGCCTTCAGGCCCTGTTCTGGTTCCGTGGGGGGAGGATGAGCCTGTGGTTAATTCTTCTCCCTGATGGAAAAATAGAGTGACCTGTGCCTGTCCCAACACCAAGAGCTAGTCTCTCACTGGTTCCCCGTGTACCCGTTCATCCTCAGGAGAAATTGCAACCTGTACGGAACAGGAGGTTAAAGGTGCTGATGCTCTAAGTAGGGAGATTGTTAGTAAAGCGGCTGGAATGACGAAACCAGGCACAAGGAGAAGAGAAATGAGGTGCGTTTTAGAAACCTTTCCCCATCACATGGTGTACCCTCTTTTTGTTTTCTCATGCATGTTTTCGATGTAGGAATATGCCCTTGAACCTGGAGATTTGGGACCCATGCGATGGGTACCACGCAGTATTACTTTAAAGGGTCGGCGTTTGCTCACCCAACCTCACCAAACCTCTCAGCCCCAAGAGTGTCCACCCTTATGTCTCATCCAGCTGTGGGTCTAGATATGGTCAATCCAGGTTGCATCACAGCCCCTGAACGCATTGTGTAAGAATTTCTCTCTCTTTCACTGTCTTGGTTTCATGGGTTTTTCAAAGTAATTTATTTTTATAATGGGGTTTAGCTGCTTTTCACTGCTGTGTTTATGCCGCTTTACACCCACTTGACACACTAACAGAGAGATATCAATACATAGGTTTTAAGATTATTACTAGTCAGATATATTCTTGTGCGGTGAATAGGGCGTGTTGAGTCCAGTTCTCTGAGCAAGGAGTAGGTCTTGTCTATTACATATTGGGTTTATGGAACGGTATCTGAGCTAATTTGAAACCCTTGTTTTATGTATCACCCCACCTCACCTTTCCCGTTAAGCAGCCATAGTGTGTTTTCTGCATGTGTGACTCTGTTCTGTTTTGTAATTCAGTTCAAGTGTAACGGTTTTGACATTCCCTCTATAAGTGATACCTTATGAGAAGTGTCCTTTTCTGTGTGACTTATTTCACTTAGAATCGTCGTACCTAAATCCACTCATCATGCTGCTACTAGCCTTATGACATTGATTTCATGGCTGAGTGATATTCCATTGTACATAAGGACCACAACTTCTTTATCCATTTTTCTCTTTCCTGGGATATTGAAGGTGGAATGAAGTGGAGGTCCTTGTCAACAGAGCAGCCCTAAACTTTGGGGTGCTTGTGTCTTGCTGATTTTTCATTTTCCTAATTTATACCCCCATGAGTGGAAGTGCCCTATGCTCTCTAAGCTGTGTTTTTTAGATGTTTCAGGACACACCGTACACTTCTCCAGAGTGGCTGTTGGCAATTTACATCCCGCCCATCAGTGTAGCAAGGCTCCCATTTCTCCATGGCCTGTCCTGCATTGCTGGTTTTGAGACTTTTTTCAGCATGGCCCTTTTGACCGATGGGTAGCGAGTCTTCTTTGTAGCGCTGATTTGCCTTTCCAGGTTGCTTGGTTGGCCAAAAAGGGCGTATGCGGTTTTTCCTGAATATATTCAGGAAAAAACGCATACGCCCTTTTTGGCCAAGGGCATCATTGTCAACGATTTGCCGCTTTTCATGTGCTTTAAAGGCGATTCGAATCTACCTCCTGAAATCTGTTTCCTGCAATTCTGCCTTGATTTCAAATCCTCTTCTTTGCCTTCCCTCAATATATTTGTGGACGAGAGTTATCATTTATAACTCTGCAGGTTTGTGAATTGCAGTGCCCTGAATCTCCATTTTACAACTCGCATTTTTGGGAGCTGGCCGCAAAAGCGCAGGATGGCTTCAGGCCCTGTTCTGGTTCCGAGGGGGAGGATGAGCCTGTGGTTAATTCTTCTTCCTGATGGGAAAATAGAGTGACCTGTGCCTGTCCCAACACCAAGAGCTAGTCTCTCACTGGTTCCCCGTCTTCCCGTTCATCCTCAGGACAAATTGCAACCTGTACGGAACAGGAGGTTAAAGGTGCTGATGCTCCAAGTAGGGAGATTGTTAGTAAAGCGGCTGGAATGGCGAACCCGGGCACAAGGAGAAGAGAAATGAGGTGCGTTTTAGAAACCTTTCCCCATCACATGGTGTACCATCCTTTTGTTTTCTCATGCATGTTTTCGATGTAGGAAGATGCCCTTGAACCTGGAGATTTGGGACCCATGTGATGGGTACCACGCAGTATTACTTTAAAGGGTCGGCGTTTGCTCACCCAACCTCACCAAACCTCTCAGCCCCAAGAGTGTCAACCCTTATGTCTCCTCCAGCTGTGGGTCTAGATATGGTCAATCCAGGTTGCATCACAGCCCCTGAACGCATTGTGTAAGAATTTCTCTCTCTTTCACTGTCTTTGTTTCATGGGTTTTTCGAAGTAATTTATTTTCATAATGGGGTTTAGCTGCTTTTCACGGCTGTGTTTATGCCGCTTTACACCCACTTGACACACTAACAGAGAGATATCAATACATAGGTTTCAAGATTATTACTAGTCAGATATATTCTTGTGCGGTGAATAGGGCGTGTTGAGTCCAGTTCTCTGAGCAAGGAGTAGGTCTTGTCTATTACATATTGGGTTTATGGAACGGTATCTGAGCTAATTTGAAACCCTTGTTTTATGTATCACCCCACCTCACCTTTCCCGCTAAGCAGCCATAGTGTGTTTTCTGCATGTGTGACTCTGTTCTGTTTTGTAATTCAGTTCAAGTGTAACGGTTTTGACATTCCCTCTATAAGTGATACCTTATGAGAAGTGTCCTTTTCTGTGTGACTTATTTCACTTAGAATCGTCGTACCTAAATCCACTCATCATGCTGCTACTAGCCTTATGACATTGATTTCATGGCTGAGTGATATTCCATTGTACATAAGGACCACAACTTCTTTATCCATTTTTCTCTTTCCTGGGATATTGAAGGTGGAATGAAGTGGAGGTCCTTGTCAACAGAGCAGCCCTAAACTTTGGGGTGCTTGTGTCTTGCTGATTTTTCATTTTCCCAATTTATACCCCCATGAGTGGAAGTGCCCTATGCTCTCTAAGCTGTGTTTTTTAGATGTTTCAGGACACACCGTACACTTCTCCAGAGTGGCTGTTGGCAATTTACATCCCGCCCATCAGTGTAGCAAGGCTCCCATTTCTCCATGGCCTGTCCTGCATTTCTGGTTTTGAGACTTATTTCAGCATGGCCCTTTTGACCGATGGGTAGCGAGTCTTCTTTGTAGCCCTGATTTGCCTTTCCAGGTTGCTTGGTTGGCCAAAAAGGGCGTATGCGTTTTTTCCTGAATATATTCAGGAAAAAACGCATACGCCCTTTTTGGCCAAGGGCATCATTGTCAACGTTTTGCCGCTTTTCATGTGCTTTAAAGACGATTCGAATCTACCTCCTGAAATCTGTTTCCTGCAATTCTGCCTTGATTTCAAATCCTCTTCTTTGCCTTCCCTCAATATATTTGTGGACGAGAGTTATCATTTATAACTCTGCAGGTTTGTGAATTGCAGTGCCCTGAAGCTCCACTTTAAAACTCGCTTTTTTGAGAGCTGGCCGCAAAAGTGCAAGATGACTTCAGGCCCTGTTCTGGTTCCGTGGGGGGAGGATGAGCCTGTGGTTAATTCTTCTCCCTGATGGAAAAATAGAGTGACCTGTGCCTGTCCCAACACCAAGAGCTAGTCTCTCACTGGTTCCCCGTGTACCCGTTCATCCTCAGGAGAAATTGCAACCTGTACGGAACAGGAGGTTAAAGGTGCTGATGCTCCAAGTAGGGAGATTGTTAGTAAAGCGGCTGGAATGGCGAAACCAGGCACAAGGAGAAGAGAAATGAGGTGCGTTTTAGAAACCTTTCCCCATCACATGGTGTACCCTCTTTTTGTTTTCTCATGCATGTTTTCGATGTAGGAATATGCCCTTGAACCTGGAGATTAGGGACCCATGCGATAGGTACCACGCAGTATTACTTTAATGGGTCTGCGTTTGCTCACCCAACCTCACCAAACCTCTCAGCCCCAAGAGTGTCCACCCTTATGTCTCATCCAGCTGTGGGTCTAGATATGGTCAATCCAGGTTGCATCACAGCCCCTGAACGCATTGTGTAAGAATTTCTCTCTCTTTCACTGTCTTGGTTTCATGGGTTTTTCAAAGTAATTTATTTTTATAATGGGGTTTAGCTGCTTTTCACTGCTGTGTTTATGCCGCTTTACACCCACTTGACACACTAACAGAGAGATATCAATACATAGGTTTTAAGATTATTACTAGTCAGATATATTCTTGTGCGGTGAATAGGGTTTGTTGAGTCTAGTTCTCTGAGCAAGGAGTAGATCTTGTCTATTACATATTGGGTTTATGGAACGGTATCTGAGCTAATTTGAAACCCTTGTTTTATGTATCACCCCACCTCACCTTTCCCGTTAAGCAGCCATAGTGTGTTTTCTGCATGTGTGACTCTGTTCTGTTTTGTAATTCAGTTCAAGTGTAACGGTTTTTACATTCCCTCTATAAGTGATACCTTATGAGAAGTGTCCTTTTCTGTGTGACTTACTTCACTTAGAATCGTCGTACCTAAATCCACTCATCATGCTGCTACTAGCCTTATGGCATTGATTTCATGGCTGAGTGATATTCCATTGTACATAAGGACCACAACTTCTTTATCCATTTTTCTCTTTCCTGGGATATTGAAGGTGGAATGAAGTGGAGGTCCTTGTCAACAGAGCAGCCCTAAACTTTGGGGTGCTTGTGTCTTGCTGATTTTTCATTTTCCCAATTTATACCCCCATGAGTGGAAGTGCCCTATGCTCTCTAAGCTGTGTTTTTTAGATGTTTCAGGACACACCGTACACTTCTCCAGAGTGGCTGTTGGCAATTTACATCCCGCCCATCAGTGTAGCAAGGCTCCCATTTCTCCATGGCCTGTCCTGCATTGCTGGTTTTGAGACTTTTTTCAGCATGGCCCTTTTGACCGATGGGTAGCGAGTCTTCTTTGTAGCGCTGATTTGCCTTTCCAGGTTGCTTGGTTGGCCAAAAAGGGCGTATGCGGTTTCTCCTGAATATATTCAGGAAAAAACGCATACGCCCTTTTTGGCCAAGGGCATCATTGTCAACGATTTGCCGCTTTTCATGTGCTTTAAAGGCGATTCGAATCTACCTCCTGAAATCTGTTTCCTGCAATTCTGCCTTGATTTCAAATCCTCTTCTTTGCCTTCCCTCAATATATTTGTGGACGAGAGTTATCATTTATAACTCTGCAGGTTTGTGAATTGCAGTGCCCTGAATCTCCATTTTACAACTCGCATTTTTGGGAGCTGGCCGCAAAAGCGCAGGATGGCTTCAGGCCCTGTTCTGGTTCCGAGGGGGAGGATGAGCCTGTGGTTAATTCTTCTTCCTGATGGGAAAATAGAGTGACCTGTGCCTGTCCCAACACCAAGAGCTAGTCTCTCACTGGTTCCCCGTGTACCCGTTCATCCTCAGGACAAATTGCAACCTGTACGGAACAGGAGGTTAAATGTGCTGATGCTCCAAGTAGGGAGATTGTTAGTAAAGCGGCTGGAATGGCGAACCCGGGCACAAGGAGAAGAGAAATGAGGTGCGTTTTAGAAACCTTTCCCCATCACATGGTGTACCATCCTTTTGTTTTCTCATGCATGTTTTCGATGTAGGAAGATGCCCTTGAACCTGGAGATTTGGGACCCATGCGATGGGTACCACGCAGTATTACTTTAAAGGGTCGGCGTTTGCTCACCCAACCTCACCAAACCTCTCAGCCCCAAGAGTGTCCACCCTTATGTCTCCTCCAGCTGTGGGTCTAGATATGGTCAATCCAGGTTGCATCACAGCCCCTGAACGCATTGTGTAAGAATTTCTCTCTCTTTCACTGTCTTTGTTTCATGGGTTTTTCGAAGTAATTTATTTTTATAATGCGGTTTAGCTGCTTTTCACTGCTGTGTTTATGCCGCTTTACACCCACTTGACACACTAACAGAGAGATATCAATACATAGGTTTTAAGATTATTACTAGTCAGATATATTCTTGTGCGGTGAATAGGGCGTGTTGAGTCCAGTTCTCTGAGCAAGGAGTAGGTCTTGTCTATTACATATTGGGTTTATGGAACGGTATCTGAGCTAATTTGAAACCCTTGTTTTATGTATCACCCCACCTCACCTTTCCCGTTAAGCAGCCATAGTGTGTTTTCTGCATGTGTGACTCTGTTCTGTTTTGTAATTCAGTTCAAGTGTAACGGTTTTTACATTCCCTCTATAAGTGATACCTTATGAGAAGTGTCCTTTTCTGTGTGACTTACTTCACTTAGAATCGTCGTACCTAAATCCACTCATCATGCTGCTACTAGCCTTATGGCATTGATTTCATGGCTGAGTGATATTCCATTGTACATAAGGACCACAACTTCTTTATCCATTTTTCTCTTTCCTGGGATATTGAAGGTGGAATGAAGTGGAGGTCCTTGTCAACAGAGCAGCCCTAAACTTTGGGGTGCTTGTGTCTTGCTGATTTTTCATTTTCCCAATTTATACCCCCATGAGTGGAAGTGCCCTATGCTCTCTAAGCTGTGTTTTTTAGATGTTTCAGGACACACCGTACACTTCTCCAGAGTGGCTGTTGGCAATTTACATCCCGCCCATCAGTGTAGCAAGGCTCCCATTTCTCCATGGCCTGTCCTGCATTGCTGGTTTTGAGACTTTTTTCAGCATGGCCCTTTTGACCGATGGGTAGCGAGTCTTCTTTGTAGCGCTGATTTGCCTTTCCAGGTTGCTTGGTTGGCCAAAAAGGGCGTATGCGGTTTTTCCTGAATATATTCAGGAAAAAACGCATACGCCCTTTTTGGCCAAGGGCATCATTGTCAACGATTTGCCGCTTTTCATGTGCTTTAAAGGCGATTCGAATCTACCTCCTGAAATCTGTTTCCTGCAATTCTGCCTTGATTTCAAATCCTCTTCTTTGCCTTCCCTCAATATATTTGTGGACGAGAGTTATCATTTATAACTCTGCAGGTCTGTGAATTGCAGTGCCCTGAATCTCCATTTTACAACTCGCATTTTTGGGAGCTGGCCGCAAAAGCGCAGGATGGCTTCAGGCCCTGTTCTGGTTCCGAGGGGGAGGATGAGCCTGTGGTTAATTCTTCTTCCTGATGGGAAAATAGAGTGACCTGTGCCTGTCCCAACACCAAGAGCTAGTCTCTCACTGGTTCCCCGTGTACCCGTTCATCCTCAGGACAAATTGCAACCTGTACGGAACAGGAGGTTAAAGGTGCTGATGCTCCAAGTAGGGAGATTGTTAGTAAAGCGGCTGGAATGGCGAACCCGGGCACAAGGAGAAGAGAAATGAGGTGCGTTTTAGAAACCTTTCCCCATCACATGGTGTACCATCCTTTTGTTTTCTCATGCATGTTTTCGATGTAGGAAGATGCCCTTGAACCTGGAGATTTGGGACCCATGCGATGGGTACCACGCAATATTACTTTAAAGGGTCGGCGTTTGCTCACCCAACCTCACCAAACCTCTCAGCCCCAAGAGTGTCCACCCTTATGTCTCCTCCAGCTGTGGGTCTAGATATGGTCAATCCAGGTTGCATCACAGCCCCTGAACGCATTGTGTAAGAATTTCTCTCTCTTTCACTGTCTTTGTTTCATGGGTTTTTCGAAGTAATTTATTTTTATAATGCGGTTTAGCTGCTTTTCACTGCTGTGTTTATGCCGCTTTACACCCACTTGACACACTAACAGAGAGATATCAATACATAGGTTTTAAGATTATTACTAGTCAGATATATTCTTGTGCGGTGAATAGGGCGTGTTGAGTCCAGTTCTCTGAGCAAGGAGTAGGTCTTGTCTATTACATATTGGGTTTATGGAACGGTATCTGAGCTAATTTGAAACCCTTGTTTTATGTATCACCCCACCTCACCTTTCCCGTTAAGCAGCCATAGTGTGTTTTCTGCATGTGTGACTCTGTTCTGTTTTGTAATTCAGTTCAAGTGTAACGGTTTTGACATTCCCTCTATAAGTGATACCTTATGAGAAGTGTCCTTTTCTGTGTGACTTATTTCACTTAGAATCGTCGTACCTAAATCCACTCATCATGCTGCTACTAGCCTTATGACATTGATTTCATGGCTGAGTGATATTCCATTGTACATAAGGACCACAACTTCTTTATCCATTTTTCTCTTTCCTGGGATATTGAAGGTGGAATGAAGTGGAGGTCCTTGTCAACAGAGCAGCCCTAAACTTTGGGGTGCTTGTGTCTTGCTGATTTTTCATTTTCCCAATTTATACCCCCATGAGTGGAAGTGCCCTATGCTCTCTAAGCTGTGTTTTTTAGATGTTTCAGGACACACCGTACACTTCTCCAGAGTGGCTGTTGGCAATTTACATCCCGCCCATCAGTGTAGCAAGGCTCCCATTTCTCCATGGCCTGTCCTGCATTGCTGGTTTTGAGACTTTTTTCAGCATGGCCCTTTTGACCGATGGGTAGCGAGTCTTCTTTGTAGCGCTGATTTGCCTTTCCAGGTTGCTTGGTTGGCCAAAAAGGGCGTATGCGGTTTTTCCTGAATATATTCAGGAAAAAACGCATACGCCCTTTTTGGCCAAGGGCATCATTGTCAACGATTTGCCGCTTTTCATGTGCTTTAAAGGCGATTCGAATCTACCTCCTGAAATCTGTTTCCTGCAATTCTGCCTTGATTTCAAATCCTCTTCTTTGCCTTCCCTCAATATATTTGTGGACGAGAGTTATCATTTATAACTCTGCAGGTTTGTGAATTGCAGTGCCCTGAATCTCCATTTTACAACTCGCATTTTTGGGAGCTGGCCGCAAAAGCGCAGGATGGCTTCAGGCCCTGTTCTGGTTCCGAGGGGGAGGATGAGCCTGTGGTTAATTCTTCTTCCTGATGGGAAAATAGAGTGACCTGTGCCTGTCCCAACACCAAGAGCTAGTCTCTCACTGGTTCCCCGTGTACCCGTTCATCCTCAGGACAAATTGCAACCTGTACGGAACAGGAGGTTAAAGGTGCTGATGCTCCAAGTAGGGAGATTGTTAGTAAAGCGGCTGGAATGGCGAACCCGGGCACAAGGAGAAGAGAAATGAGGTGCGTTTTAGAAACCTTTCCCCATCACATGGTGTACCATCCTTTTGTTTTCTCATGCATGTTTTCGATGTAGGAAGATGCCCTTGAACCTGGAGATTTGGGACCCATGCGATGGGTACCACGCAGTATTACTTTAAAGGGTCGGCGTTTGCTCACCCAACCTCACCAAACCTCTCAGCCCCAAGAGTGTCCACCCTTATGTCTCCTCCAGCTGTGGGTCTAGATATGGTCAATCCAGGTTGCATCACAGCCCCTGAACGCATTGTGTAAGAATTTCTCTCTCTTTCACTGTCTTTGTTTCATGGGTTTTTCGAAGTAATTTATTTTTATAATGCGGTTTAGCTGCTTTTCACTGCTGTGTTTATGCCGCTTTACACCCACTTGACACACTAACAGAGAGATATCAATACATAGGTTTTAAGATTATTACTAGTCAGATATATTCTTGTGCGGTGAATAGGGCGTGTTGAGTCCAGTTCTCTGAGCAAGGAGTAGGTCTTGTCTATTACATATTGGGTTTATGGAACGGTATCTGAGCTAATTTGAAACCCTTGTTTTATGTATCACCCCACCTCACCTTTCCCGTTAAGCAGCCATAGTGTGTTTTCTGCATGTGTGACTCTGTTCTGTTTTGTAATTCAGTTCAAGTGTAACGGTTTTGACATTCCCTCTATAAGTGATACCTTATGAGAAGTGTCCTTTTCTGTGTGACTTATTTCACTTAGAATCGTCGTACCTAAATCCACTCATCATGCTGCTACTAGCCTTATGACATTGATTTCATGGCTGAGTGATATTCCATTGTACATAAGGACCACAACTTCTTTATCCATTTTTCTCTTTCCTGGGATATTGAAGGTGGAATGAAGTGGAGGTCCTTGTCAACAGAGCAGCCCTAAACTTTGGGGTGCTTGTGTCTTGCTGATTTTTCATTTTCCCAATTTATACCCCCATGAGTTGAAGTGCCCTATGCTCTCTAAGCTGTGTTTTTTAGATGTTTCAGGACACACCGTACACTTCTCCAGGTTGGCTGTTGGCAATTTACATCCCGCCCATCAGTGTAGCAAGGCTCCCATTTCTCCATGGCCTGTCCTGCATTTCTGGTTTTGAGACTTTTTTCAGCATGGCCCTTTTGACCGATGGGTAGCGAGTCTTCTTTGTAGCGCTGATTTGCCTTTCCAGGTTGCTTGGTTGGCCAAAAAGGGCGTATGCGTTTTTTCCTGAATATATTCAGGAAAAAACGCATACGCCCTTTTTGGCCAAGGGCATCATTGTCAACGTTTTGCCGCTTTTCATGTGCTTTAAAGGCGATTTGAATCTACCTCCTGGAATCTGTTTCCTGCAAATCTGCCTTGATTTCAAATCCTCTTCTTTGCCTTCCCTCAATATATTTGTGGACGAGAGTTATGATTTATAACTCTGCAGGTTTGTGAATTGCAGTGCCCTGAAGCTCCATTTTACAACTCGCTTTTTTGGGAGCTGGCCGCAAAAGCGCAGGATGGCTTCAGGCCCTGTTCTGGTTCCCGGGGGGTGGATGAGCCTGTGGTTAATTCTTCTTCCTGATGGGAAGATAGAGTGACCTGTGCCTGTCCCAACACCAAGAGCTAGTCTCTCACTGGTTCCCCGTCTACCCGTTCATCCTCAGGACAAATTGCAACCTGTACGGAACAGGAGGTTAAAGGTGCTGATGCTCCAAGTAGGGAGATTGTTAGTAAAGCGGCTGGAATGGCCAACCCGGGCACAAGGAGAAGAGAAATGAGGTGCGTTTTAGAAACCTTTCCCCATCACATGGTGTACCATCCTTTTGTTTTCTCATGCATGTTTTCGATGTAGGAAGATGCCCTTGAACCTGGAGATTTGGGACCCATGCGATGGGTACCACGCAGTATTACTTTAAAGGGTCGGCGTTTGCTCACCCAACCTCACCAAACCTCTCAGCCCCAAGAGTGTCCACCCTTATGTCTCCTCCAGCTGTGGGTCTAGATATGGTCAATCCAGGTTGCATCACAGCCCCTGAACGCATTGTGTAAGAATTTCTCTCTCTTTCACTGTCTTTGTTTCATGGGTTTTTCGAAGTAATTTATTTTTATAATGCGGTTTAGCTGCTTTTCACTGCTGTGTTTATGCCGCTTTACACCCACTTGACACACTAACAGAGAGATATCAATACATAGGTTTTAAGATTATTACTAGTCAGATATATTCTTGTGCGGTGAATAGGGCGTGTTGAGTCCAGTTCTCTGAGCAAGGAGTAGGTCTTGTCTATTACATATTGGGTTTATGGAACGGTATCTGAGCTAATTTGAAACCCTTGTTTTATGTATCACCCCACCTCACCTTTCCCGTTAAGCAGCCATAGTGTGTTTTCTGCATGTGTGACTCTGTTCTGTTTTGTAATTCAGTTCAAGTGTAACGGTTTTGACATTCCCTCTATAAGTGATACCTTATGAGAAGTGTCCTTTTCTGTGTGACTTATTTCACTTAGAATCGTCGTACCTAAATCCACTCATCATGCTGCTACTAGCCTTATGACATTGATTTCATGGCTGAGTGATATTCCATTGTACATAAGGACCACAACTTCTTTATCCATTTTTCTCTTTCCTGGGATATTGAAGGTGGAATGAAGTGGAGGTCCTTGTCAACAGAGCAGCCCTAAACTTTGGGGTGCTTGTGTCTTGCTGATTTTTCATTTTCCCAATTTATACCCCCATGAGTGGAAGTGCCCTATGCTCTCTAAGCTGTGTTTTTTAGATGTTTCAGGACACACCGTACAATTCTCCAGAGTGGCTGTTGGCAATTTACATCCCGCCCATCAGTGTAGCAAGGCTCCCATTTCTCCATGGCCTGTCCTGCATTGCTGGTTTTGAGACTTTTTTCAGCATGGCCCTTTTGACCAATGGGTAGCGAGTCTTCTTTGTAGCGCTAATTTGCCTTTCCAGGTTGCTTGGTTGGCCAAAAAGGGCGTATGCGTTTTTTCCTGAATATATTCAGGAAAAAACGCATACGCCCTTTTTGGCCAAGGGCATCATTGTCAACGATTTGCCGCTTTTCATGTGCTTTAAAGGCGATTCGAATCTACCTCCTGAAATCTGTTTCCTGCAATTCTGCCTTAATTTCAAATCCTCTTCTTTGCCTTCCCTCAATATATTTGTGGACGAGAGTTATCATTTATAACTCTGCAGGTTTGTGAATTGCAGTGCCCTGAATCTCCATTTTACAACTCGCATTTTTGGGAGCTGGCCACAAAAGCGCTGGATGGCTTCAGGCCCTGTTCTGGTTCCGAGGGGGGAGGATGAGCCTGTGGTTAATTCTTCTTCCTGATGGGAAAATAGAGTGACCTGTGCCTGTCCCAACACCAAGAGCTAGTCTCTCACTGGTTCCCCGTGTACCCGTTCATCCTCAGGACAAATTGCAACCTGTACGGAACAGGAGGTTAAAGGTGCTGATGCTCCAAGTAGGGAGATTGTTAGTAAAGCGGCTGGAATGGCGAATCCGGGCACAAGGAGAAGAGAAATGAGGTGCGTTTTAGAAACCTTTCCCCATCACATGGTGTACCATCCTTTTGTTTTCTCATGCATGTTTTCGATGTAGGAAGATGCCCTTGAACCTGGAGATTTGGGACCCATGCGATGGGTACCACGCAGTATTACTTTAAAGGGTCGGCGTTTGCTCACCCAACCTCACCAAACCTCTCAGCCCCAAGAGTGTCCACCCTTATGTCTCATCCAGCTGTGGGTCTAGATATGGTCAATCCAGGTTGCATCACAGCCCCTGAACGCATTGTGTAAGAATTTCTCTCTCTTTCACTGTCTTTCTTTCATGGGTGTTTCAAAGTAATTTATTTTTATAATGGGGTTTAGCTCCTTTTCACTGCTGTGATTATGCCGCTTTACACCCACTTGACACACTAACAGAGAGATATCAATACATAGGTTTCAAGATTATTATTAGTCAGATATATTCTTGTGCGGTGAATAGGGCGTGTTGAGTCCAGTTCTCTGAGGAAGGAGTAGGTCTTGTCTATTACATATTGGGTTTATGGAACGGTATCTGAGCTAATTTGAAACCCTTGTTTTATGTATCACCCCACCTCACCTTTCCCGTTAAGCAGCCATAGTGTGTTTTCTGCATGTGTGACTCTGTTCTGTTTTGTAATTCAGTTCAAGTGTAACGGTTTTGACATTCCCTCTATAAGTGATACCTTATGAGAAGTGTCCTTTTCTGTGTGACTTATTTCACTTAGAATCGTCGTACCTAAATCCACTCATCATGCTGCTACTAGCCTTATGACATCGATTTCATGGCTGAGTGATATTCCATTGTACATAAGGACCACAACTTCTTTATCCATTTTTCTCTTTCCTGGGATATTGAAGGTGGAATGAAGTGGAGATCCTTGTCAACAGAGCAGCCCTAAACTTTGGGGTGCTTGTGTCTTGCTGATTTTTCATTTTCCCAATTTATACCCCCATGAGTGGAAGTGCCCTATGCTCTCTAAGCTGTGTTTTTTAGATGTTTCAAGACACACCGTACACTTCTCCAGAGTGGCTGTTGGCAATTTACATCCCGCCCATCAGTGTAGCAAGGCTCCCATTTCTCCATGGCCTGTACCGCATTTCTGGTTTTGAGACTTTTTTCAGCATGGCCCTTTTGACCGATGGGTAGCGAGTCTTCTTTGTAGCGCTGATTTGCCTTTCCAGGTTGCTTGGTTGGCCAAAAAGGGCGTATGCGTTTTTTCCTGAATATATTCAGGAAAAAACGCATACGCCATTTTTAGCCAAGGGCATCATTGTCAACGTTTTGCCGCTTTTCATGTGCTTTAAAGGCGATTCGAATCTACCTCCTGAAATCTGTTTCCTGCAATTCTGCCTTGATTTCAAATCCTCTTCTTTGCCTTCCCTCAATATATTTGTGGACGAGAGTTATCATTTATAACTCTGCAGGTTTGTGAATTGCAGTGCCCTGAAGCTCCATTTTACAACTCGCTTTTTTGGGAGCTGGCCGCAAAAGCGCTGGATGGCTTCAGGCCCTGTTCTGGTTCCGGGGGGGATGATGAGCCTGTGGTTAATTCTTCTTCCTGATGGGAAAATAGAGTGACCTGTGCCTGTCCCAACACCAAGAGCTAGTCTCTCACTGGTTCCCCGTCTTCCCGTTCATCCTCAGGACAAATTGCAACCTGCACGGAACAGGAGGTTAAAGGTGCTGATGCTCCAAATAAGGAGATTGCTAGTAAAGCGGCTGGAATGGAGAACCCGGGCACAAGGAGATGAGAAATGAGGTGCGTTTTAGATATTTTTCCCCATCACACGGTGTACCATCTTCTGGGTTTCTCGTGCATGTTTTCGATGTAGGAAGATGCCCTTGAACCTGGAGATTTGGGACCCATGGGATGGGTACCACGCAGTATTACTTTAAAGGGTCTGCGTTTGCTCACCCAACCTCACCAAACCTCTCAGCCCCAAGAGTGTCCACCCTTATGTCTCATCCAGCTGTGGGTCTAGATATGGTCAATCCAGGTTGCATCACAGCCCCTGAACGCATTGTGTAAGAATTTCTCTCTCTTTCACTGTCTTTGTTTCATGGGTTTTTCGAAGTAATTTATTTTTATAATGGGGTTTAGCTGCTTTTCACTGCTGTGTTTATGCCGCTTTACACCCACTTGACACACTAACAGAGAGATATCAATACATAGGTTTTAAGATTATTACTAGTCAGATATATTCTTGTGTGGTGAATAGGGCGTGTTGAGTCCAGTTCTCTGAGCAAGGAGTAGGTCTTGTCTATTACATATTGGGTTTATGGAACGGTATCTGAGCTAATTTGAAACCCTTGTTTTATGTATCACCCCACCTCACCTTTCCCTTTAAGCAGCCATAGTGTGTTTTCTGCATGTGTGACTCTGTTCTGTTTTGTAATTCAGTTCAAGTGTAACGGTTTTTACATTCCCTCTATAAGTGATACCTTATGAGAAGTGTCCTTTTCTGTGTGACTTATTTCACTTAGAATCGTCGTACCTAAATCCACTCATCATGCTGCTACTAGCCTTATGACATTGATTTCATGGCTGAGTGATATTCCATTGTACATAAGGACCACAACTTCTTTATCCATTTTTCTCTTTCCTGGGATATTGAAGGTGGAATGAAGTATAGGTCCTTGTCAACAGAGCAGCCCTAAACTTTGGGGTGCTTGTGTCTTGCTGATTTTTCATTTTCCCAATTTATACCCCCATGAGTGGAAGTGCCCTATGCTCTCTAAGCTGTGTTTTTTAGATGTTTCAAGACACACCGTACACTTCTCCAGAGTGGCTGTTGGCAATTTACATCGCGCCCATCAGTGTAGCAAGGCTCCCATTTCTCCATGGCCTGTCCTGCATTTCTGGTTTTGAGACTTTTTTCAGCATGGCCCTTTTGACCGATGGGTAGCGAGTCTTCTTTGTAGCCCTGATTTGCCTTTCCAGGTTGCTTGGTTGGCCAAAAAGGGCGTATGGGTTTTTTCCTGAATATATTCAGGAAAAAACGCATACGCCCTTTTTGGCCAAGGGCATCATTGTCAACGTTTTGCCGCTTTTCATGTGCTTTAAAGGCGATTCGAATCTACCTCCTGAAATCTGTTTCCTGCAATTCTGCCTTGATTTCAAATCCTCTTCTTTGCCTTCCCTCAATATATTTGTGGACGAGAGTTATCATTTATAACTCTGCAGGTTTGTGAATTGCAGTGCCCTGAAGCTCCATTTTACAACTCGCTTTTTTGGGAGCTGGCCGCAAAAGCGCAGGATGGCTTCAGGCCCTGTTCTGGTTCCGGGGGGGATGATGAGCCTGTGGTTAATTCTTCTTCCTGATGGGAAAATAGAGTGACCTGTGCCTGTGCCAACAACAAGAGCTAGTCTCTCACTGGTTCCCCGTCTACCCGTTCATCCTCAGGACAAATTGCAACCTGTACGGAACAGGAGGTTAAAGGTGCTGATGCTCCAAGTAGGGAGATTGTTAGTAAAGCGGCTGGAATGGTGACCCCGGGCACAAGGAGAAGAGAAATGAGGTGCGTTTTAGAAACCTTTCCCCATCACATGGTGTACCATCTTTTTGTTTTCTCATGCATGTTTTCGATGTAGGAAGATGTCCTTGAACCTGGAGATTTGGGACCCATGCGATGGGTACCACGCAGTATTACTTTAAAGGGTCTGCGTTTGCTCACCCAACCTCACCAAACCTCTCAGCCCCAAGAGTGTCCACCCTTATGTCTCATCCAGCTGTGGGTCTAGATATGGTCAATATAGGTTGCATCACAGCCCCTGAACGCATTGTGTAAGAATTTCACTCTCTTTCACTGTCTTTGTTTCATGGGTTTTTCGAAGTAATTTATTTTTATACTGGGGTTTAGCTGCTTTTCACTGCTGTGTTTATGCCGCTTTACACCCACTTGACACACTAACAGAGAGATATCAATACATAGGTTTTAAGATTATTACTAGTCAGATATATTCTTGTGCGGTGAATAGGGCGTGTTGAGTCCAGTTCTCTGAGCAAGGAGTAGGTCTTGTTTATTACATATTGGGTTTATGGAACGGTATCTGAGCTAATTTGAAACCCTTGTTTTATGTATCACCCCACCTCACTTTTCCCGTTAAGCAGCCATAGTGTGTTTTCTGCATGTGTGACTCTGTTCTGTTTTGTAATTCAGTTCAAGTGTAACGCTTTTTACATTCCCTCTATAAGTGATACCTTATGAGAAGTGTCCTTTTCTGTGTGACTTATTTCACTTAGAATCGTCGTACCTAAATCCACTCATCATGCTGCTACTAGCCTTATGACATTGATTTCATGGCTGAGTGATATTCCATTGTACATAAGGACCACAACTTCTTTATCCATTTTTCTCTTTCCTGGGATATTGAAGGTGGAATGAAGTGGAAGTCCTTGTCAACAGAGCAGCCCTAAACTTTGGGGTGTTTGTTTCTTGCTGATTTTTCATTTTCCCAATTTATACCCCCATGAGTGGAAGTGCCCTATGCTCTCTAAGCTGTGTTTTTTAGATGTTTCAGGACACACCGTACACTTCTCCAGAGTGGCTGTTGGCAATTTACATCGCGCCCATCAGTGTAGCAAGGCTCCCATTTCTCCATGGCCTGTCCTGCATTTCTGGTTTTGACACTTTTTCAGCATGGCCCTTTTGACCGATGGGTAGCGAGTCTTCTTTGTTGCCCTGATTTGCCTTACCAGGTTGCTTGGTTGGCCAAAAAGGGCGTATGCATTTTTTCCTGAATATATTCAGGAAAAAACGCATACGCCCTTTTTGGCCAAGGGCATCATTGTCAACGTTTTGCCGCTTTTCATGTGCTTTAAAGGCGATTCGAATCTACCTCCTGAAATCTGTTTCCTGCAATTCTGCCTTGATTTCAAATCCTCTTCTTTGCCTTCCCTCAATATATTTGTGGACGAGAGTTATCATTTATATCTCTGCAGGTTTGTGAATTGCAGTGCCCTGAAGCTCCATTTTACAACTCGCTTTTTTGGGAGCTGGCCGCAAAAGCGCAGGATGGCTTCAGGCCCTGTTCTGGTTCCGGAGGGGGGGAGGATGAGCCTGTGGTAAATTCTTCTTCCTGATGGGAAAATAGAGTGACCTGTGCCTGTCCCAACAACAAGAGGTAGTATCTCACTGGTTCCCCATCTTCCCGTTCAGCCTCAGGACAAATTGCAACCTGTACGGAACAGGAGGTTAAAGGTGCTGATGCTCCAAGTAGGGAGATTGTTAGTAAAGCGGCTGGAATGGCGACCCCGGGCACAAGGAGAAGAGAAATGAGGTGCGTTTTAGAAACCTTTCCCCATCACATGGTGTACCATCTTTTTGTTTTCTCATGCATGTTTTCGATGTAGGAAGATGTCCTTGAACCTGGAGATTTGGGACCCATGCGATGGGTACCACGCAGTATTACTTTAAAGGGTCTGCGTTTGCTCACCCAACCTCACCAAACCTCTCAGCCCCAAGAGTGTCCACCCTTATGTCTCATCCAGCTGTGGGTCTAGATATGGTCAATCCAGGTTGCATCACAGCCCCTGAACGCATTGTGTAAGAATTTCTCTCTCTTTCACTGTCTTTGTTTCATGGGTTTGTAAAAGTAATTTATTTTTATAATGGGGTTTAGCTGCTTTTCACTGCTGTGTTTATGCCGCTTTACACCCACTTGACACACTAACAGAGAGATATCAATACATAGGTTTTAAGATTATTACTAGTCAGATATATTCTTGTGCGGTGAATAGGGCGTGTTGAGTCCAGTTCTCTGAGCAAGGAGTAGGTCTTGTCTATTACATATTGGGTTTATGGAACGGTATCTGAGCTAATTTGAAACGCTTGTTTTATGTATCACCCCACCTCACCTTTCCCGTTAAGCAGCCATAGTGTGTTTTCTGCATGTGTGACTCTGTTCTGTTTTGTAATTCAGTTCAAGTGTAACGGTTTTTACATTCCCTCTATAAGTGATACCTTATGAGAAGTGTCCTTTTCTGTGTGACTTATTTCACTTAGAATCGTCGAACCTAAATCCACTCATCATGCTGCTACTAGCCTTATGACATTGATTTCATGGCTGAGTGATATTCCATTGTATATAAGGACCACAACTTCTTTATCCATTTTTCTCTTTCCTGGGATATTGAAGGTGGAATGAAGTGGAGGTCCTTGTCAACAGAGCAGCCCTAAACTTTGGGGTGCTTGTGTCTTGCTGATTTTTCATTTTCCCAATTTATACCCCCATGAGTGGAAGTGCCCTATGCTCTCTAAGCTGTGTTTTTTAGATGTTTCAGGACACACCATACACTTCTCCAGAGTGGCTGTTGGCAATTTACATCCCGCCCATCAGTGTAGCAAGGCTCCCATTTCTCCATGGCCTGTCCTGCATTTCTGGTTTTGAGACTTTTTTCAGCATGGCCCTTTTGACCGATGGGTAGCGAGTCTTCTTTGTAGCGCTGATTTGCCTTTCCAGGTTGCTTGGTTGGCCAAAAAGGGCGTATGCGTTTTTTCCTGAATATATTCAGGAAAAAACGCATACGCCCTTTTTGGCCAAGGGCATCATTGTCAACGTTTTGCCGCTTTTCATGTGCTTTAAAGGCGATTTGAATCTACCTCCTGGAATCTGTTTCCTGCAAATCTGCCTTGATTTCAAATCCTCTTCTTTGCCTTCCCTCAATATATTTGTGGACGAGAGTTATGATTTATAACTCTGCAGGTTTGTGAATTGCAGTGCCCTGAAGCTCCATTTTACAACTCGCTTTTTTGGGAGCTGGCCGCAAAAGCGCAGGATGGCTTCAGGCCCTGTTCTGGTTCCCGGGGGGTGGATGAGCCTGTGGTTAATTCTTCTTCCTGATGGGAAGATAGAGTGACCTGTGCCTGTCCCAACACCAAGAGCTAGTCTCTCACTGGTTCCCCGTCTACCCGTTCATCCTCAGGACAAATTGCAACCTGTACGGAACAGGAGGTTAAAGGTGCTGATGCTCCAAGTAGGGAGACTGTTAGTAAAGCGGCTGGAATGGCCAACCCGGGCACAAGGAGAAGAGAAATGAGGTGCGTTTTAGAAACCTTTCCCCATCACATGGTGTACCATCTTTTTGTTTTCTCATGCATGTTTTCGATGTAGGAAGATGTCCTTGAACCTGGAGATTTGGGACCCATGCGATGGGTACCACGCAGTATTACTTTAAAGGGTCTGCGTTTGCTCACCCAACCTCAACAAACCTCTCAGCCCCAAGAGTGTCCACCCTTATGTCTCATCCAGCTGTGGGTCTAGATATGGTCAATCCAGGTTGCATCACAGCCCCTGAACGCATTGTGTAAGTATTTCTCTCTCTTTCACTGTCTTTGTTTCATTGGTTTTTCAAAGTAATTTATTTTTACAATGGGGTTTAGCTGCTTTTCACTGCTGTGTTTATGCCGCTTTACACCCACTTGACACACTAACAGAGAGATATCAATACATAGGTTTTAAGATTATTACTAGTCAGATATATTCTTGTGCGGTGAATAGGGCGTGTTGAGTCCAGTTCTCTGAGCAAGGAGTAGGTCTTGTCTATTACATATTGGGTTTATGGAACGGTATCTGAGCTAATTTGAAACCCTTGTTTTATGTATCACCCCACCTCACCTTTCCCGATAAGCAGCCATAGTGTGTTTTCTGCATGTGTGACTCTGTTCTGTTTTGTAATTCAGTTCAAGTGTAACGGTTTTTACATTCCCTCTATAAGTGATACCTTATGAGAAGTGTCCTTTTCTGTGTGACTTATTTCACTTAGAATTGTCGAACCTAAATCCACTCATCATGCTGCTACTAGCCTTATGACATTGATTTCATGGCTGAGTGATATTCCATTGTACATAAGGACCACAACTTCTTTATCCATTTTTCTCTTTCCTGGGATATTGAAGGTGGAATGAAGTGGAGGTCCTTGTCAACAGAGCAGCCCTAAACTTTGGGGTGCTTGTGTCTTGCTGATTTTTCATTTTCCCAATTTATACCCCCATGAGTTGAAGTGCCCTATGCTCTCTAAGCTGTGTTTTTTAGATGTTTCAGGACACACCGTACACTTCTCCAGAGTGGCTGTTGGCAATTTACATCCCGCCCATCAGTGTAGCAAGGCTCCCATTTCTCCATGGCCTGTCCTGCATTTCTGGTTTTGAGACTTTTTTCAGCATGGCCCTTTTGACCGATGGGTAGCGAGTCTTCTTTGTAGCGCTGATTTGCCTTTCCAGGTTGCTTGGTTGGCCAAAAAGGGCGTATGCGTTTTTTCCTGAATATATTCAGGAAAAAACGCATACGCCCTTTTTGGCCAAGGGCATCATTGTCAACGTTTTGCCGCTTTTCATGTGCTTTAAAGGCGATTTGAATCTACCTCCTGGAATCTGTTTCCTGCAAATCTGCCTTGATTTCAAATCCTCTTCTTTGCCTTCCCTCAATATATTTGTGGACGAGAGTTATGATTTATAACTCTGCAGGTTTGTGAATTGCAGTGCCCTGAAGCTCCATTTTACAACTCGCTTTTTTGGGAGCTGGCCGCAAAAGCGCAGGATGGCTTCAGGCCCTGTTCTGGTTCCCGGGGGGTGGATGAGCCTGTGGTTAATTCTTCTTCCTGATGGGAAGATAGAGTGACCTGTGCCTGTCCCAACACCAAGAGCTAGTCTCTCACTGGTTCCCCGTGTACCCGTTCATCCTCAGGACAAATTGCAACCTGTACGGAACAGGAGGTTAAAGGTGCTGATGCTCCAAGTAGGGAGATTGTTAGTAAAGCGGCTGGAATGGCCAACCCGGGCACAAGGAGAAGAGAAATGAGGTGCGTTTTAGAAACCTTTCCCCATCACATGGTGTACCATCATTTTGTTTTCTCATGCATGTT
The DNA here is from genome assembly GCF_965194805.1 of Balaenoptera borealis. Classification (NCBI taxonomy): domain Eukaryota; kingdom Metazoa; phylum Chordata; class Mammalia; order Artiodactyla; family Balaenopteridae; genus Balaenoptera; species Balaenoptera borealis. The sequence continues at coordinate 874,850 of NW_028123938.1, read as the reverse complement.
TTCGATGTAGGAAGATGTCCTTGAACCTGGAGATTTGGGACCCATGCGATGGGTACCACGCAGTATTACTTTAAAGGGTCTGCGTTTGCTCACCCAACCTCACCAAACCTCTCAGCCCCAAGAGTGTCCACCCTTATGTCTCATCCAGCTGTGGGTCTAGATATGGTCAATCCAGGTTGCATCACAGCCCCTGAACGCATTGTGTAAGAATTTCTCTCTCTTTCACTGTCTTTGTTTCATGGGTTTGTAAAAGTAATTTATTTTTATAATGGGGTTTAGCTGCTTTTCACTGCTGTGTTTATGCTGCTTTACACCCACTTGACACACTAACAGAGAGATATCAATACATAGGTTTTAAGATTATTACTAGTCAGATATATTCTTGTGTGGTGAATAGGGCGTGTTGAGTCCAGTTCTCTGAGCAAGGAGTAGGTCTTGTCTATTACATATTGGGTTTATGGAACGGTATCTGAGCTAATTTGAAACCCTTGTTTTATGTATCACCCCACCTCACCTTTCCCTTTAAGCAGCCATAGTGTGTTTTCTGCATGTGTGACTCTGTTCTGTTTTGTAATTCAGTTCAAGTGTAACGGTTTTTACATTCCCTCTATAAGTGATACCTTATGAGAAGTGTCCTTTTCTGTGTGACTTATTTCACTTAGAATCGTCGTACCTAAATCCACTCATCATGCTGCTACTAGCCTTATGACATTGATTTCATGGCTGAGTGATATTCCATTGTACATAAGGACCACAACTTCTTTATCCATTTTTCTCTTTCCTGGGATATTGAAGGTGGAATGAAGTGGAGGTCCTTGTCAACAGAGCAGCCCTAAACTTTGGGGTGCTTGTGTCTTGCTGATTTTTCATTTTCCCAATTTATACCCCCATGAGTGGAAGTGCCCTATGCTCTCTAAGCTGTGTTTTTTAGATGTTTCAAGACACACCGTACACTTCTCCAGAGTGGCTGTTGGCAATTTACATTGCGCCCATCAGTGTAGCAAGGCTCCCATTTCTCCCTGGCCTGTCCTGCATTTCTGGTTTTGAGACTTTTTTCAGCATGGCCCTTTTGACCGATGGGTAGCGAGTCTTCTTTGTAGCCCTGATTTGCCTTTCCAGGTTGCTTGGTTGGCCAAAAAGGGCGTATGGGTTTTTTCCTGAATATATTCAGGAAAAAACGCATACGCCCTTTTTGGCCAAGGGCATCATTGTCAACGTTTTGCCGCTTTTCATGTGCTTTAAAGGCGATTCGAATCTACCTCCTGAAATCTGTTTCCTGCAATTCTGCCTTGATTTCAAATCCTCTTCTTTGCCTTCCCTCAATATATTTGTGGACGAGAGTTATGATTTATAACTCTGCAGGTTTGTGAATTGCAGTGCCCTGAAGCTGCATTTTACAACTCGCTTTTTTGGGAGCTGGCCGCAAAAGCGCAGGATGGCTTCAGGCCCTGTTCTGGTTCCGGGGGGGATGATGAGCCTGTGGTTAATTCTTCTTCCTGATGGGAAAATAGAGTGACCTATGCCTGTGCCAACAACAAGAGCTAGTCTCTCACTGGTTCCCCGTCTACCCGTTCATCCTCAGGACAAATTGCAACCTGTACGGAACAGGAGGTTAAAGGTGCTGATGCTCCAAGTAGGGAGATTGTTAGTAAAGCGGCTGGAATGGCGACCCCGGGCACAAGGAGAAGAGAAATGAGGTGCGTTTTAGAAACCTTTCCCCATCACATGGTGTACCCTCTTTTTGTTTTCTCATGCATGTTTTCGATGTAGGAAGATGTCCTTGAACCTGGAGATTTGGGACCCATGCGATGGGTACCACGCAGTATTACTTTAAAGGGTCTGCGTTTGCTCACCCAACCTCACCAAACCTCTCAGCCCCAAGAGTGTCCACCCTTATGTCTCGTCCAGCTGTGGGTCTAGATATGGTCAGTCCAGGTTGCATCAGAGCCCCTGAACGCATTGTGTAAGTATTTCTCTCTCTTTCACTGTCTTTGTTTCATGGGTTTTTCGAAGTAATTTATTTTTATACTGGGGTTTAGCTGCTTTTCACTGCTGTGTTTATGCCGCTTTACACCCACTTGACACACTAACAGAGAGATATCAATACATAGGTTTTAAGATTATTACTAGTCAGATATATTCTTGTGCGGTGAATAGGGCGTGTTGAGTCCAGTTCTCTGAGCAAGGAGTAGGTCTTCTCTATTACATATTGGGTTTATGGAACGGTATCTGAGCTAATTTGAAACGCTTGTTTTATGTATCACCCCACCTCCCCTTTCCCGTTAAGCAGCCATAGTGCGTTTTCTGTATGTGTGACTCTGTTCTGTTTTGTAATTCAGTTCAAGTGTAACAGTTTTTACATTCCCTCTATAAGTGATACCTTATGAGAAGTGTCCTTTTCTGTGTGACTTATTTCACTTAGAATCGTCGTACCTAAATCCACTCTCATGCTGCTACTAGCCTTATGACATCGATTTCATGGCTGAGTGATATTCCATTGTACATAAGGACCACAACTTCTTTATCCATTTTTCTCTTTCCTGGGATATTGATGGTGGAATGAAGTGGAGGTCCTTGTCAACAGAGCAGCCCTAAACTTTGGGGTGCTTGTGTCTTGCTGATTTTTCATTTTCCCAATTTATACCCCCATGAGTGGAAGTGCCCTATGCTCTCTAAGCTGTGTTTTTTAGATGTTTCAGGACACACCGTACACTTCTCCAGAGTGGCTGTTGGCAATTTACATCCCGCCCATCAGTGTAGCAAGGCTCCCATTTCTCCATGGCCTGTCCTGCATTTCTGGTTTTGAGACTTTTTTCAGCATGGCCCTTTTGACAGATGGGTAGCGAGTCTTCTTTGTAGCGCTGATTTGCCTTTCCAGGTTGCTTGGTTGGCCAAAAAGGGCGTATGGGTTTTTTCCTGAATATATTCAGGAAAAAACGCATACGCGCTTTTTGGCCAAGGGCATCATTGTCAACGTTTTGCCGCTTTTCATGTGCTTTAAAGGCGATTCGAATCTACCTCCTGAAATCTGTTTCCTGCAATTCTGCCTTGATTTCAAATCCTCTTCTTTGCCTTCCCTCAATATATTTGTGGACGAGTGTTATCATTTATAACTCTGCAGGTTTGTGAATTGCAGTGCCCTGAAGCTCCATTTTACAACTCGCTTTTTTGGGAGCTGGCCGCAAAAGCGCAGGATGGCTTCAGGCCCTGTTCTGGTTCCGGGGGGGATGATGAGCCTGTGGTTAATTCTTCTTCCTGATGGGAAAATAGAGTGACCTGTGCCTGTGCCAACAACAAGAGCTAGTCTCTCACTGGTTCCCCGTCTACCCGTTCATCCTCAGGACAAATTGCAACCTGTACGGAACAGGAGGTTAAAGGTGCTGATGCTCCAAGTAGGGAGATTGTTAGTAAAGCGGCTGGAATGGCGACCCCGGGCACAAGGAGAAGAGAAATGAGGTGCGTTTTAGAAACCTTTCCCCATCACATGGTGTACCATCTTTTTGTTTTCTCATGCATGTTTTCGATGTAGGAAGATGTCCTTGAACCTGGAGATTTGGGACCCATGCGATGGGTACCACGCAGTATTACTTTAAAGGGTCTGCGTTTGCTCACCCAACCTCACCAAACCTCTCAGCCCCAAGAGTGTCCACCCTTATGTCTCATCCAGCTGTGGGTCTAGATATGGTCAATCTAGGTTGCATCACAGCCCCTGAACGCATTGTGTAAGAATTTCACTCTCTTTCACTGTCTTTGTTTCATGGGTTTTTCGAAGTAATTTATTTTTATACTGGGGTTTAGCTGCTTTTCCCTGCTGTGTTTATGCCGCTTTACACCCACTTGACACACTAACAGAGAGATATCAATACATAGGTTTTAAGATTATTACTAGTCAGATATATTCTTGTGCAGGGAATAGGGCCTGTTGAGTCCAGTTCTCTGAGCAAGGAGTAGGTCTTGTCTATTACATATTGGGTTTATGGAACGGTATCTGAGCTAATTTGAAACCCTTGTTTTATGTATCACCCCACCTCCCCTTTCCCGTTAAGCAGCCATAGTGTGTTTTCTGCATGTGTGACTCTGTTCTGTTTTGTAATTCAGTTCAAGTGTAATGCTTTTTACATTCCCTCTATAAGTGATACCTTATGAGAAGTGTCCTTTTCTGTGTGACTTATTTCACTTAGAATCGTCGTACCTAAATCCACTCATCATGCTGCTACTAGCCTTATGACATTGATTTCATGGCTGAGTGATATTCCATTGTACATAAGGACCACAACTTCTTTATCCATTTTTCTCTTTCCTGGGATATTGAAGGTGGAATGAAGTGGAGGTCCTTGTCAACAGAGCAGCCCTAAACTTTGGGGTGTTTGTGTCTTGCTGATTTTTCATTTTCCCAATTTATACCCCCATGAGTGGAAGTGCCCTATGCTCTCTAAGCTGTGTTTTTTAGATGTTTCAGGACACACCGTACACTTCTCCAGAGTGGCTGTTGGCAATTTACATCCCGCCCATCAGTGTAGCAAGGCTCCCATTTCTCCATGGCCTGTCCTGCATTGCTGGTTTTGAGACTTTTTTCAGCATGGCCCTTTTGACCGATGGGTAGCGAGTCTTCTTTGTTGCCCTGATTTGCCTTTCCAGGTTGCTTGGTTGGCCAAAAAGGGCGTATGCATTTTTTCCTGAATATATTCAGGAAAAAACGCATACGCCCTTTTTGGCCAAGGGCATCATTGTCAACGTTTTGCCGCTTTTCATGTGCTTTAAAGGCGATTCGAATCTACCTCCTGAAATCTGTTTCCTGCAATTCTGCCTTGATTTCAAATCCTCTTCTTTGCCTTCCCTCAATATATTTGTGGACGAGAGTTATCATTTATAACTCTGCAGGTTTGTGAATTGCAGTGTCCTGAAGCTCCACTTTACAACTCGCTTTTTTGAGAGCTGGCCGCAAAAGTGCAAGATGGCTTCAGGCCCTATTCTGGTTCCGGGGGGGGGGAGGATGAGCCTGTGGTTAATTCTTCTTCCTGATGGGAAAATAGAGTGACCTGTTCCTGTCCCAACAACAAGAGGTAGTCTCTCACTGGTTCCCCATCTTCCCGTTCAGCCTCAGGACAAATTGCAACCTGTACGGAACAGGAGGTTAAAGGTGCTGATGCTCCAAGTAGGGAGATTGTTAGTAAAGCGGCTGGAATGGCGACCCCGGGCACAAGGAGAAGAGAATTGAGGTGCGTTTTAGAAACCTTTCCCCATCACATGGTGTACCATCTTTTTGTTTTCTCATGCATGTTTTCGATGTAGGAAGATGTCCTTGAACCTGGAGATTTGGGACCCATGCGATGGGTACCACGCAGTATTACTTTAAAGGGTCTGCATTTGCTCACCCAACCTCACCAAACCTCTCAGCCCCAAGAGTGTCCACCCTTATGTCTCATCCAGCTGTGGGTCTAGATATGGTCAATCCAGGTTGCATCACAGCCCCTGAACGCATTGTGTAAGAATTTCTCTCTCTTTCACTGTCTTTGTTTCATGGGTTTTTCGAAGTAATTTATTTTTATACTGGGGTTTACCTGCTTTTCACTGCTGTGTTTATGCCGCTTTACACCCACTTGACACACTAACAGAGAGATATCAATACATAGGTTTTAAGATTATTACTAGTCAGATATATTCTTGTGTGGTGAATAGGGCGTGTTGAGTCCAGTTCTCTGAGCAAGGAGTAGGTCTTGTCTATTACATATTGGGTTTATGGAACGGTATCTGAGCTAATTTGAAACCCTTGTTTTATGTATCACCCCACCTCACCTTTCCCTTTAAGCAGCCATAGTGTGTTTTCTGCATGTGTGACTCTGTTCTGTTTTGTAATTCAGTTCAAGTGTAACGGTTTTTACATTCCCTCTATAAGTGATACCTTATGAGAAGTGTCTTTTCTGTGTGACTTATTTCACTTAGAATCGTCGTACCTAAATCCACTCCTCATGCTGCTACTAGCCTTATGACATTGATTTCATGGCTGAGTGATATTCCATTGTACATAAGGACCACAACTTCTTTATCCATTTTTCTCTTTCCTGGGATATTGAAGGTGGAATGAAGTGGAGGTCCTTGTCAACAGAGCAGCCCTAAACTTTGGGGTGCTTGTGTCTTGCTGATTTTTCATTTTCCCAATTTATACCCCCATGAGTGGAAGTGCCCTATGCTCTCTAAGCTGTGTTTTTTAGATGTTTCAAGACACACCGTACACTTCTCCAGAGTGGCTGTTGGCAATTTACATTGCGCCCATCAGTGTAGCAAGGCTCCCATTTCTCCATGGCCTGTCCTGCATTTCTGGTTTTGAGACTTTTTTCAGCATGGCCCTTTTGACCGATGGGTAGCGAGTCTTCTTTGTAGCCCTGATTTGCCTTTCCAGGTTGCTTGGTTGGCCAAAAAGGGCGTATGGGTTTTTTCCTGAATATATTCAGGAAAAAACGCATACGCCCTTTTTGGCCAAGGGCATCATTGTCAACGTTTTGCCGCTTTTCATGTGCTTTAAAGGCGATTCGAATCTACCTCCTGAAATCTGTTTCCTGCAATTCTGCCTTGATTTCAAATCCTCTTCTTTGCCTTCCCTCAATATATTTGTGGACGAGAGTTATGATTTATAACTCTGCAGGTTTGTGAATTGCAGTGCCCTGAAGCTCCATTTTACAACTCGCTTTTTTGGGAGCTGGCTGCAAAAGCGCAGGATGGCTTCAGGCCCTGTTCTGGTTCCGGGGGGGATGATGAGCCTGTGGTTAATTCTTCTTCCTGATGGGAAAATAGAGTGACCTATGCCTGTGCCAACAACAAGAGCTAGTCTCTCACTGGTTCCCCGTCTACCCGTTCATCCTCAGGACAAATTGCAACCTGTACGGAACAGGAGGTTAAAGGTGCTGATGCTCCAAGTAGGGAGATTGTTAGTAAAGCGGCTGGAATGGCGACCCCGGGCACAAGGAGAAGAGAAATGAGGTGCGTTTTAGAAACCTTTCCCCATCACATGGTGTACCATCTTTTTGTTTTCTCATGCATGTTTTCGATGTAGGAAGATGTCCTTGAACCTGGAGATTTGGGACCCATGCGATGGGTACCACGCAGTATTACTTTAAAGGGTCTGCGTTTGCTCACCCAACCTCACCAAACCTCTCAGCCCCAAGAGTGTCCACCCTTATGTCTCGTCCAGCTGTGGGTCTAGATATGGTCAATCCAGGTTGCATCAGAGCCCCTGAACGCATTGTGTAAGTATTTCTCTCTCTTTCACTGTCTTTGTTTCATGGGTTTTTCGAAGTAATTTATTTTTATACTGGGGTTTAGCTGCTTTTCACTGCTGTGTTTATGCCGCTTTACACCCACTTGACACACTAACAGAGAGATATCAATACATAGGTTTTAAGATTATTACTAGTCAGATATATTCTTGTGCGGTGAATAGGGCGTGTTGAGTCCAGTTCTCTGAGCAAGGAGTAGGTCTTGTCTATTACATATTGGGTTTATGGAACGGTATCTGAGCTAATTTGAAACCCTTGTTTTATGTATCACCCCACCTCACCTTTCCCGTTAAGCAGCCATAGTGTGTTTTCTGCATGTGTGACTCTGTTCTGTTTTGTAATTCAGTTCAAGTGTAACGCTTTTTACATTCCCTCTATAAGTGATACCTTATGAGAAGTGTCCTTTTCTGTGTGACTTATTTCACTTAGAATCGTCGTACCTAAATCCACTCATCATGCTGCTACTAGCCTTATGACATTGATTTCATGGCTGAGTGATATTCCATTGTACATAAGGACCACAACTTCTTTATCCATTTTTCTCTTTCCTGGGATATTGAAGGTGGAATGAAGTGGAGGTCCTTGTCAACAGAGCAGCCCTAAACTTTGGGGTGCTTGTGTCTTGCTGATTTTTCATTTTCCCAATTTATACCCCCATGAGTGGAAGTGCCCTATGCTCTCTAAGCTGTGTTTTTTAGATGTTTCAGGACACACCGTACACTTCTCCAGAGTGGCTGTTGGCAATTTACATCCCGCCCATCAGTGTAGCAAGGCTCCCATTTCTCCATGGCCTGTCCTGCATTGCTGGTTTTGAGACTTTTTTCAGCATGGCCCTTTTGACAGATGGGTAGCGAGTCTTCTTTGTAGCGCTGATTTGCCTTTCCAGGTTGCTTGGTTGGCCAAAAAGGGCGTATGGGTTTTTTCCTGAATATATTCAGGAAAAAACGCATACGCGCTTTTTGGCCAAGGGCATCATTGTCAACGTTTTGCCGCTTTTCATGTGCTTTAAAGGCGATTCGAATCTACCTCCTGAAATCTGTTTCCTGCAATTCTGCCTTGATTTCAAATCCTCTTCTTTGCCTTCCCTCAATATATTTGTGGACGAGAGTTATCATTTATAACTCTGCAGGTTTGTGAATTGCAGTGCCCTGAAGCTCCATTTTACAACTCGCTTTTTTGGGAGCTGGCCGCAAAAGCGCAGGATGGCTTCAGGCCCTGTTCTGGTTCCGGGGGGGATGATGAGCCTGTGGTTAATTCTTCTTCCTGATGGGAAAATAGAGTGACCTGTGCCTGTGCCAACAACAAGAGCTAGTCTCTCACTGGTTCCCCGTCTACCCGTTCAGCCTCAGGACAAATTGCAACCTGTACGGAACAGGAGGTTAAAGGTGCTGATGCTCCAAGTAGGGAGATTGTTAGTAAAGCGGCTGGAATGGCGACCCCGGGCACAAGGAGAAGAGAAATGAGGTGCGTTTTAGAAACCTTTCCCCATCACATGGTGTACCATCTTTTTGTTTTCTCATGCATGTTTTCGATGTAGGAAGATGTCCTTGAACCTGGAGATTTGGGACCCATGCGATGGGTACCACGCAGTATTACTTTAAAGGGTCTGCGTTTGCTCACCCAACCTCACCAAACCTCTCAGCCCCAAGAGTGTCCACCCTTATGTCTCATCCAGCTGTGGGTCTAGATATGGTCAATCCAGGTTGCATCAGAGCCCCTGAACGCATTGTGTAAGTATTTCTCTCTCTTTCACTGTCTTTGTTTCATTGGTTTTTCAAAGTAATTTATTTTTACAATGGGGTTTAGCTGCTTTTCACTGCTGTGTTTATGCCGCTTTACACCCACTTGACACACTAACAGAGAGATATCAATACATAGGTTTTAAGATTATTACTAGTCAGATATATTCTTGTGCGGTGAATAGGGCGTGTTGAGTCCAGTTCTCTGAGCAAGGAGTAGGTCTTGTCTATTACATATTGGGTTTATGGAACGGTATCTGAGCTAATTTGAAACCCTTGTTTTATGTATCACCCCACCTCACCTTTCCCGTTAAGTAGCCATAGTGTGTTTTCTGCATGTGTGACTCTGTTCTGTTTTGTAATTCAGTTCAAGTGTAACGGTTTTTACATTCCCTCTATAAGTGATACCTTATGAGAAGTGTCCTTTTCTGTGTGACTTATTTCACTTAGAATCGTCGAACCTAAATCCACTCATCATGCTGCTACTAGCCTTATGACATTGATTTCATGGCTGAGTGATATTCCATTGTATATAAGGACCACAACTTCTTTATCCATTTTTCTCTTTCCTGGGATATTGAAGGTGGAATGAAGTGGAGGTCCTTGTCAACAGAGCAGCCCTAAACTTTGGGGTGTTTGTGTCTTGCTGATTTTTCATTTTCCCAATTTATACCCCCATGAGTGGAAGTGCCCTATGCTCTCTAAGCTGTGTTTTTTAGAGGTTTCAGGACACACCGTACACTTCTCCAAAGTGGCTGTTGGCAATTTACATCCCGCCCATCAGTGTAGCAAGGCTCCCATTTCTCCATGGCCTGTCCTGCATTTCTGGTTTTGAGACTTTTTTCAGCATGGCCCTTTTGACCGATGGGTAGCGTGTCTTCTTTGTTGCCCTGATTTGCCTTTCCAGGTTGCTTGGTTGGCCAAAAAGGGCGTATGCATTTTTTCCTGAATATATTCAGGAAAAAACGCATACGCCCTTTTTGGCCAAGGGCATCATTGTCAACGTTTTGCCGCTTTTCATGTGCTTTAAAGGCGATTCGAATCTACCTCCTGAAATCTGTTTCCTGCAATTCTGCCTTGATTTCAAATCCTCTTCTTTGCCTTCCCTCAATATATTTGTGGACGAGAGTTATCATTTATAACTCTGCAGGTTTGTGAATTGCAGTGCCCTGAAGCTCCATTTTACAACTCGCTTTTTTGGGAGCTGGCCGCAAAAGCGCAGGATGGCTTCAGGCCCTGTTCTGGTTCCGGGGGGGGGGGGGAGGATGAGCCTGTGGTTAATTCTTCTTCCTGATGGGAAAATAGAGTGACCTGTTCCTGTCCCAACAACAAGAGGTAGTCTCTCACTGGTTCCCCATCTTCCCGTTCAGCCTCAGGACAAATTGCAACCTGTACGGAACAGGAGGTTAAAGGTGCTGATGCTCCAAGTAGGGAGATTGTTAGTAAAGCGGCTGGAATGGCGACCCCGGGCACAAGGAGAAGAGAATTGAGGTGCGTTTTAGAAACCTTTCCCCATCACATGTTGTACCATCTTTTTGTTTTCTCATGCATGTTTTCGATGTAGGAAGATGTCCTTGAACCTGGAGATTTGGGACCCATGCGATGGGTACCACGCAGTATTACTTTAAAGGGTCTGCATTTGCTCACCCAACCTCACCAAACCTCTCAGCCCCAAGAGTGTCCACCCTTATGTCTCATCCAGCTGTGGGTCTAGATATGGTCAATCCAGGTTGCATCACAGCCCCTGAACGCATTGTGTAAGAATTTCTCTCTCTTTCACTGTCTTTGTTTCATGGGTTTGTAAAAGTCATTTATTTTTATACTGGGGTTTACCTGCTTTTCACTGCTGTGTTTATGCCGCTTTACACCCACTTGACACACTAACAGAGAGATATCAATACATAGGTTTTAAGATTATTACTAGTCAGATATATTCTTGTGCGGTGAATAGGGCGTGTTGAGTCCAGTTCTCTGAGCAAGGAGTAGGTCTTGTCTATTACATATTGGGTTTATGGAACGGTATCTGAGCTAATTTGAAACCCTTGTTTTATGTATCACCCCACCTCACCTTTCCCGTTAAGCAGCCATAGTGTGTTTTCTGCATGTGTGACTCTGTTCTGTTTTGTAATTCAGTTCAAGTGTAACGGTTTTTACATTCCCTCTATAAGTGATACCTTATGAGAAGTGTCCTTTTCTGTGTGACATATTTCACTTAGAATCGTCGAACCTAAATCCACTCATCATGCTCCTACTAGCCTTATGACATTGATTTCATGGCTGAGTGATATTCCATTGTGCATAAGGACCACAACTTCTTTATCCATTTTTCTCTTTCCTGGGATATTGAAGGTGGAATGAAGTGGAGGTCCTTGTCAACAGAGCAGCCTTAAACTTTGGGGTGCTTGTGTCTTGCTGATTTTTCATTTTCCCAATTTATACCCCCATGAGTGGAAGTGCCCTATGCTCTCTAATCTGTGTTTTTTAGATGTTTCAGGACACACCGTACACTTCTCCAGAGTGGCTGTTGGCAATTTACATCCCGCCCATCAGTGTAGCAAGGCTCCCATTTCTCCATGGCCTGTCCTGCATTTCTGGTTTTGAGACTTTTTTCAGCATGGCCCTTTTGACAGATGGGTAGCGAGTCTTCTTTGTAGCGCTGATTTGCCTTTCCAGGTTGCTTGGTTGGCCAAAAAGGGCGTATGGGTTTTTTCCTGAATATATTCAGGAAAAAACGCATACGCGCTTTTTGGCCAAGGGCATCATTGTCAACGTTTTGCCGCTTTTCATGTGCTTTAAAGGCGATTCGAATCTACCTCCTGAAATCTGTTTCCTGCAATTCTGCCTTGATTTCAAATCCTCTTCTTTGCCTTCCCTCAATATATTTGTGGACGAGAGTTATCATTTATAACTCTGCAGGTTTGTGAATTGCAGTGCCCTGAAGCTCCATTTTACAACTCGCTTTTTTGGGAGCTGGCCGCAAAAGCGCAGGATGGCTTCAGGCCCTGTTCTGGTTCCGGGGGGGATGATGAGCCTGTGGTTAATTCTTCTTCCTGATGGGAAAATAGAGTGACCTGTGCCTGTGCCAACAACAAGAGCTAGTCTCTCACTGGTTCCCCGTCTACCCGTTCATCCTCAGGACAAATTGCAACCTGTACGGAACAGGAGGTTAAAGGTGCTGATGCTCCAAGTAGGGAGATTGTTAGTAAAGCGGCTGGAATGGCGACCCCGGGCACAAGGAGAAGAGAAATGAGGTGCGTTTTAGAAACCTTTCCCCATCACATGGTGTACCATCTTTTTGTTTTCTCATGCATGTTTTCGATGTAGGAAGATGTCCTTGAACCTGGAGATTTGGGACCCATGCGATGGGTACCACGCAGTATTACTTTAAAGGGTCTGCGTTTGCTCACCCAACCTCACCAAACCTCTCAGCCCCAAGAGTGTCCACCCTTATGTCTCATCCAGCTGTGGGTCTAGATATGGTCAATATAGGTTGCATCACAGCCCCTGAACGCATTGTGTAAGAATTTCACTCTCTTTCACTGTCTTTGTTTCATGGGTTTTTCGAAGTAATTTATTTTTATACTGGGGTTTAGCTGCTTTTCACTGCTGTGTTTATGCCGCTTTACACCCACTTGACACACTAACAGAGAGATATCAATACATAGGTTTTAAGATTATTACTAGTCAGATATATTCTTGTGCGGTGAATAGGGCGTGTTGAGTCCAGTTCTCTGAGCAAGGAGTAGGTCTTGTTTATTACATATTGGGTTTATGGAACGGTATCTGAGCTAATTTGAAACCCTTGTTTTATGTATCACCCCACCTCACTTTTCCCGTTAAGCAGCCATAGTGTGTTTTCTGCATGTGTGACTCTGTTCTGTTTTGTAATTCAGTTCAAGTGTAACGCTTTTTACATTCCCTCTATAAGTGATACCTTATGAGAAGTGTCCTTTTCTGTGTGACTTATTTCACTTAGAATCGTCGTACCTAAATCCACTCATCATGCTGCTACTAGCCTTATGACATTGATTTCATGGCTGAGTGATATTCCATTGTACATAAGGACCACAACTTCTTTATCCATTTTTCTCTTTCCTGGGATATTGAAGGTGGAATGAAGTGGAGGTCCTTGTCAACAGAGCAGCCCTAAACTTTGGGGTGTTTGTTTCTTGCTGATTTTTCATTTTCCCAATTTATACCCCCATGAGTGGAAGTGCCCTATGCTCTCTAATCTGTGTTTTTTAGATGTTTCAGGACACACCGTACACTTCTCCAGAGTGGCTGTTGGCAATTTACATCCCGCCCATCAGTGTAGCAAGGCTCCCATTTCTCCATGGCCTGTCCTGCATTTCTGGTTTTGAGACTTTTTCAGCATGGCCCTTTTGACCGATGGGTAGCGAGTCTTCTTTGTTGCCCTGATTTGCCTTTCCAGGTTGCTTGGTTGGCCAAAAAGGGCGTATGCATTTTTTCCTGAATATATTCAGGAAAAAACGCATACGCCCTTTTTGGCCAAGGGCATCATTGTCAACGTTTTGCCGCTTTTCATGTGCTTTAAAGGCGATTCGAATCTACCTCCTGAAATCTGTTTCCTGCAATTCTGCCTTGATTTCAAATCCTCTTCTTTGCCTTCCCTCAATATATTTGTGGACGAGAGTTATCATTTATATCTCTGCAGGTTTGTGAATTGCAGTGCCCTGAAGCTCCATTTTACAACTCGCTTTTTTGGGAGCTGGCCGCAAAAGCGCAGGATGGCTTCAGGCCCTGTTCTGGTTCTGGGGGGGGGGGAGGATGAGCCTGTGGTAAATTCTTCTTCCTGATGGGAAAATAGAGTGACCTGTTCCTGTCCCAACAACAAGAGGTAGTCTCTCACTGGTTCCCCATCTTCCCGTTCAGCCTCAGGACAAATTGCAACCTGTACGGAACAGGAGGTTAAAGGTGCTGATGCTCCAAGTAGGGAGATTGTTAGTAAAGCGGCTGGAATGGCGACCCCGGGCACAAGGAGAAGAGAAATGAGGTGCGTTTTAGAAACCTTTCCCCATCACATGGTGTACCATCTTTTTGTTTTCTCATGCATGTTTTCGATGTAGGAAGATGTCCTTGAACCTGGAGATTTGGGACCCATGCGATGGGTACCACGCAGTATTACTTTAAAGGGTCTGCGTTTGCTCACCCAACCTCACCAAACCTCTCAGCCCCAAGAGTGTCCACCCTTATGTCTCATCCAGCTGTGGGTCTAGATATGGTCAATCCAGGTTGCATCACAGCCCCTGAACGCATTGTGTAAGAATTTCTCTCTCTTTCACTGTCTTTGTTTCATGGGTTTTTCGAAGTAATTTATTTTTATACTGGGGTTTAGCTGCTTTTCACTGCTGTGTTTATGCCGCTTTACACCCACTTGACACACTAACAGAGAGATATCAATACATAGGTTTTAAGATTATTACTAGTCAGATATATTCTTGTGCGGTGAATAGGGCGTGTTGAGTCCAGTTCTCTGAGCAAGGAGTAGGTCTTGTCTATTACATATTGGGTTTATGGAACGGTATCTGAGCTAATTTGAAACGCTTGTTTTATGTATCACCCCACCTCACCTTTCCCGTTCAGCAGCCATAGTGTGTTTTCTGCATGTGTGACTCTGTTCTGTTTTGTAATTCAGTTCAAGTGTAACGGTTTTTACATTCCCTCTATAAGTGATACCTTATGAGAAGTGTCCTTTTCTGTGTGACTTATTTCACTTAGAATCGTCGAACCTAAATCCACTCATCATGCTGCTACTAGCCTTATGACATTGATTTCATGGCTGAGTGATATTCCATTGTATATAAGGACCACAACTTCTTTATCCATTTTTCTCTTTCCTGGGATATTGAAGGTGGAATGAAGTGGAGGTCCTTGTCAACAGAGCAGCCCTAAACTTTGGGGTGCTTGTGTCTTGCTGATTTTTCATTTTCCCAATTTATACCCCCATGAGTGGAAGTGCCCTATGCTCTCTAAGCTGTGTTTTTTAGATGTTTCAGGACACACCGTACACTTCTCCAGAGTGGCTGTTGGCAATTTACATCCCGCCCATCAGTGTAGCAAGGCTCCCATTTCTCCATGGCCTGTCCTGCATATCTGGTTTTGAGACTTTTTTCAGCATGGCCCTTTTGACCGATGGGTAGCGAGTCTTCTTTGTAGCGCTGATTTGCCTTTCCAGGTTGCTTGGTTGGCCAAAAAGGGCGTATGCGTTTTTTCCTGAATATATTCAGGAAAAAACGCATACGCCCTTTTTGGCCAAGGGCATCATTGTCAACGTTTTGCCGCTTTTCATGTGCTTTAAAGGGGTTTTGAATCTACCTCCTGGAATCTGTTTCCTGCAAATCTGCCTTGATTTCAAATCCTCTTCTTTGCCTTCCCTCAATATATTTGTGGACGAGAGTTATGATTTATAACTCTGCAGGTTTGTGAATTGCAGTGCCCTGAAGCTCCATTTTACAACTCGCTTTTTTGGGAGCTGGCCGCAAAAGCGCAGGATGGCTTCAGGCCCTGTTCTGGTTCCCGGGGGGTGGATGAGCCTGTGGTTAATTCTTCTTCCTGATGGGAAGATAGAGTGACCTGTGCCTGTCCCAACACCAAGAGCTAGTCTCTCACTGGTTCCCCGTCTACCCGTTCATCCTCAGGAGAAATTGCAACCTGTACGGAACAGGAGGTTAAAGGTGCTGATGCTCCAAGTAGGGAGATTGTTAGTAAAGCGGCTGGAATGGCCAACCCGGGCACAAGGAGAAGAGAAATGAGGTGCGTTTTAGAAACCTTTCCCCATCACATGGTGTACCATCTTTTTGTTTTCTCATGCATGTTTTCGATGTAGGAAGATGTCCTTGAACCTGGAGATTTGGGACCCATGCGATGGGTACCACGCAGTATTACTTTAAAGGGTCTGCGTTTGCTCACCCAACCTCAACAAACCTCTCAGCCCCAAGAGTGTCCACCCTTATGTCTCATCCAGCTGTGGGTCTAGATATGGTCAATCCAGGTTGCATCACAGCCCCTGAACGCATTGTGTAAGTATTTCTCTCTCTTTCACTGTCTTTGTTTCATTGGTTTTTCAAAGTAATTTATTTTTACAATGGGGTTTAGCTGCTTTTCACTGCTGTGTTTATGCCGCTTTACACCCACTTGACACACTAACAGAGAGATATCAATACATAGGTTTGAAGATTATTACTAGTCAGATATATTCTTGTGCGGTGAATAGGGCGTGTTGAGTCCAGTTCTCTGAGCAAGGAGTAGGTCTTGTCTATTACATATTGGGTTTATGGAACGGTATCTGAGCTAATTTGAAACCCTTGTTTTATGTATCACCCCACCTCACCTTTCCCGTTAAGTAGCCATAGTGTGTTTTCTGCATGTGTGACTCTGTTCTGTTTTGTAATTCAGTTCAAGTGTAACGGTTTTTACATTCCCTCTATAAGTGATACCTTATGAGAAGTGTCCTTTTCTGTGTGACTTATTTCACTTAGAATCGTCGAACCTAAATCCACTCATCATGCTGCTACTAGCCTTATGACATTGATTTCATGGCTGAGTGATATTCCATTGTACATAAGGACCACAACTTCTTTATCCATTTTTCTCTTTCCTGGGATATTTAAGGTGGAATGAAGTGGAGGTCCTTGTCAACAGAGCAGCCCTAAACTTTGGGGTGCTTGTGTCTTGCTGATTTTTCATTTTCCCAATTTATACCCCCATGAGTGGAAGTGCCCTATGCTCTCTAAGCTGTGTTTTTTAGATGTTTCAGGACACACCGTACACTTCTCCAAAGTGGCTGTTGGCAATTTACATCCCGCCCATCAGTGTAGCAAGGCTCCCATTTCTCCATGGCCTGTCCTGCATTTCTGGTTTTGAGACTTTTTTCAGCATGGCCCTTTTGACCGATGGGTAGCGTGTCTTCTTTGTTGCCCTGATTTGCCTTTCCAGGTTGCTTGGTTGGCCAAAAAGGGCGTATGCATTTTTTCCTGAATATATTCAGGAAAAAACGCATACGCCCTTTTTGGCCAAGGGCATCATTGTCAACGTTTTGCCGCTTTTCATGTGCTTTAAAGGCGATTCGAATCGACCTCCTGAAATCTGTTTCCTGCAATTCTGCCTTGATTTCAAATCCTCTTCTTTGCCTTCCCTCAATATATTTGTGGACGAGAGTTATCATTTATAACTCTGCAGGTTTGTGAATTGCAGTGCCCTGAAGCTCCATTTTACAACTCGCTTTTTTGGGAGCTGGCCGCAAAAGCGCAGGATGGCTTCAGGCCCTGTTCTGGTTCCGGGGGGGGGGGGGAGGATGAGCCTGTGGTTAATTCTTCTTCCTGATGGGAAAATAGAGTGACCTGTTCCTGTCCCAACAACAAGAGGTAGTCTCTCACTGGTTCCCCATCTTCCCGTTCAGCCTCAGGACAAATTGCAACCTGTACGGAACAGGAGGTTAAAGGTGCTGATGCTCCAAGTAGGGAGATTGTTAGTAAAGCGGCTGGAATGGCGACCCCGGGCACAAGGAGAAGAGAATTGAGGTGCGTTTTAGAAACCTTTCCCCATCACATGGTGTACCATCTTTTGGTTTTCTCATGCATGTTTTCGATGTAGGAAGATGTCCTTGAACCTGGAGATTTGGGACCCATGCGATGGGTACCACGCAGTATTACTTTAAAGGGTCTGCATTTGCTCACCCAACCTCACCAAACCTCTCAGCCCCAAGAGTGTCCACCCTTATGTCTCATCCAGCTGTGGGTCTAGATATGGTCAATCCAGGTTGCATCACAGCCCCTGAACGCATTGTGTAAGAATTTCTCTCTCTTTCACTGTCTTTGTTTCATGGGTTTTTCGAAGTAATTTATTTTTATACTGGGGTTTACCTGCTTTTCACTGCTGTGTATATGCCGCTTTACACCCACTTGACACACTAACAGAGAGATATCAATACATAGGTTTTAAGATTATTACTAGTCAGATATATTCTTGTGCGGTGAATAGGGCGTGTTGAGTCCAGTTCTCTGAGCAAGGAGTAGGTCTTGTCTATTACATATTGGGTTTATGGAACGGTATCTGAGCTAATTTGAAACCCTTGTTTTATGTATCACCCCACCTCACCTTTCCCGTTAAGCAGCCATAGTGTGTTTTCTGCATGTGTGACTCTGTTCTGTTTTGTAATTCAGTTCAAGTGTAACGGTTTTTACATTCCCTCTATAAGTGATACCTTATGAGAAGTGTCCTTTTCTGTGTGACTTATTTCACTTAGAATCGTCGAACCTAAATCCACTCATCATGCTCCTACTAGCCTTATGACATTGATTTCATGGCTGAGTGATATTCCATTGTGCATAAGGACCACAACTTCTTTATCCATTTTTCTCTTTCCTGGGATATTGAAGGTGGAATGAAGTGGAGGTCCTTGTCAACAGAGCAGCCTTAAACTTTGGGGTGCTTGTGTCTTGCTGATTTTTCATTTTCCCAATTTATACCCCCATGAGTGGAAGTGCCCTATGCTCTCTAATCTGTGTTTTTTAGATGTTTCAGGACACACCGTACACTTCTCCAGAGTGGCTGTTGGCAATTTACATCCCGCCCATCAGTGTAGCAAGGCTCCCATTTCTCCATGGCCTGTCCTGCATTTCTGGTTTTGAGACTTTTTTCAGCATGGCCCTTTTGACAGATGGGTAGCGAGTCTTCTTTGTAGCGCTGATTTGCCTTTCCAGGTTGCTTGGTTGGCCAAAAAGGGCGTATGGGTTTTTTCCTGAATATATTCAGGAAAAAACGCATACGCGCTTTTTGGCCAAGGGCATCATTGTCAACGTTTTGCCGCTTTTCATGTGCTTTAAAGGCGATTCGAATCTACCTCCTGAAATCTGTTTCCTGCAATTCTGCCTTGATTTCAAATCCTCTTCTTTGCCTTCCCTCAATATATTTGTGGACGAGAGTTATCATTTATAACTCTGCAGGTTTGTGAATTGCAGTGCCCTGAAGCTCCATTTTACAACTCGCTTTTTTGGGAGCTGGCCGCAAAAGCGCTGGATGGCTTCAGGCCCTGTTCTTGTTCCGGGGGGGATGATGAGCCTGTGGTTAATTCTTCTTCCTGATGGGAAAATAGAGTGACCTGTGCCTGTGCCAACAACAAGAGCTAGTCTCTCACTGGTTCCCCGTCTACCCGTTCATCCTCAGGACAAATTGCAACCTGTACGGAACAGGAGGTTAAAGGTGCTGATGCTCCAAGTAGGGAGATTGTTAGTAAAGCGGCTGGAATGGCGACCCCGGGCACAAGGAGAAGAGAAATGAGGTGCGTTTTAGAAACCTTTCCCCATCACATGGTGTACCATCTTTTTGTTTTCTCATGCATGTTTTCGATGTAGGAAGATGTCCTTGAACCTGGAGATTTGGGACCCATGCGATGGGTACCACGCAGTATTACTTTAAAGGGTCTGCGTTTGCTCACCCAACCTCACCAAACCTCTCAGCCCCAAGAGTGTCCACCCTTATGTCTCATCCAGCTGTGGGTCTAGATATGGTCAATATAGGTTGCATCACAGCCCCTGAACGCATTGTGTAAGAATTTCACTCTCTTTCACTGTCTTTGTTTCATGGGTTTTTCGAAGTAATTTATTTTTATACTGGGGTTTAGCTGCTTTTCACTGCTGTGTTTATGCCGCTTTACACCCACTTGACACACTAACAGAGAGATATCAATACATAGGTTTTAAGATTATTACTAGTCAGATATATTCTTGTGCGGTGAATAGGGCGTGTTGAGTCCAGTTCTCTGAGCAAGGAGTAGGTCTTGTTTATTACATATTGGGTTTATGGAACGGTATCTGAGCTAATTTGAAACCCATGTTTTATGTATCACCCCACCTCACTTTTCCCGTTAAGCAGCCATAGTGTGTTTTCTGCATGTGTGACTCTGTTCTGTTTTGTAATTCAGTTCAAGTGTAACGCTTTTTACATTCCCTCTATAAGTGATACCTTATGAGAAGTGTCCTTTTCTGTGTGACTTATTTCACTTAGAATCGTCGTACCTAAATCCACTCATCATGCTGCTACTAGCCTTATGACATTGATTTCATAGCTGAGTGATATTCCATTGTACATAAGGACCACAACTTCTTTATCCATTTTTCTCTTTCCTGGGATATTGAAGGTGGAATGAAGTGGAGGTCCTTGTCAACAGAGCAGCCCTAAACTTTGGGGTGTTTGTTTCTTGCTGATTTTTCATTTTCCCAATTTATACCCCCATGAGTGGAAGTGCCCTATGCTCTCTAAGCTGTGTTTTTTAGATGTTTCAGGACACACCGTACACTTCTCCAGAGTGGCTGTTGGCAATTTACATCCCGCCCATCAGTGTAGCAAGGCTCCCATTTCTCCATGGCCTGTCCTGCATTTCTGGTTTTGAGACTTTTTCAGCATGGCCCTTTTGACCGATGGGTAGCGAGTCTTCTTTGTTGCCCTGATTTGCCTTTCCAGGTTGCTTGGTTGGCCAAAAAGGGCGTATGCATTTTTTCCTGAATATATTCAGGAAAAAACGCATACGCCCTTTTTGGCCAAGGGCATCATTGTCAACGTTTTGCCGCTTTTCATGTGCTTTAAAGGCGATTCGAATCTACCTCCTGAAATCTGTTTCCTGCAATTCTGCCTTGATTTCAAATCCTCTTCTTTGCCTTCCCTCAATATATTTGTGGACGAGAGTTATCATTTATATCTCTGCAGGTTTGTGAATTGCAGTGCCCTGAAGCTCCATTTTACAACTCGCTTTTTTGGGAGCTGGCCGCAAAAGCGCAGGATGGCTTCAGGCCCTGTTCTGGTTCTGGGGGGGGGGGAAAATGAGCCTGTGGTAAATTCTTCTTCCTGATGGGAAAATAGAGTGACCTGTTCCTGTCCCAACAACAAGAGGTAGTCTCTCACTGGTTCCCCATCTTCCCGTTCAGCCTCAGGACAAATTGCAACCTGTACGGAACAGGAGGTTAAAGGTGCTGATGCTCCAAGTAGGGAGATTGTTAGTAAAGCGGCTGGAATGTCGACCCCGGGCACAAGGAGAAGAGAAATGAGGTGCGTTTTAGAAACCTTTCCCCATCACATGGTGTACCATCTTTTTGTTTTCTCATGCATGTTTTCGATGTAGGAAGATGTCCTTGAACCTGGAGATTTGGGACCCATGCGATGGGTACCACGCAGTATTACTTTAAAGGGTCTGCGTTTGCTCACCCAACCTCACCAAACCTCTCAGCCCCAAGAGTGTCCACCCTTATGTCTCATCCAGCTGTGGGTCTAGATATGGTCAATCCAGGTTGCATCACAGCCCCTGAACGCATTGTGTAAGAATTTCTCTCTCTTTCACTGTCTTTGTTTCATGGGTTTTTCGAAGTAATTTATTTTTATACTGGGGTTTAGCTGCTTTTCACTGCTGTGTTTATGCCGCTTTACACCCACTTGACACACTAACAGAGAGATATCAATACATAGGTTTTAAGATTATTACTAGTCAGATATATTCTTGTGCGGTGAATAGGGCGTGTTGAGTCCAGTTCTCTGAGCAAGGAGTAGGTCTTGTCTATTACATATTGGGTTTATGGAACGGTATCTGAGCTAATTTGAAACGCTTGTTTTATGTATCACCCCACCTCACCTTTCCCGTTCAGCAGCCATAGTGTGTTTTCTGCATGTGTGACTCTGTTCTGTTTTGTAATTCAGTTCAAGTGTAACGGTTTTTACATTCCCTCTATAAGTGATACCTTATGAGAAGTGTCCTTTTCTGTGTGACTTATTTCACTTAGAATCGTCGAACCTAAATCCACTCATCATGCTGCTACTAGCCTTATGACATTGATTTCATGGCTGAGTGATATTCCATTGTATATAAGGACCACAACTTCTTTATCCATTTTTCTCTTTCCTGGGATATTGAAGGTGGAATGAAGTGGAGGTCCTTGTCAACAGAGCAGCCCTAAACTTTGGGGTGCTTGTGTCTTGCTGATTTTTCATTTTCCCAATTTATACCCCCATGAGTGGAAGTGCCCTATGCTCTCTAAGCTGTGTTTTTTAGATGTTTCAGGACACACCGTACACTTCTCCAGAGTGGCTGTTGGCAATTTACATCCCGCCCATCAGTGTAGCAAGGCTCCCATTTCTCCATGGCCTGTCCTGCATATCTGGTTTTGAGACTTTTTTCAGCATGGCCCTTTTGACCGATGGGTAGCGAGTCTTCTTTGTAGCGCTGATTTGCCTTTCCAGGTTGCTTGGTTGGCCAAAAAGGGCGTATGCGTTTTTTCCTGAATATATTCAGGAAAAAACGCATACGCCCTTTTTGGCCAAGGGCATCATTGTCAACGTTTTGCCGCTTTTCATGTGCTTTAAAGGGGTTTTGAATCTACCTCCTGGAATCTGTTTCCTGC
Organism: Balaenoptera borealis; assembly: GCF_965194805.1. NCBI lineage: Eukaryota > Metazoa > Chordata > Mammalia > Artiodactyla > Balaenopteridae > Balaenoptera > Balaenoptera borealis. The sequence continues at coordinate 852,431 of NW_028123938.1, read as the reverse complement.
AAATCTGCCTTGATTTCAAATCCTCTTCTTTGCCTTCCCTCAATATATTTGTGGACGAGAGTTATGATTTATAACTCTGCAGGTTTGTGAATTGCAGTGCCCTGAAGCTCCATTTTACAACTCGCTTTTTTGGGAGCTGGCCGCAAAAGCGCAGGATGGCTTCAGGCCCTGTTCTGGTTCCCGGGGGGTGGATGAGCCTGTGGTTAATTCTTCTTCCTGATGGGAAGATAGAGTGACCTGTGCCTGTCCCAACACCAAGAGCTAGTCTCTCACTGGTTCCCCGTCTACCCGTTCATCCTCAGGAGAAATTGCAACCTGTACGGAACAGGAGGTTAAAGGTGCTGATGCTCCAAGTAGGGAGATTGTTAGTAAAGCGGCTGGAATGGCCAACCCGGGCACAAGGAGAAGAGAAATGAGGTGCGTTTTAGAAACCTTTCCCCATCACATGGTGTACCATCTTTTTGTTTTCTCATGCATGTTTTCGATGTAGGAAGATGTCCTTGAACCTGGAGATTTGGGACCCATGCGATGGGTACCACGCAGTATTACTTTAAAGGGTCTGCGTTTGCTCACCCAACCTCAACAAACCTCTCAGCCCCAAGAGTGTCCACCCTTATGTCTCATCCAGCTGTGGGTCTAGATATGGTCAATCCAGGTTGCATCACAGCCCCTGAACGCATTGTGTAAGTATTTCTCTCTCTTTCACTGTCTTTGTTTCATTGGTTTTTCAAAGTAATTTATTTTTACAATGGGGTTTAGCTGCTTTTCACTGCTGTGTTTATGCCGCTTTACACCCACTTGACACACTAACAGAGAGATATCAATACATAGGTTTGAAGATTATTACTAGTCAGATATATTCTTGTGCGGTGAATAGGGCGTGTTGAGTCCAGTTCTCTGAGCAAGGAGTAGGTCTTGTCTATTACATATTGGGTTTATGGAACGGTATCTGAGCTAATTTGAAACCCTTGTTTTATGTATCACCCCACCTCACCTTTCCCGTTAAGTAGCCATAGTGTGTTTTCTGCATGTGTGACTCTGTTCTGTTTTGTAATTCAGTTCAAGTGTAACGGTTTTTACATTCCCTCTATAAGTGATACCTTATGAGAAGTGTCCTTTTCTGTGTGACTTATTTCACTTAGAATCGTCGAACCTAAATCCACTCATCATGCTGCTACTAGCCTTATGACATTGATTTCATGGCTGAGTGATATTCCATTGTACATAAGGACCACAACTTCTTTATCCATTTTTCTCTTTCCTGGGATATTTAAGGTGGAATGAAGTGGAGGTCCTTGTCAACAGAGCAGCCCTAAACTTTGGGGTGCTTGTGTCTTGCTGATTTTTCATTTTCCCAATTTATACCCCCATGAGTGGAAGTGCCCTATGCTCTCTAAGCTGTGTTTTTTAGATGTTTCAGGACACACCGTACACTTCTCCAAAGTGGCTGTTGGCAATTTACATCCCGCCCATCAGTGTAGCAAGGCTCCCATTTCTCCATGGCCTGTCCTGCATTTCTGGTTTTGAGACTTTTTTCAGCATGGCCCTTTTGACCGATGGGTAGCGTGTCTTCTTTGTTGCCCTGATTTGCCTTTCCAGGTTGCTTGGTTGGCCAAAAAGGGCGTATGCATTTTTTCCTGAATATATTCAGGAAAAAACGCATACGCCCTTTTTGGCCAAGGGCATCATTGTCAACGTTTTGCCGCTTTTCATGTGCTTTAAAGGCGATTCGAATCGACCTCCTGAAATCTGTTTCCTGCAATTCTGCCTTGATTTCAAATCCTCTTCTTTGCCTTCCCTCAATATATTTGTGGACGAGAGTTATCATTTATAACTCTGCAGGTTTGTGAATTGCAGTGCCCTGAAGCTCCATTTTACAACTCGCTTTTTTGGGAGCTGGCCGCAAAAGCGCAGGATGGCTTCAGGCCCTGTTCTGGTTCCGGGGGGGGGGGGGGAGGATGAGCCTGTGGTTAATTCTTCTTCCTGATGGGAAAATAGAGTGACCTGTTCCTGTCCCAACAACAAGAGGTAGTCTCTCACTGGTTCCCCATCTTCCCGTTCAGCCTCAGGACAAATTGCAACCTGTACGGAACAGGAGGTTAAAGGTGCTGATGCTCCAAGTAGGGAGATTGTTAGTAAAGCGGCTGGAATGGCGACCCCGGGCACAAGGAGAAGAGAATTGAGGTGCGTTTTAGAAACCTTTCCCCATCACATGGTGTACCATCTTTTTGTTTTCTCATGCATGTTTTCGATGTAGGAAGATGTCCTTGAACCTGGAGATTTGGGACCCATGCGATGGGTACCACGCAGTATTACTTTAAAGGGTCTGCATTTGCTCACCCAACCTCACCAAACCTCTCAGCCCCAAGAGTGTCCACCCTTATGTCTCATCCAGCTGTGGGTCTAGATATGGTCAATCCAGGTTGCATCACAGCCCCTGAACGCATTGTGTAAGAATTTCTCTCTCTTTCACTGTCTTTGTTTCATGGGTTTTTCGAAGTAATTTATTTTTATACTGGGGTTTACCTGCTTTTCACTGCTGTGTATATGCCGCTTTACACCCACTTGACACACTAACAGAGAGATATCAATACATAGGTTTTAAGATTATTACTAGTCAGATATATTCTTGTGCGGTGAATAGGGCGTGTTGAGTCCAGTTCTCTGAGCAAGGAGTAGGTCTTGTCTATTACATATTGGGTTTATGGAACGGTATCTGAGCTAATTTGAAACCCTTGTTTTATGTATCACCCCACCTCACCTTTCCCGTTAAGCAGCCATAGTGTGTTTTCTGCATGTGTGACTCTGTTCTGTTTTGTAATTCAGTTCAAGTGTAACGGTTTTTACATTCCCTCTATAAGTGATACCTTATGAGAAGTGTCCTTTTCTGTGTGACTTATTTCACTTAGAATCGTCGAACCTAAATCCACTCATCATGCTCCTACTAGCCTTATGACATTGATTTCATGGCTGAGTGATATTCCATTGTGCATAAGGACCACAACTTCTTTATCCATTTTTCTCTTTCCTGGGATATTGAAGGTGGAATGAAGTGGAGGTCCTTGTCAACAGAGCAGCCTTAAACTTTGGGGTGCTTGTGTCTTGCTGATTTTTCATTTTCCCAATTTATACCCCCATGAGTGGAAGTGCCCTATGCTCTCTAATCTGTGTTTTTTAGATGTTTCAGGACACACCGTACACTTCTCCAGAGTGGCTGTTGGCAATTTACATCCCGCCCATCAGTGTAGCAAGGCTCCCATTTCTCCATGGCCTGTCCTGCATTTCTGGTTTTGAGACTTTTTTCAGCATGGCCCTTTTGACAGATGGGTAGCGAGTCTTCTTTGTAGCGCTGATTTGCCTTTCCAGGTTGCTTGGTTGGCCAAAAAGGGCGTATGGGTTTTTTCCTGAATATATTCAGGAAAAAACGCATACGCGCTTTTTGGCCAAGGGCATCATTGTCAACGTTTTGCCGCTTTTCATGTGCTTTAAAGGCGATTCGAATCTACCTCCTGAAATCTGTTTCCTGCAATTCTGCCTTGATTTCAAATCCTCTTCTTTGCCTTCCCTCAATATATTTGTGGACGAGAGTTATCATTTATAACTCTGCAGGTTTGTGAATTGCAGTGCCCTGAAGCTCCATTTTACAACTCGCTTTTTTGGGAGCTGGCCGCAAAAGCGCTGGATGGCTTCAGGCCCTGTTCTTGTTCCGGGGGGGATGATGAGCCTGTGGTTAATTCTTCTTCCTGATGGGAAAATAGAGTGACCTGTGCCTGTGCCAACAACAAGAGCTAGTCTCTCACTGGTTCCCCGTCTACCCGTTCATCCTCAGGACAAATTGCAACCTGTACGGAACAGGAGGTTAAAGGTGCTGATGCTCCAAGTAGGGAGATTGTTAGTAAAGCGGCTGGAATGGCGACCCCGGGCACAAGGAGAAGAGAAATGAGGTGCGTTTTAGAAACCTTTCCCCATCACATGGTGTACCATCTTTTTGTTTTCTCATGCATGTTTTCGATGTAGGAAGATGACCTTGAACCTGGAGATTTGGGACCCATGCGATGGGTACCACGCAGTATTACTTTAAAGGGTCTGCGTTTGCTCACCCAACCTCACCAAACCTCTCAGCCCCAAGAGTGTCCACCCTTATGTCTCATCCAGCTGTGGGTCTAGATATGGTCAATATAGGTTGCATCACAGCCCCTGAACGCATTGTGTAAGAATTTCACTCTCTTTCACTGTCTTTGTTTCATGGGTTTTTCGAAGTAATTTATTTTTATACTGGGGTTTAGCTGCTTTTCACTGCTGTGTTTATGCCGCTTTACACCCACTTGACACACTAACAGAGAGATATCAATACATAGGTTTTAAGATTATTACTAGTCAGATATATTCTTGTGCGGTGAATAGGGCGTGTTGAGTCCAGTTCTCTGAGCAAGGAGTAGGTCTTGTTTATTACATATTGGGTTTATGGAACGGTATCTGAGCTAATTTGAAACCCATGTTTTATGTATCACCCCACCTCACTTTTCCCGTTAAGCAGCCATAGTGTGTTTTCTGCATGTGTGACTCTGTTCTGTTTTGTAATTCAGTTCAAGTGTAACGCTTTTTACATTCCCTCTATAAGTGATACCTTATGAGAAGTGTCCTTTTCTGTGTGACTTATTTCACTTAGAATCGTCGTACCTAAATCCACTCATCATGCTGCTACTAGCCTTATGACATTGATTTCATAGCTGAGTGATATTCCATTGTACATAAGGACCACAACTTCTTTATCCATTTTTCTCTTTCCTGGGATATTGAAGGTGGAATGAAGTGGAGGTCCTTGTCAACAGAGCAGCCCTAAACTTTGGGGTGTTTGTTTCTTGCTGATTTTTCATTTTCCCAATTTATACCCCCATGAGTGGAAGTGCCCTATGCTCTCTAAGCTGTGTTTTTTAGATGTTTCAGGACACACCGTACACTTCTCCAGAGTGGCTGTTGGCAATTTACATCCCGCCCATCAGTGTAGCAAGGCTCCCATTTCTCCATGGCCTGTCCTGCATTTCTGGTTTTGAGACTTTTTCAGCATGGCCCTTTTGACCGATGGGTAGCGAGTCTTCTTTGTTGCCCTGATTTGCCTTTCCAGGTTGCTTGGTTGGCCAAAAAGGGCGTATGCATTTTTTCCTGAATATATTCAGGAAAAAACGCATACGCCCTTTTTGGCCAAGGGCATCATTGTCAACGTTTTGCCGCTTTTCATGTGCTTTAAAGGCGATTCGAATCTACCTCCTGAAATCTGTTTCCTGCAATTCTGCCTTGATTTCAAATCCTCTTCTTTGCCTTCCCTCAATATATTTGTGGACGAGAGTTATCATTTATATCTCTGCAGGTTTGTGAATTGCAGTGCCCTGAAGCTCCATTTTACAACTCGCTTTTTTGGGAGCTGGCCGCAAAAGCGCAGGATGGCTTCAGGCCCTGTTCTGGTTCCGGGGGGGGGGGAGGATGAGCCTGTGGTAAATTCTTCTTCCTGATGGGAAAATAGAGTGACCTGTTCCTGTCCCAACAACAAGAGGTAGTCTCTCACTGGTTCCCCATCTTCCCGTTCAGCCTCAGGACAAATTGCAACCTGTACGGAACAGGAGGTTAAAGGTGCTGATGCTCCAAGTAGGGAGATTGTTAGTAAAGCGGCTGGAATGGCGACCCCGGGCACAAGGAGAAGAGAAATGAGGTGCGTTTTAGAAACCTTTCCCCATCACATGGTGTACCATCTTTTTGTTTTCTCATGCATGTTTTCGATGTAGGAAGATGTCCTTGAACCTGGAGATTTGGGACCCATGCGATGGGTACCACGCAGTATTACTTTAAAGGGTCTGCGTTTGCTCACCCAACCTCACCAAACCTCTCAGCCCCAAGAGTGTCCACCCTTATGTCTCATCCAGCTGTGGGTCTAGATATGGTCAATCCAGGTTGCATCACAGCCCCTGAACGCATTGTGTAAGAATTTCTCTCTCTTTCACTGTCTTTGTTTCATGGGTTTTTCGAAGTAATTTATTTTTATACTGGGGTTTAGCTGCTTTTCACTGCTGTGTTTATGCCGCTTTACACCCACTTGACACACTAACAGAGAGATATCAATACATAGGTTTTAAGATTATTACTAGTCAGATATATTCTTGTGCGGTGAATAGGGCGTGTTGAGTCCAGTTCTCTGAGCAAGGAGTAGGTCTTGTCTATTACATATTGGGTTTATGGAACGGTATCTGAGCTAATTTGAAACGCTTGTTTTATGTATCACCCCACCTCACCTTTCCCGTTCAGCAGCCATAGTGTGTTTTCTGCATGTGTGACTCTGTTCTGTTTTGTAATTCAGTTCAAGTGTAACGGTTTTTACATTCCCTCTATAAGTGATACCTTATGAGAAGTGTCCTTTTCTGTGTGACTTATTTCACTTAGAATCGTCGTACCTAAATCCACTCATCATGCTGCTACTAGCCTTATGACATTGATTTCATGGCTGAGTGATATTCCATTGTACATAAGGACCACAACTTCTTTATCCATTTTTCTCTTTCCTGGGATATTGAAGGTGGAATGAAGTGGAGGTCCTTGTCAACAGAGCAGCCCTAAACTTTGGGGTGTTTGTTTCTTGCTGATTTTTCATTTTCCCAATTTATACCCCCATGAGTGGAAGTGCCCTATGCTCTCTAATCTGTGTTTTTTAGATGTTTCAGGACACACCGTACACTTCTCCAGAGTGGCTGTTGGCAATTTACATCCCGCCCATCAGTGTAGCAAGGCTCCCATTTCTCCATGGCCTGTCCTGCATTTCTGGTTTTGAGACTTTTTCAGCATGGCCCTTTTGACCGATGGGTAGCGAGTCTTCTTTGTTGCCCTGATTTGCCTTTCCAGGTTGCTTGGTTGGCCAAAAAGGGCGTATGCATTTTTTCCTGAATATATTCAGGAAAAAACGCATACGCCCTTTTTGGCCAAGGGCATCATTGTCAACGTTTTGCCGCTTTTCATGTGCTTTAAAGGCGATTCGAATCTACCTCCTGAAATCTGTTTCCTGCAATTCTGCCTTGATTTCAAATCCTCTTCTTTGCCTTCCCTCAATATATTTGTGGACGAGAGTTATCATTTATATCTCTGCAGGTTTGTGAATTGCAGTGCCCTGAAGCTCCATTTTACAACTCGCTTTTTTGGGAGCTGGCCGCAAAAGCGCAGGATGGCTTCAGGCCCTGTTCTGGTTCCGGGGGGGGGGGAGGATGAGCCTGTGGTAAATTCTTCTTCCTGATGGGAAAATAGAGTGACCTGTTCCTGTCCCAACAACAAGAGGTAGTCTCTCACTGGTTCCCCATCTTCCCGTTCAGCCTCAGGACAAATTGCAACCTGTACGGAACAGGAGGTTAAAGGTGCTGATGCTCCAAGTAGGGAGATTGTTAGTAAAGCGGCTGGAATGGCGACCCCGGGCACAAGGAGAAGAGAAATGAGGTGCGTTTTAGAAACCTTTCCCCATCACATGGTGTACCATCTTTTTGTTTTCTCATGCATGTTTTCGATGTAGGAAGATGTCCTTGAACCTGGAGATTTGGGACCCATGCGATGGGTACCACGCAGTATTACTTTAAAGGGTCTGCGTTTGCTCACCCAACCTCACCAAACCTCTCAGCCCCAAGAGTGTCCACCCTTATGTCTCATCCAGCTGTGGGTCTAGATATGGTCAATCCAGGTTGCATCACAGCCCCTGAACGCATTGTGTAAGAATTTCTCTCTCTTTCACTGTCTTTGTTTCATGGGTTTTTCGAAGTAATTTATTTTTATACTGGGGTTTAGCTGCTTTTCACTGCTGTGTTTATGCCGCTTTACACCCACTTGACACACTAACAGAGAGATATCAATACATAGGTTTTAAGATTATTACTAGTCAGATATATTCTTGTGCGGTGAATAGGGCGTGTTGAGTCCAGTTCTCTGAGCAAGGAGTAGGTCTTGTCTATTACATATTGGGTTTATGGAACGGTATCTGAGCTAATTTGAAACGCTTGTTTTATGTATCACCCCACCTCACCTTTCCCGTTCAGCAGCCATAGTGTGTTTTCTGCATGTGTGACTCTGTTCTGTTTTGTAATTCAGTTCAAGTGTAACGGTTTTTACATTCCCTCTATAAGTGATACCTTATGAGAAGTGTCCTTTTCTGTGTGACTTATTTCACTTAGAATCGTCGTACCTAAATCCACTCATCATGCTGCTACTAGCCTTATGACATTGATTTCATGGCTGAGTGATATTCCATTGTACATAAGGACCACAACTTCTTTATCCATTTTTCTCTTTCCTGGGATATTGAAGGTGGAATGAAGTGGAGGTCCTTGTCAACAGAGCAGCCCTAAACTTTGGGGTGTTTGTTTCTTGCTGATTTTTCATTTTCCCAATTTAGACCCCCATGAGTGGAAGTGCCCTATGCTCTCTAAGCTGTGTTTTTTAGATGTTTCAGGACACACCGTACACTTCTCCAGAGTGGCTGTTGGCAATTTACATCCCGCCCATCAGTGTAGCAAGGCTCCCATTTCTCCATGGCCTGTCCTGCATTTCTGGTTTTGAGACTTTTTCAGCATGGCCCTTTTGACCGATGGGTAGCGAGTCTTCTTTGTTGCCCTGATTTGCCTTTCCAGGTTGCTTGGTTGGCCAAAAAGGGCGTATGCATTTTTTCCTGAATATATTCAGGAAAAAACGCATACGCCCTTTTTGGCCAAGGGCATCATTGTCAACGTTTTGCCGCTTTTCATGTGCTTTAAAGGCGATTCGAATCTACCTCCTGAAATCTGTTTCCTGCAATTCTGCCTTGATTTCAAATCCTCTTCTTTGCCTTCCCTCAATATATTTGTGGACGAGAGTTATCATTTATATCTCTGCAGGTTTGTGAATTGCAGTGCCCTGAAGCTCCATTTTACAACTCGCTTTTTTGGGAGCTGGCCGCAAAAGCGCAGGATGGCTTCAGGCCCTGTTCTGGTTCCGGGGGGGGGGGAGGATGAGCCTGTGGTAAATTCTTCTTCCTGATGGGAAAATAGAGTGACCTGTTCCTGTCCCAACAACAAGAGGTAGTCTCTCACTGGTTCCCCATCTTCCCGTTCAGCCTCAGGACAAATTGCAACCTGTACGGAACAGGAGGTTAAAGGTGCTGATGCTCCAAGTAGGGAGATTGTTAGTAAAGCGGCTGGAATGGCGACCCCGGGCACAAGGAGAAGAGAAATGAGGTGCGTTTTAGAAACCTTTCCCCATCACATGGTGTACCATCTTTTTGTTTTCTCATGCATGTTTTCGATGTAGGAAGATGTCCTTGAACCTGGAGATTTGGGACCCATGCGATGGGTACCACGCAGTATTACTTTAAAGGGTCTGCGTTTGCTCACCCAACCTCACCAAACCTCTCAGCCCCAAGAGTGTCCACCCTTATGTCTCCTCCAGCTGTGGGTCTAGATATGGTCAATCCAGGTTGCATCACAGCCCCTGAACGCATTGTGTAAGAATTTCTCTCTCTTTCACTGTCTTTGTTTCATGGGTTTTTCGAAGTAATTTATTTTTATACTGGGGTTTAGCTGCTTTTCACTGCTGTGTTTATGCCGCTTTACACCCACTTGACACACTAACAGAGAGATATCAATACATAGGTTTTAAGATTATTACTAGTCAGATATATTCTTGTGCGGTGAATAGGGCGTGTTGAGTCCAGTTCTCTGAGCAAGGAGTAGGTCTTGTCTATTACATATTGGGTTTATGGAACGGTATCTGAGCTAATTTGAAACGCTTGTTTTATGTATCACCCCACCTCACCTTTCCCGTTCAGCAGCCATAGTGTGTTTTCTGCATGTGTGACTCTGTTCTGTTTTGTAATTCAGTTCAAGTGTAACGGTTTTTACATTCCCTCTATAAGTGATACCTTATGAGAAGTGTCCTTTTCTGTGTGACTTATTTCACTTAGAATCGTCGTACCTAAATCCACTCATCATGCTGCTACTAGCCTTATGACATTGATTTCATGGCTGAGTGATATTCCATTGTACATAAGGACCACAACTTCTTTATCCATTTTTCTCTTTCCTGGGATATTGAAGGTGGAATGAAGTGGAGGTCCTTGTCAACAGAGCAGCCCTAAACTTTGGGGTGTTTGTTTCTTGCTGATTTTTCATTTTCCCAATTTATACCCCCATGAGTGGAAGTGCCCTATGCTCTCTAATCTGTGTTTTTTAGATGTTTCAGGACACACCGTACACTTCTCCAGAGTGGCTGTTGGCAATTTACATCCCGCCCATCAGTGTAGCAAGGCTCCCATTTCTCCATGGCCTGTCCTGCATTTCTGGTTTTGAGACTTTTTCAGCATGGCCCTTTTGACCGATGGGTAGCGAGTCTTCTTTGTTGCCCTGATTTGCCTTTCCAGGTTGCTTGGTTGGCCAAAAAGGGCGTATGCATTTTTTCCTGAATATATTCAGGAAAAAACGCATACGCCCTTTTTGGCCAAGGGCATCATTGTCAACGTTTTGCCGCTTTTCATGTGCTTTAAAGGCGATTCGAATCTACCTCCTGAAATCTGTTTCCTGCAATTCTGCCTTGATTTCAAATCCTCTTCTTTGCCTTCCCTCAATATATTTGTGGACGAGAGTTATCATTTATATCTCTGCAGGTTTGTGAATTGCAGTGCCCTGAAGCTCCATTTTACAACTCGCTTTTTTGGGAGCTGGCCGCAAAAGCGCAGGATGGCTTCAGGCCCTGTTCTGGTTCCGGGGGGGGGGGAGGATGAGCCTGTGGTAAATTCTTCTTCCTGATGGGAAAATAGAGTGACCTGTTCCTGTCCCAACAACAAGAGGTAGTCTCTCACTGGTTCCCCATCTTCCCGTTCAGCCTCAGGACAAATTGCAACCTGTACGGAACAGGAGGTTAAAGGTGCTGATGCTCCAAGTAGGGAGATTGTTAGTAAAGCGGCTGGAATGGCGACCCCGGGCACAAGGAGAAGAGAAATGAGGTGCGTTTTAGAAACCTTTCCCCATCACATGGTGTACCATCTTTTTGTTTTCTCATGCATGTTTTCGATGTAGGAAGATGTCCTTGAACCTGGAGATTTGGGACCCATGCGATGGGTACCACGCAGTATTACTTTAAAGGGTCTGCGTTTGCTCACCCAACCTCACCAAACCTCTCAGCCCCAAGAGTGTCCACCCTTATGTCTCATCCAGCTGTGGGTCTAGATATGGTCAATCCAGGTTGCATCACAGCCCCTGAACGCATTGTGTAAGAATTTCTCTCTCTTTCACTGTCTTTGTTTCATGGGTTTTTCGAAGTAATTTATTTTTATACTGGGGTTTAGCTGCTTTTCACTGCTGTGTTTATGCCGCTTTACACCCACTTGACACACTAACAGAGAGATATCAATACATAGGTTTTAAGATTATTACTAGTCAGATATATTCTTGTGCGGTGAATAGGGCGTGTTGAGTCCAGTTCTCTGAGCAAGGAGTAGGTCTTGTCTATTACATATTGGGTTTATGGAACGGTATCTGAGCTAATTTGAAACGCTTGTTTTATGTATCACCCCACCTCACCTTTCCCGTTCAGCAGCCATAGTGTGTTTTCTGCATGTGTGACTCTGTTCTGTTTTGTAATTCAGTTCAAGTGTAACGGTTTTTACATTCCCTCTATAAGTGATACCTTATGAGAAGTGTCCTTTTCTGTGTGACTTATTTCACTTAGAATCGTCGTACCTAAATCCACTCATCATGCTGCTACTAGCCTTATGACATTGATTTCATGGCTGAGTGATATTCCATTGTACATAAGGACCACAACTTCTTTATCCATTTTTCTCTTTCCTGGGATATTGAAGGTGGAATGAAGTGGAGGTCCTTGTCAACAGAGCAGCCCTAAACTTTGGGGTGTTTGTTTCTTGCTGATTTTTCATTTTCCCAATTTATACCCCCATGAGTGGAAGTGCCCTATGCTCTCTAATCTGTGTTTTTTAGATGTTTCAGGACACACCGTACACTTCTCCAGAGTGGCTGTTGGCAATTTACATCCCGCCCATCAGTGTAGCAAGGCTCCCATTTCTCCATGGCCTGTCCTGCATTTCTGGTTTTGAGACTTTTTCAGCATGGCCCTTTTGACCGATGGGTAGCGAGTCTTCTTTGTTGCCCTGATTTGCCTTTCCAGGTTGCTTGGTTGGCCAAAAAGGGCGTATGCATTTTTTCCTGAATATATTCAGGAAAAAACGCATACGCCCTTTTTGGCCAAGGGCATCATTGTCAACGTTTTGCCGCTTTTCATGTGCTTTAAAGGCGATTCGAATCTACCTCCTGAAATCTGTTTCCTGCAATTCTGCCTTGATTTCAAATCCTCTTCTTTGCCTTCCCTCAATATATTTGTGGACGAGAGTTATCATTTATATCTCTGCAGGTTTGTGAATTGCAGTGCCCTGAAGCTCCATTTTACAACTCGCTTTTTTGGGAGCTGGCCGCAAAAGCGCAGGATGGCTTCAGGCCCTGTTCTGGTTCCGGGGGGGGGGGAGGATGAGCCTGTGGTAAATTCTTCTTCCTGATGGGAAAATAGAGTGACCTGTTCCTGTCCCAACAACAAGAGGTAGTCTCTCACTGGTTCCCCATCTTCCCGTTCAGCCTCAGGACAAATTGCAACCTGTACGGAACAGGAGGTTAAAGGTGCTGATGCTCCAAGTAGGGAGATTGTTAGTAAAGCGGCTGGAATGGCGACCCCGGGCACAAGGAGAAGAGAAATGAGGTGCGTTTTAGAAACCTTTCCCCATCACATGGTGTACCATCTTTTTGTTTTCTCATGCATGTTTTCGATGTAGGAAGATGTCCTTGAACCTGGAGATTTGGGACCCATGCGATGGGTACCACGCAGTATTACTTTAAAGGGTCTGCGTTTGCTCACCCAACCTCACCAAACCTCTCAGCCCCAAGAGTGTCCACCCTTATGTCTCATCCAGCTGTGGGTCTAGATATGGTCAATCCAGGTTGCATCACAGCCCCTGAACGCATTGTGTAAGAATTTCTCTCTCTTTCACTGTCTTTGTTTCATGGGTTTTTCGAAGTAATTTATTTTTATACTGGGGTTTAGCTGCTTTTCACTGCTGTGTTTATGCCGCTTTACACCCACTTGACACACTAACAGAGAGATATCAATACATAGGTTTTAAGATTATTACTAGTCAGATATATTCTTGTGCGGTGAATAGGGCGTGTTGAGTCCAGTTCTCTGAGCAAGGAGTAGGTCTTGTCTATTACATATTGGGTTTATGGAACGGTATCTGAGCTAATTTGAAACGCTTGTTTTATGTATCACCCCACCTCACCTTTCCCGTTCAGCAGCCATAGTGTGTTTTCTGCATGTGTGACTCTGTTCTGTTTTGTAATTCAGTTCAAGTGTAACGGTTTTTACATTCCCTCTATAAGTGATACCTTATGAGAAGTGTCCTTTTCTGTGTGACTTATTTCACTTAGAATCGTCGAACCTAAATCCACTCATCATGCTGCTACTAGCCTTATGACATTGATTTCATGGCTGAGTGATATTCCATTGTATATAAGGACCACAACTTCTTTATCCATTTTTCTCTTTCCTGGGATATTGAAGGTGGAATGAAGTGGAGGTCCTTGTCAACAGAGCAGCCCTAAACTTTGGGGTGCTTGTGTCTTGCTGATTTTTCATTTTCCCAATTTATACCCCCATGAGTGGAAGTGCCCTATGCTCTCTAAGCTGTGTTTTTTAGATGTTTCAGGACACACCGTACACTTCTCCAGAGTGGCTGTTGGCAATTTACATCCCGCCCATCAGTGTAGCAAGGCTCCCATTTCTCCATGGCCTGTCCTGCATATCTGGTTTTGAGACTTTTTTCAGCATGGCCCTTTTGACCGATGGGTAGCGAGTCTTCTTTGTAGCGCTGATTTGCCTTTCCAGGTTGCTTGGTTGGCCAAAAAGGGCGTATGCGTTTTTTCCTGAATATATTCAGGAAAAAACGCATACGCCCTTTTTGGCCAAGGGCATCATTGTCAACGTTTTGCCGCTTTTCATGTGCTTTAAAGGGGATTTGAATCTACCTCCTGGAATCTGTTTCCTGCAAATCTGCCTTGATTTCAAATCCTCTTCTTTGCCTTCCCTCAATATATTTGTGGACGAGAGTTATGATTTATAACTCTGCAGGTTTGTGAATTGCAGTGCCCTGAAGCTCCATTTTACAACTCGCTTTTTTGGGAGCTGGCCGCAAAAGCGCAGGATGGCTTCAGGCCCTGTTCTGGTTCCCGGGGGGTGGATGAGCCTGTGGTTAATTCTTCTTCCTGATGGGAAGATAGAGTGACCTGTGCCTGTCCCAACACCAAGAGCTAGTCTCTCACTGGTTCCCCGTCTACCCGTTCATCCTCAGGAGAAATTGCAACCTGTACGGAACAGGAGGTTAAAGGTGCTGATGCTCCAAGTAGGGAGATTGTTAGTAAAGCGGCTGGAATGGCCAACCCGGGCACAAGGAGAAGAGAAATGAGGTGCGTTTTAGAAACCTTTCCCCATCACATGGTGTACCATCTTTTTGTTTTCTCATGCATGTTTTCGATGTAGGAAGATGTCCTTGAACCTGGAGATTTGGGACCCATGCGATGGGTACCACGCAGTATTACTTTAAAGGGTCTGCGTTTGCTCACCCAACCTCAACAAACCTCTCAGCCCCAAGAGTGTCCACCCTTATGTCTCATCCAGCTGTGGGTCTAGATATGGTCAATCCAGGTTGCATCACAGCCCCTGAACGCATTGTGTAAGTATTTCTCTCTCTTTCACTGTCTTTGTTTCATTGGTTTTTCAAAGTAATTTATTTTTACAATGGGGTTTAGCTGCTTTTCACTGCTGTGTTTATGCCGCTTTACACCCACTTGACACACTAACAGAGAGATATCAATACATAGGTTTGAAGATTATTACTAGTCAGATATATTCTTGTGCGGTGAATAGGGCGTGTTGAGTCCAGTTCTCTGAGCAAGGAGTAGGTCTTGTCTATTACATATTGGGTTTATGGAACGGTATCTGAGCTAATTTGAAACCCTTGTTTTATGTATCACCCCACCTCACCTTTCCCGTTAAGTAGCCATAGTGTGTTTTCTGCATGTGTGACTCTGTTCTGTTTTGTAATTCAGTTCAAGTGTAACGGTTTTTACATTCCCTCTATAAGTGATACCTTATGAGAAGTGTCCTTTTCTGTGTGACTTATTTCACTTAGAATCGTCGAACCTAAATCCACTCATCATGCTGCTACTAGCCTTATGACATTGATTTCATGGCTGAGTGATATTCCATTGTACATAAAGACCACAACTTCTTTATCCATTTTTCTCTTTCCTGGGATATTTAAGGTGGAATGAAGTGGAGGTCCTTGTCAACAGAGCAGCCCTAAACTTTGGGGTGCTTGTGTCTTGCTGATTTTTCATTTTCCCAATTTATACCCCCATGAGTGGAAGTGCCCTATGCTCTCTAAGCTGTGTTTTTTAGATGTTTCAGGACACACCGTACACTTCTCCAAAGTGGCTGTTGGCAATTTACATCCCGCCCATCAGTGTAGCAAGGCTCCCATTTCTCCATGGCCTGTCCTGCATTTCTGGTTTTGAGACTTTTTTCAGCATGGCCCTTTTGACCGATGGGTAGCGTGTCTTCTTTGTTGCCCTGATTTGCCTTTCCAGGTTGCTTGGTTGGCCAAAAAGGGCGTATGCATTTTTTCCTGAATATATTCAGGAAAAAACGCATACGCCCTTTTTGGCCAAGGGCATCATTGTCAACGTTTTGCCGCTTTTCATGTGCTTTAAAGGCGATTCGAATCTACCTCCTGAAATCTGTTTCCTGCAATTCTGCCTTGATTTCAAATCCTCTTCTTTGCCTTCCCTCAATATATTTGTGGACGAGAGTTATCATTTATAACTCTGCAGGTTTGTGAATTGCAGTGCCCTGAAGCTCCATTTTACAACTCGCTTTTTTGGGAGCTGGCCGCAAAAGCGCAGGATGGCTTCAGGCCCTGTTCTGGTTCCGGGGGGGGGGGGAGGATGAGCCTGTGGTTAATTCTTCTTCCTGATGGGAAAATAGAGTGACCTGTTCCTGTCCCAACAACAAGAGGTAGTCTCTCACTGGTTCCCCATCTTCCCGTTCAGCCTCAGGACAAATTGCAACCTGTACGGAACAGGAGGTTAAAGGTGCTGATGCTCCAAGTAGGGAGATTGTTAGTAAAGCGGCTGGAATGGCGACCCCGGGCACAAGGAGAAGAGAATTGAGGTGCGTTTTAGAAACCTTTCCCCATCACATGGTGTACCATCTTTTTGTTTTCTCATGCATGTTTTCGATGTAGGAAGATGTCCTTGAACCTGGAGATTTGGGACCCATGCGATGGGTACCACGCAGTATTACTTTAAAGGGTCTGCGTTTGCTCACCCAACCTCACCAAACCTCTCAGCCCCAAGAGTGTCCACCCTTATGTCTCATCCAGCTGTGGGTCTAGATATGGTCAATCCAGGTTGCATCACAGCCCCTGAACGCATTGTGTAAGAATTTCTCTCTCTTTCACTGTCTTTGTTTCATGGGTTTTTCGAAGTAATTTATTTTTATACTGGGGTTTACCTGCTTTTCACTGCTGTGTTTATGCCGCTTTACACCCACTTGACACACTAACAGAGAGATATCAATACATAGGTTTTAAGATTATTACTAGTCAGATATATTCTTGTGCGGTGAATAGGGCGTGTTGAGTCCAGTTCTCTGAGCAAGGAGTAGGTCTTGTCTATTACATATTGGGTTTATGGAACGGTATCTGAGCTAATTTGAAACCCTTGTTTTATGTATCACCCCACCTCACCTTTCCCGTTAAGCAGCCATAGTGTGTTTTCTGCATGTGTGACTCTGTTCTGTTTTGTAATTCAGTTCAAGTGTAACGGTTTTTACATTCCCTCTATAAGTGATACCTTATGAGAAGTGTCCTTTTCTGTGTGACTTATTTCACTTAGAATCGTCGAACCTAAATCCACTCATCATGCTCCTACTAGCCTTATGACATTGATTTCATGGCTGAGTGATATTCCATTGTGCATAAGGACCACAACTTCTTTATCCATTTTTCTCTTTCCTGGGATATTGAAGGTGGAATGAAGTGGAGGTCCTTGTCAACAGAGCAGCCTTAAACTTTGGGGTGCTTGTGTCTTGCTGATTTTTCATTTTCCCAATTTATACCCCCATGAGTGGAAGTGCCCTATGCTCTCTAATCTGTGTTTTTTAGATGTTTCAGGACACACCGTACACTTCTCCAGAGTGGCTGTTGGCAATTTACATCCCGCCCATCAGTGTAGCAAGGCTCCCATTTCTCCATGGCCTGTCCTGCATTTCTGGTTTTGAGACTTTTTTCAGCATGGCCCTTTTGACAGATGGGTAGCGAGTCTTCTTTGTAGCGCTGATTTGCCTTTCCAGGTTGCTTGGTTGGCCAAAAAGGGCGTATGGGTTTTTTCCTGAATATATTCAGGAAAAAACGCATACGCGCTTTTTGGCCAAGGGCATCATTGTCAACGTTTTGCCGCTTTTCATGTGCTTTAAAGGCGATTCGAATCTACCTCCTGAAATCTGTTTCCTGCAATTCTGCCTTGATTTCAAATCCTCTTCTTTGCCTTCCCTCAATATATTTGTGGACGAGAGTTATCATTTATAACTCTGCAGGTTTGTGAATTGCAGTGCCCTGAAGCTCCATTTTACAACTCGCTTTTTTGGGAGCTGGCCGCAAAAGCGCTGGATGGCTTCAGGCCCTGTTCTTGTTCCGGGGGGGATGATGAGCCTGTGGTTAATTCTTCTTCCTGATGGGAAAATAGAGTGACCTGTGCCTGTGCCAACAACAAGAGCTAGTCTCTCACTGGTTCCCCGTCTACCCGTTCATCCTCAGGACAAATTGCAACCTGTACGGAACAGGAGGTTAAAGGTGCTGATGCTCCAAGTAGGGAGATTGTTAGTAAAGCGGCTGGAATGGCGACCCCGGGCACAAGGAGAAGAGAAATGAGGTGCGTTTTAGAAACCTTTCCCCATCACATGGTGTACCATCTTTTTGTTTTCTCATGCATGTTTTCGATGTAGGAAGATGTCCTTGAACCTGGAGATTTGGGACCCATGCGATGGGTACCACGCAGTATTACTTTAAAGGGTCTGCGTTTGCTCACCCAACCTCACCAAACCTCTCAGCCCCAAGAGTGTCCACCCTTATGTCTCATCCAGCTGTGGGTCTAGATACGGTCAATATAGGTTGCATCACAGCCCCTGAACGCATTGTGTAAGAATTTCACTCTCTTTCACTGTCTTTGTTTCATGGGTTTTTCGAAGTAATTTATTTTTATACTGGGGTTTAGCTGCTTTTCACTGCTGTGTTTATGCCGCTTTACACCCACTTGACACACTAACAGAGAGATATCAATACATAGGTTTTAAGATTATTACTAGTCAGATATATTCTTGTGCGGTGAATAGGGCGTGTTGAGTCCAGTTCTCTGAGCAAGGAGTAGGTCTTGTTTATTACATATTGGGTTTATGGAACGGTATCTGAGCTAATTTGAAACCCTTGTTTTATGTATCACCCCACCTCACTTTTCCCGTTAAGCAGCCATAGTGTGTTTTCTGCATGTGTGACTCTGTTCTGTTTTGTAATTCAGTTCAAGTGTAACGCTTTTTACATTCCCTCTATAAGTGATACCTTATGAGAAGTGTCCTTTTCTGTGTGACTTATTTCACTTAGAATCGTCGTACCTAAATCCACTCATCATGCTGCTACTAGCCTTATGACATTGATTTCATAGCTGAGTGATATTCCATTGTACATAAGGACCACAACTTCTTTATCCATTTTTCTCTTTCCTGGGATATTGAAGGTGGAATGAAGTGGAGGTCCTTGTCAACAGAGCAGCCCTAAACTTTGGGGTGTTTGTTTCTTGCTGATTTTTCATTTTCCCAATTTATACCCCCATGAGTGGAAGTGCCCTATGCTCTCTAAGCTGTGTTTTTTAGATGTTTCAGGACACACCGTACACTTCTCCAGAGTGGCTGTTGGCAATTTACATCCCGCCCATCAGTGTAGCAAGGCTCCCATTTCTCCATGGCCTGTCCTGCATTTCTGGTTTTGAGACTTTTTCAGCATGGCCCTTTTGACCGATGGGTAGCGAGTCTTCTTTGTTGCCCTGATTTGCCTTTCCAGGTTGCTTGGTTGGCCAAAAAGGGCGTATGCATTTTTTCCTGAATATATTCAGGAAAAAACGCATACGCCCTTTTTGGCCAAGGGCATCATTGTCAACGTTTTGCCGCTTTTCATGTGCTTTAAAGGCGATTCGAATCTACCTCCTGAAATCTGTTTCCTGCAATTCTGCCTTGATTTCAAATCCTCTTCTTTGCCTTCCCTCAATATATTTGTGGACGAGAGTTATCATTTATATCTCTGCAGGTTTGTGAATTGCAGTGCCCTGAAGCTCCATTTTACAACTCGCTTTTTTGGGAGCTGGCCGCAAAAGCGCAGGATGGCTTCAGGCCCTGTTCTGGTTCCGGGGGGGGGGGGGAGGATGAGCCTGTGGTAAATTCTTCTTCCTGATGGGAAAATAGAGTGACCTGTTCCTGTCCCAACAACAAGAGGTAGTCTCTCACTGGTTCCCCATCTTCCCGTTCAGCCTCAGGACAAATTGCAACCTGTACGGAACAGGAGGTTAAAGGTGCTGATGCTCCAAGTAGGGAGATTGTTAGTAAAGCGGCTGGAATGGCGACCCCGGGCACAAGGAGAAGAGAAATGAGGTGCGTTTTAGAAACCTTTCCCCATCACATGGTGTACCATCTTTTTGTTTTCTCATGCATGTTTTCGATGTAGGAAGATGTCCTTGAACCTGGAGATTTGGGACCCATGCGATGGGTACCACGCAGTATTACTTTAAAGGGTCTGCGTTTGCTCACCCAACCTCACCAAACCTCTCAGCCCCAAGAGTGTCCACCCTTATGTCTCATCCAGCTGTGGGTCTAGATATGGTCAATCCAGGTTGCATCACAGCCCCTGAACGCATTGTGTAAGAATTTCTCTCTCTTTCACTGTCTTTGTTTCATGGGTTTTTCGAAGTAATTTATTTTTATACTGGGGTTTAGCTGCTTTTCACTGCTGTGTTTATGCCGCTTTACACCCACTTGACACACTAACAGAGAGATATCAATACATAGGTTTTAAGATTATTACTAGTCAGATATATTCTTGTGCGGTGAATAGGGCGTGTTGAGTCCAGTTCTCTGAGCAAGGAGTAGGTCTTGTCTATTACATATTGGGTTTATGGAACGGTATCTGAGCTAATTTGAAACGCTTGTTTTATGTATCACCCCACCTCACCTTTCCCGTTCAGCAGCCATAGTGTGTTTTCTGCATGTGTGACTCTGTTCTGTTTTGTAATTCAGTTCAAGTGTAACGGTTTTTACATTCCCTCTATAAGTGATACCTTATGAGAAGTGTCCTTTTCTGTGTGACTTATTTCACTTAGAATCGTCGAACCTAAATCCACTCATCATGCTGCTACTAGCCTTATGACATTGATTTCATGGCTGAGTGATATTCCATTGTATATAAGGACCACAACTTCTTTATCCATTTTTCTCTTTCCTGGGATATTGAAGGTGGAATGAAGTGGAGGTCCTTGTCAACAGAGCAGCCCTAAACTTTGGGGTGCTTGTGTCTTGCTGATTTTTCATTTTCCCAATTTATACCCCCATGAGTGGAAGTGCCCTATGCTCTCTAAGCTGTGTTTTTTAGATGTTTCAGGACACACCGTACACTTCTCCAGAGTGGCTGTTGGCAATTTACATCCCGCCCATCAGTGTAGCAAGGCTCCCATTTCTCCATGGCCTGTCCTGCATTTCTGGTTTTGAGACTTTTTTCAGCATGGCCCTTTTGACCGATGGGTAGCGAGTCTTCTTTGTAGCGCTGATTTGCCTTTCCAGGTTGCTTGGTTGGCCAAAAAGGGCGTATGCGTTTTTTCCTGAATATATTCAGGAAAAAACGCATACGCCCTTTTTGGCCAAGGGCATCATTGTCAACGTTTTGCCGCTTTTCATGTGCTTTAAAGGCGATTTGAATCTACCTCCTGGAATCTGTTTCCTGCAAATCTGCCTTGATTTCAAATCCTCTTCTTTGCCTTCCCTCAATATATTTGTGGACGAGAGTTATGATTTATAACTCTGCAGGTTTGTGAATTGCAGTGCCCTGAAGCTCCATTTTACAACTCGCTTTTTTGGGAGCTGGCCGCAAAAGCGCAGGATGGCTTCAGGCCCTGTTCTGGTTCCCGAGGGGTGGATGAGCCTGTGGTTAATTCTTCTTCCTGATGGGAAGATAGAGTGACCTGTGCCTGTCCCAACACCAAGAGCTAGTCTCTCACTGGTTCCCCGTCTACCCGTTCATCCTCAGGACAAATTGCAACCTGTACGGAACAGGAGGTTAAAGGTGCTGATGCTCCAAGTAGGGAGATTGTTAGTAAAGCGGCTGGAATGGCCAACCCGGGCACAAGGAGAAGAGAAATGAGGTGCGTTTTAGAAACCTTTCCCCATCACATGGTGTACCATCATTTTGTTTTCTCATGCATGTTTTCGATGTAGGAAGATGTCCTTGAACCTGGAGATTTGGGACCCATGCGATGGGTACCACGCAGTATTACTTTAAAGGGTCTGCGTTTGCTCACCCAACCTCAACAAACCTCTCAGCCCCAAGAGTGTCCACCCTTATGTCTCATCCAGCTGTGGGTCTAGATATGGTCAATCCAGGTTGCATCACAGCCCCTGAACGCATTGTGTAAGTATTTCTCTCTCTTTCACTGTCTTTGTTTCATTGGTTTTTCAAAGTAATTTATTTTTACAATGGGGGTTAGCTGCTTTTCACTGCTGTGTTTATGCCGCTTTACACCCACTAGACACATTAACAGAGAGATATCAATACATAGGTTTTAAGATTATTACTAGTCAGATATATTCTTGTGCGGTGAATAGGGCGTGTTGAGTCCAGTTCTCTGAGCAAGGAGTAGGTCTTGTCTATTACATATTGGGTTTATGGAACGGTATCTGAGCTAATTTGAAACCCTTGTTTTATGTATCACCCCACCTCACCTTTCCCGATAAGCAGCCATAGTGTGTTTTCTGCATGTGTGACTCTGTTCTGTTTTGTAATTCAGTTCAAGTGTAACAGTTTTTACATTCCCTCTATAAGTGATACCTTATGAGAAGTGTCCTTTTCTGTGTGACTTATTTCACTTAGAATCGTCGTACCTAAATCCACTCATCATGCTGCTACTAGCCTTATGACATCGATTTCATGGCTGAGTGATATTCCATTGTACATAAGGACCACAACTTCTTTATCCATTTTTCTCTTTCCTGGGATATTGAAGGTGGAATGAAGTGGAGGTCCTTGTCAACAGAGCAGCCCTAAACTTTGGGGTGCTTGTGTCTTGCTGATTTTTCATTTTCCCAATTTATACCCCCATGAGTGGAAGTGCCCTATGCTCTCTAAGCTGTGTTTTTTAGATGTTTCAGGACACACCGTACACTTCTCCAGAGTGGCTGTTGGCAATTTACATCCCGCCCATCAGTGTAGCAAGGCTCCCATTTCTCCATGGCCTGTCCTGCATTTCTGGTTTTGAGACTTTTTTCAGCATGGCCCTTTTGACCGATGGGTAGCGAGTCTTCTTTGTAGCGCTGATTTGCCTTTCCAGGTTGCTTGGTTGGCCAAAAAGGGCGTATGCGTTTTTTCCTGAATATATTCAGGAAAAAACGCATACGCCCTTTTTGGCCAAGGGCATCATTGTCAACGTTTTGCCGCTTTTCATGTGCTTTAAAGGCGATTTGAATCTACCTCCTGGAATCTGTTTCCTGCAAATCTGCCTTGATTTCAAATCCTCTTCTTTGCCTTCCCTCAATATATTTGTGGACGAGAGTTATGATTTATAACTCTGCAGGTTTGTGAATTGCAGTGCCCTGAAGCTCCATTTTACAACTCGCTTTTTTGGGAGCTGGCCGCAAAAGCGCAGGATGGCTTCAGGCCCTGTTCTGGTTCCCGGGGGGTGGATGAGCCTGTGGTTAATTCTTCTTCCTGATGGGAAGATAGAGTGACCTGTGCCTGTCCCAACACCAAGAGCTAGTCTCTCACTGGTTCCCCGTCTACCCGTTCATCCTCAGGACAAATTGCAACCTGTACGGAACAGGAGGTTAAAGGTGCTGATGCTCCAAGTAGGGAGATTGTTAGTAAAGCGGCTGGAATGGCCAACCCGGGCACAAGGAGAAGAGAAATGAGGTGCGTTTTAGAAACCTTTCCCCATCACATGGTGTACCATCTTTTTGTTTTCTCATGCATGTTTTCGATGTAGGAAGATGTCCTTGAACCTGGAGATTTGGGACCCATGCGATGGGTACCACGCAGTATTACTTTAAAGGGTCTGCGTTTGCTCACCCAACCTCACCAAACCTCTCAGCCCCAAGAGTGTCCACCCTTATGTCTCATCCAGCTGTGGGTCTAGATATGGTCAATCCAGGTTGCATCACAGCCCCTGAACGCATTGTGTAAGAATTTCTCTCTCTTTCACTGTCTTTGTTTCATGGGTTTGTAAAAGTAATTTATTTTTATAATGGGGTTTAGCTGCTTTTCACTGCTGTGTTTATGCTGCTTTACACCCACTTGACACACTAACAGAGAGATATCAATACATAGGTTTTAAGATTATTACTAGTCAGATATATTCTTGTGTGGTGAATAGGGCGTGTTGAGTCCAGTTCTCTGAGCAAGGAGTAGGTCTTGTCTATTACATATTGGGTTTATGGAACGGTATCTGAGCTAATTTGAAACCCTTGTTTTATGTATCACCCCACCTCACCTTTCCCTTTAAGCAGCCATAGTGTGTTTTCTGCATGTGTGACTCTGTTCTGTTTTGTAATTCAGTTCAAGTGTAACGGTTTTTACATTCCCTCTATAAGTGATACCTTATGAGAAGTGTCCTTTTCTGTGTGACTTATTTCACTTAGAATCGTCGTACCTAAATCCACTCATCATGCTGCTACTAGCCTTATGACATTGATTTCATGGCTGAGTGATATTCCATTGTACATAAGGACCACAACTTCTTTATCCATTTTTCTCTTTCCTGGGATATTGAAGGTGGAATGAAGTGGAGGTCCTTGTCAACAGAGCAGCCCTAAACTTTGGGGTGCTTGTGTCTTGCTGATTTTTCATTTTCCCAATTTATACCCCCATGAGTGGAAGTGCCCTATGCTCTCTAAGCTGTGTTTTTTAGATGTTTCAAGACACACCGTACACTTCTCCAGAGTGGCTGTTGGCAATTTACATTGCGCCCATCAGTGTAGCAAGGCTCCCATTTCTCCATGGCCTGTCCTGCATTTCTGGTTTTGAGACTTTTTTCAGCATGGCCCTTTTGACCGATGGGTAGCGAGTCTTCTTTGTAGCCCTGATTTGCCTTTCCAGGTTGCTTGGTTGGCCAAAAAGGGCGTATGGGTTTTTTCCTGAATATATTCAGGAAAAAACGCATACGCCCTTTTTGGCCAAGGGCATCATTGTCAACGTTTTGCCGCTTTTCATGTGCTTTAAAGGCGATTCGAATCTACCTCCTGAAATCTGTTTCCTGCAATTCTGCCTTGATTTCAAATCCTCTTCTTTGCCTTCCCTCAATATATTTGTGGACGAGAGTTATCATTTATAACTCTGCAGGTTTGTGAATTGCAGTGCCCTGAAGCTCCATTTTACAACTCGCTTTTTTGGGAGCTGGCCGCAAAAGCGCAGGATGGCTTCAGGCCCTGTTCTGGTTCCGGGGGGGGGGGGTGGAGGATGAGCCTGTGGTTAATTCTTCTTCCTGATGGGAAAATAGAGTGACCTGTTCCTGTCCCAACAACAAGAGGTAGTCTCTGACTGGTTCCCCATCTTCCCGTTCAGCCTCAGGACAAATTGCAACCTGTACGGAACAGTAGGTTAAAGGTGCTGATGCTCCAAGTAGGGAGATTGTTAGTAAAGCGGCTGGAATGGCGACCCCGGGCACAAGGAGAAGAGAAATGAGGTGCGTTTTAGAAACCTTTCCCCATCACATGGTGTACCATCTTTTTGTTTTCTCATGCATGTTTTCGATGTATGAAGATGTCCTTGAACCTGGAGATTTGGGACCCATGCGATGGGTACCACGCAGTATTACTTTAAAGGGTCTGCGTTTGCTCACCCAACCTCACCAAACCTCTCAGCCCCAAGAGTGTCCACCCTTATGTCTCATCCAGCTGTGGGTCTAGATATGGTCAATCCAGGTTGCATCACAGCCCCTGAACGCATTGTGTAAGAATTTCTCTCTCTTTCACTGTCTTTGTTTCATGGGTTTTTCGAAGTAATTTATTTTTATACTGGGGTTTAGCTGCTTTTCACTGCTGTGTTTATGCCGCTTTACACCCACTTGACACACTAACAGAGAGATATCAATACATAGGTTTTAAGATTATTACTAGTCAGATATATTCTTGTGCGGTGAATAGGGCGTGTTGAGTCCAGTTCTCTGAGCAAGGAGTAGGTCTTGTCTATTACATATTGGGTTTATGGAACGGTATCTGAGCTAATTTGAAACGCTTGTTTTATGTATCACCCCACCTCACCTTTCCCGTTAAGCAGCCATAGTGTGTTTTCTGCATGTGTGACTCTGTTCTGTTTTGTAATTCAGTTCAAGTGTAACGCTTTTTACATTCCCTCTATAAGTGATACCTTATGAGAAGTGTCCTTTTCTGTGTGACTTATTTCACTTAGAATCGTCGTACCTAAATCCACTCATCATGCTGCTACTAGCCTTATGACATTGATTTCATGGCTGAGTGATATTCCATTGTACATAAGGACCACAACTTCTTTATCCATTTTTCTCTTTCCTGGGATATTGAAGGTGGAATGAAGTGGAGGTCCTTGTCAACAGAGCAGCCCTAAACTTTGGGGTGTTTGTGTCTTGCTGATTTTTCATTTTCCCAATTTATACCCCCATGAGTGGAAGTGCCCTATGCTCTCTAAGCTGTGTTTTTTAGATGTTTCAAGACACACCGTACACTTCTCCAGAGTGGCTGTTGGCAATTTACATTGCGCCCATCAGTGTAGCAAGGCTCCCATTTCTCCATGGCCTGTCCTGCATTTCTGGTTTTGAGACTTTTTTCAGCATGGCCCTTTTGACCGATGGGTAGCGAGTCTTCTTTGTAGCCCTGATTTGCCTTTCCAGGTTGCTTGGTTGGCCAAAAAGGCCGTATGGGTTTTTTCCTGAATATATTCAGGAAAAAACGCATACGCCCTTTTTGGCCAAGGGCATCATTGTCAACGTTTTGCCGCTTTTCATGTGCTTTAAAGGCGATTCGAATCTACCTCCTGAAATCTGTTTCCTGCAATTCTGCCTTGATTTCAAATCCTCTTCTTTGCCTTCCCTCAATATATTTGTGGACGAGAGTTATCATTTATAACTCTGCAGGTTTGTGAATTGCAGTGCCCTGAAGCTCCATTTTACAACTCGCTTTTTTGGGAGCTGGCCGCAAAGGCGCAGGATGGCTTCAGGCCCTGTTCTGGTTCCGGGGGGGAGGATGAGCCTGTGGTTAATTCTTCTTCCTGATGGGAAAATAGAGTGACCTGTGCCTGTGCCAACAACAAGAGCTAGTCTCTCACTGGTTCCCCGTCTACCCGTTCATCCTCAGGACAAATTGCAACCTGTACGGAACAGGAGGTTAAAGGTGCTGATGCTCCAAGTAGGGAGCTTGCTAGTAAAGCGGCTGGAATGGCGACCCCGGGCACAAGGAGAAGAGAAATGAGGTGCGTTTTAGAAACCTTTCCCCATCACATGGTGTACCATCTTTTTGTTTTCTCATGCATGTTTTCGATGTAGGAAGATGTCCTTGAACCTGGAGATTTGGGACCCATGCGATGGGTACCACGCAGTATTACTTTAAAGGGTCTGCGTTTGCCCACCCAACCTCACCAAACCTCTCAGCCCCAAGAGTGTCCACCCTTATGTCTCATCCATCTGTGGGTCTAGATATGGTCAATCCAGGTTGCATCACATCCCCTGAACGCATTGTGTAAGAATTTCTCTCTGTTTCACTGTCTTTGTTTCATGGGTTTTTCGAAGTAATTTATTTTTATAATGGGGTTTAGCTGCTTTTCACTGCGGTGTTTATGCTGCTTTACACCCACTTGACACACTAACAGAGAGATATCAATACATAGGTTTTAAGATTATTACTAGTCAGATATATTCTTGTGCAGTGAATAGGGCCGGTTGAGTCCAGTTCTCTGAGCAAGGAGTAGGTCTTGTCTATTACATATTGGGTTTATGGAACGGTATCTGAGCTAATTTGAAACCCGTGTTTTATGTATCACCCCACCTCACCTTTCCCGTTAAGCAGCCATAGTGTGTTTTCTGCATTTGTGACTCTGTTCTGTTTTGTAATTCAGTTCAAGTGTAACGCTTTTAACATTCCCTCTATAAGTGATACCTTATGAGAAGTGTCCTTTTCTGTGTGACTTATTTCACTTAGAATCGTCGTACCTAAATCCACTCATCATGCTGCTACTAGCCTTATGACATTGATTTCATGGCTGAGTGATATTCCATTGTACATAAGGACCACAACTTCTTTATCCATTTTTCTCTTTCCTGGGATATTGAAGGTGGAATGAAGTGGAGGTCCTTGTCAACAGAGCAGCCCTAAACTTTGGGGTGTTTGTGTCTTGCTGATTTTTCATTTTCCCAATTTATACCCCCATGAGTGGAAGTGCCCTATGCTCTCTAAGCTGTGTTTTTTAGATGTTTCAGGACACACCGTACACTCCTCCAGAGTGGCTGTTGGCAATTTACATCGCGCCCATCAGTGTAGCAAGGCTCCCATTTCTCCATGGCCTGTCCTGCATTTCTGGTTTGAGACTTTTTTCAGCATGGCCCTTTTGACCGATGGGTAGCGAGTCTTCTTTGTAGCCCTGATTTGCCTTTCCAGGTTGCTTGGTTGGCCAAAAAGGGCGTATGCATTTTTTCCTGAATATATTCAGGAAAAAACGCATACGCCCTTTTTGGCCAAGGGCATCATTGTCAACGTTTTGCCGCTTTTCATGTGCTTTAAAGGCGATTCGAATCTACCTCCTGAAATCTGTTTCCTGCAATTCTGCCTTGATTTCAAATCCTCTTCTTTGCCTTCCCTCAATATATTTGTGGACGAGTGTTATCATTTATAACTCTGCAGGTTTGTGAATTGCAGTGCCCTGAAGCTCCATTTTACAACTCGCTTTTTTGGGAGCTGGCCGCAAAAGCGCAGGATGGCTTCAGGCCCTGTTCTGGTTCCCGGGGGGTGGATGAGCCTGTGGTTAATTCTTCTTCCTGATGGGAAGATAGAGTGACCTGTGCCTGTCCCAACACCAAGAGCTAGTCTCTCACTGGTTCCCCGTCTACCCGTTCATCCTCAGGACAAATTGCAACCTGTACGGAACAGGAGGTTAAAGGTGCTGATGCTCCAAGTAGGGAGATTGTTAGTAAAGCGGCTGGAATGGCCAACCCGGGCACAAGGAGAAGAGAAATGAGGTGCGTTTTAGAAACCTTTCCCCATCACATGGTGTACCATCTTTTTGTTTTCTCATGCATGTTTTCGATGTAGGAAGATGTCCTTGAACCTGGAGATTTGGGACCCATGCGATGGGTACCACGCAGTATTACTTTAAAGGGTCTGCGTTTGCTCACCCAACCTCAACAAACCTCTCAGCCCCAAGAGTGTCCACCCTTATGTCTCATCCAGCTGTGGGTCTAGATATGGTCAATCCAGGTTGCATCACAGCCCCTGAACGCATTGTGTAAGTATTTCTCTCTCTTTCACTGTCTTTGTTTCATTGGTTTTTCAAAGTAATTTATTTTTACAATGGGGTTTAGCTGCTTTTCACTGCTGTGTTTATGCCGCTTTACACCCACTTGACACACTAACAGAGAGATATCAATACATAGGTTTGAAGATTATTACTAGTCAGATATATTCTTGTGCGGTGAATAGGGAGTGTTGAGTCCAGTTCTCTGAGCAAGGAGTAGGTCTTGTCTATTACATATTGGGTTTATGGAACGGTATCTGAGCTAATTTGAAACCCTTGTTTTATGTATCACCCCACCTCACCTTTCCCGATAAGCAGCCATAGTGTGTTTTCTGCATGTGTGACTCTGTTCTGTTTTGTAATTCAGTTCAAGTGTAACGGTTTTTACATTCCCTCTATAAGTGATACCTTATGAGAAGTGTCCTTTTCTGTGTGACTTATTTCACTTAGAATCGTCGTACCTAAATCCACTCATCATGCTGCTACTAGCCTTATGAGATTGATTTCATGGCTGAGTGATATTCCATTGTACATAAGGACCACAACTTCTGTATCCATTTTTCTCTTTCCTGGGATATTGAAGGTGGAATGAAGTGGAGGTCCTTGTCAACAGAGCAGCCCTAAACTTTGGGGTGCTTGTGTCTTGCTGATTTTTCATTTTCCCAATTTATACCCCCATGAGTGGAAGTGCCCTATGCTCTCTAAGCTGTGTTTTTTAGATGTTTCAGGACACACCGTACACTTCTCCAAAGTGGCTGTTGGCAATTTACATCCCGCCCATCAGTGTAGCAAGGCTCCCATTTCTCCATGGCCTGTCCTGCATTTCTGGTTTTGAGACTTTTTTCAGCATGGCCCTTTTGACCGATGGGTAGCGAGTCTTCTTTGTTGCCCTGATTTGCTTTTCCTGGTTGCTTGCTTGGCCAAAAAGGGCGTATGCATTTTTTCCTGAATATATTCAGGAAAAAACGCATACGCCCTTTTTGGCCAAGGGCATCATTGTCAACGTTTTGCCGCTTTTCATGTGCTTTAAAGGCGATTCGAATCTACCTCCTGAAATCTGTTTCCTGCAATTCTGCCTTGATTTCACATCCTCTTCTTTGCCTTCCCTCAATATATTTGTGGACGAGAGTTATCATTTATAACTCTGCAGGTTTGTGAATTGCAGTGCCCTGAAGCTCCATTTTACAACTCGCTTTTTTGGGAGCTGGCCGCAAAAGCGCAGGATGGCTTCAGGCCATGTTCTGGTTCCGGGGGGGGGGGGGAGGATGAGCCTGTGGTTAATTCTTCTTCCTGATGGGAAAATAGAGTGTCCTGTTCCTGTCCCAACAACAAGAGGTAGTCTCTCACTGGTTCCCCATCTTCCCGTTCAGCCTCAGGACAAATTGCAACCTGTACGGAACAGGAGGTTAAAGGTGCTGATGCTCCAAGTAGGGAGATTGTTAGTAAAGCGGCTGGAATGGCGACCCCGGGCACAAGGAGAAGAGAAATGAGGTGCGTTTTAGAAACCTTTCCCCATCACATGGTGTACCATCTTTTTGTTTTCTCATGCATGTTTTCGATGTAGGAAGATGTCCTTGAACCTGGAGATTTGGGACCCATGCGATGGGTACCACGCAGTATTACTTTAAAGGGTCTGCGTTTGCTCACCCAACCTCACCAAACCTCTCAGCCCCAAGAGTGTCCACCCTTATGTCTCATCCAGCTGTGGGTCTAGATATGGTCAATCTAGGTTGCATCACAGCCCCTGAACGCATTGTGTAAGAATTTCTCTCTCTTTCACTGTCTTTGTTTCATGGGTTTTTCGAAGTAATTTATTTTTATACTGGGATTTAGCTGCTTTTCACTGCTGTGTTTATGCCGCTTTACACCCACTTGACA
Source organism: Balaenoptera borealis (assembly GCF_965194805.1). NCBI lineage: Eukaryota > Metazoa > Chordata > Mammalia > Artiodactyla > Balaenopteridae > Balaenoptera > Balaenoptera borealis. The sequence continues at coordinate 821,662 of NW_028123938.1, read as the reverse complement.
CACTAACAGAGAGATATCAATACATAGGTTTTAAGATTATTACTAGTCAGATATATTCTTGTGCGGTGAATAGGGCGTGTTGAGTCCAGTTCTCTGAGCAAGGAGTAGGTCTTGTCTATTACATATTGGGTTTATGGAACGGTATCTGAGCTAATTTGAAACGCTTGTTTTATGTATCACCCCACCTCACCTTTCCCGTTAAGCAGCCATAGTGTGTTTTCTGCATGTGTGACTCTGTTCTGTTTTGTAATTCAGTTCAAGTGTAACGGTTTTTACATTCCCTCTATAAGTGATACCTTATGAGAAGTGTCCTTTTCTGTGTGACTTATTTCACTTAGAATCGTCGAACCTAAATCCACTCATCATGCTGCTACTAGCCTTATGAGATTGATTTCATGGCTGAGTGATATTCCATTGTACATAAGGACCACAACTTCTTTATCCATTTTTCTCTTTCCAGGGATATTGAAGGTGGAATGAAGTGGAGGTCCTTGTCAACAGAGCAGCCCTAAACTTTGGGGTGCTTGTGTCTTGCTGATTTTTCATTTTCCCAATTTATACCCCCATGAGTGGAAGTGCCCTATGCTCTCTAAGCTGTGTTTTTTAGATGTTTCAGGACACACCGTACACTTCTCCAAAGTGGCTGTTGGCAATTTACATCCCGCCCATCAGTGTAGCAAGGCTCCCATTTCTCCATGGCCTGTCCTGCATTTCTGGTTTTGAGACTTTTTTCAGCATGGCCCTTTTGACAGATGGGTAGCGAGTCTTCTTTGTAGCGCTGATTTGCCTTTCCAGGTTGCTTGGTCGGCCAAAAAGGGCGTATGCGTTTTTTCCTGAATATATTCAGGAAAAAACGCATACGCCCTTTTTGGCCAAGGGCATCATTGTCAATGTTTTGCCGCTTTTCATGTGCTTTAAAGGCGATTCAAATCTACCTCCTGAAATCTGTTTCCTGCAATTCTGCCTTGATTTCAAATCCTCTTCTTTGCCTTCCCTCAATATATTTGTGGACGAGAGTTATCATTTATAACTCTGCAGGTTTGTGAATTGCAGTGCCCTGAAGCTCCATTTTACAACTCGCTTTTTTGGGAGCTGGCCGCAAAAGCGCTGGATGGCTTCAGGCCCTGTTCTGGTTCCGGGTGGGATGATGAGCCTGTGGTTAATTCTTCTTCCTGATGGGAAAATAGAGTGACCTGTGCCTGTCCCAAAACCAAGAGCTAGTCTCTCACTGGTTCCCCGTCTACCCGTTCATCCTCAGGACAAATTGCAACCTGTACGGAACAGGAGGTTAAAGGTGCTGATGCTCCAAGTAGGGAGATTGTTAGTAAAGCGGCTGGAATGGCCAACCCGGGCACAAGGAGAAGAGAAATGAGGTGCGTTTTAGAAACCTTTCCCCATCACAGGGTGTACCATCATTTTGTTTTCTCATGCATGTTTTCGATGTAGGAAGATGTCCTTGAACCTGGAGATTTGGGACCCATGCGATGGGTACCACGCAGTATTACTTTAAAGGGTCTGCGTTTGCTCACCCAACCTCAACAAACCTCTCAGCCCCAAGAGTGTCCACCCTTATGTCTCATCCAGCTGTGGGTCTAGATATGGTCAATCCAGGTTGCATCACAGCCCCTGAACGCATTGTGTAAGTATTTCTCTCTCTTTCACTGTCTTTGTTTCATTGGTTTTTCAAAGTAATTTATTTTTACAATGGGGTTTAGCTGCTTTTCACTGCTGTGTTTATGCCGCTTTACACCCACTTGACACACTAACAGAGAGATATCAATACATAGGTTTTAAGATTATTACTAGTCAGATATATTCTTGTGCGGTGAATAGGGCGTGTTGAGTCCAGTTCTCTGAGCAAGGAGTAGGTCTTGTCTATTACATATTGGGTTTATGGAACGGTATCTGAGCTAATTTGAAACCCTTGTTTTATGTATCACCCCACCTCACCTTTCCCGTTAAGTAGCCATAGTGTGTTTTCTGCATGTGTGACTCTGTTCTGTTTTGTAATTCAGTTCAAGTGTAACAGTTTTTACATTCCCTCTATAAGTGATACCTTATGAGAAGTGTCCTTTTCTGTGTGACTTATTTCACTTAGAATCGTCGAACCTAAATCCACTCATCATGCTGCTACTAGCCTTATGACATTGATTTCATGGCTGAGTGATATTCCATTGTACATAAGGACCACAACTTCTGTATCCATTTTTCTCTTTCCTGGGATATTGAAGGTGGAATGAAGTGGAGGTCCTTGTCAACAGAGCAGCCCTAAACTTTGGGGTGCTTGTGTCTTGCTGATTTTTCATTTTCCCAATTTATACCCCCATGAGTGGAAGTGCCCTATGCTCTCTAAGCTGTGTTTTTTAGATGTTTCAGGACACACCGTACACTTCTCCAGAGTGGCTGTTGGCAATTTACATCCCGCCCATCAGTGTAGCAAGGCTCCCATTTCTCCATGGCCTGTCCTGCATTTCTGGTTTTGAGACTTTTTTCAGCATGGCCCTTTTGACCGATGGGTAGCGAGTCTTCTTTGTAGCGCTGATTTGCCTTTCCAGGTTGCTTGGTTGGCCAAAAAGGGCGTATGCGTTTTTTCCTGAATATATTCAGGAAAAAACGCATACGCCCTTTTTGGCCAAGGGCATCATTGTCAACGTTTTGCCGCTTTTCATGTGCTTTAAAGGCGATTTGAATCTACCTCCTGAAATCTGTTTCATGCAATTCTGCCTTGATTTCAAATCCTCTTCTTTGCCTTCCCTCAATATATTTGTGGACGAGAGTTATCATTTATATCTCTGCAGGTTTGTGAATTGCAGTGCCCTGAAGCTCCATTTTACAACTCGCTTTTTTGGGAGCTGGCCGCAAAAGCGCAGGATGGCTTCAGGCCCTGTTCTGGTTCCGGGGGGGGTAGGATGAGCCTGTGGTTAATTCTTCTTCCTGATGGGAAAATAGAGTGACCTGTTCCTGTCCCAACAACAAGAGCTAGTCTCTCACTGTTTCCCCATCTTCCCGTTCAGCCTCAGGACAAATTGCAACCTGTACGGAACAGGAGGTTAAAGGTGCTGATGCTCCAAGTAGGGAGATTGTTAGTAAAGCGGCTGGAATGGCGACCCGGGCACAAGGAGAAGAGAAATGAGGTGCGTTTTAGAAACCTTTCCCCATCACATGGTGTACCATCTTTTTGTTTTCTCATGCATGTTTTCGATGTAGGAAGATGTCCTTGAACCTGGAGATTTGGGACCCATGCGATGGGTACCACGCAGTATTACTTTAAAGGGTCTGCGTTTGCTCACCCAACCTCACCAAACCTCTCAGCCCCAAGAGTGTCCACCCTTATGTCTCATCCAGCTGTGGGTCTAGATATGGTCAATCCAGGTTGCATCACAGCCCCTGAACGCATTGTGTAAGAATTTCTCTCTCTTTCACTGTCTTTGTTTCATGGGTTTGTAAAAGTAATTTATTTTTATAATGGGGTTTAGCTGCTTTTCACTGCTGTGTTTATGCTGCTTTACACCCACTTGACACACTAACAGAGAGATATCAATACATAGGTTTTAAGATTATTACTAGTCAGATATATTCTTGTGTGGTGAATAGGGCGTGTTGAGTCCAGTTCTCTGAGCAAGGAGTAGGTCTTGTCTATTACATATTGGGTTTATGGAACGGTATCTGAGCTAATTTGAAACCCTTGTTTTATGTATCACCCCACCTCACCTTTCCCTTTAAGCAGCCATAGTGTGTTTTCTGCATGTGTGACTCTGTTCTGTTTTGTAATTCAGTTCAAGTGTAACGGTTTTTACATTCCCTCTATAAGTGATACCTTATGAGAAGTGTCCTTTTCTGTGTGACTTATTTCACTTAGAATCGTCGTACCTAAATCCACTCATCATGCTGCTACTAGCCTTATGACATTGATTTCATGGCTGAGTGATATTCCATTGTACATAAGGACCACAACTTCTTTATCCATTTTTCTCTTTCCTGGGATATTGAAGGTGGAATGAAGTGGAGGTCCTTGTCAACAGAGCAGCCCTAAACTTTGGGGTGCTTGTGTCTTGCTGATTTTTCATTTTCCCAATTTATACCCCCATGAGTGGAAGTGCCCTATGCTCTCTAAGCTGTGTTTTTTAGATGTTTCAAGACACACCGTACACTTCTCCAGAGTGGCTGTTGGCAATTTACATTGCGCCCATCAGTGTAGCAAGGCTCCCATTTCTCCATGGCCTGTCCTGCATTTCTGGTTTTGAGACTTTTTTCAGCATGGCCCTTTTGACCGATGGGTAGCGAGTCTTCTTTGTAGCCCTGATTTGCCTTTCCAGGTTGCTTGGTTGGCCAAAAAGGGCGTATGGGTTTTTTCCTGAATATATTCAGGAAAAAACGCATACGCCCTTTTTGGCCAAGGGCATCATTGTCAACGTTTTGCCGCTTTTCATGTGCTTTAAAGGCGATTCGAATCTACCTCCTGAAATCTGTTTCCTGCAATTCTGCCTTGATTTCAAATCCTCTTCTTTGCCTTCCCTCAATATATTTGTGGACGAGAGTTATCATTTATAACTCTGCAGGTTTGTGAATTGCAGTGCCCTGAAGCTCCATTTTACAACTCGCTTTTTTGGGAGCTGGCCGCAAAAGCGCAGGATGGCTTCAGGCCCTGTTCTGGTTCCGGGGGGGGGGGGTGGAGGATGAGCCTGTGGTTAATTCTTCTTCCTGATGGGAAAATAGAGTGACCTGTTCCTGTCCCAACAACAAGAGGTAGTCTCTGACTGGTTCCCCATCTTCCCGTTCAGCCTCAGGACAAATTGCAACCTGTACGGAACAGTAGGTTAAAGGTGCTGATGCTCCAAGTAGGGAGATTGTTAGTAAAGCGGCTGGAATGGCGACCCCGGGCACAAGGAGAAGAGAAATGAGGTGCGTTTTAGAAACCTTTCCCCATCACATGGTGTACCATCTTTTTGTTTTCTCATGCATGTTTTCGATGTATGAAGATGTCCTTGAACCTGGAGATTTGGGACCCATGCGATGGGTACCACGCAGTATTACTTTAAAGGGTCTGCGTTTGCTCACCCAACCTCACCAAACCTCTCAGCCCCAAGAGTGTCCACCCTTATGTCTCATCCAGCTGTGGGTCTAGATATGGTCAATCCAGGTTGCATCACAGCCCCTGAACGCATTGTGTAAGAATTTCTCTCTCTTTCACTGTCTTTGTTTCATGGGTTTTTCGAAGTAATTTATTTTTATACTGGGGTTTAGCTGCTTTTCACTGCTGTGTTTATGCCGCTTTACACCCACTTGACACACTAACAGAGAGATATCAATACATAGGTTTTAAGATTATTACTAGTCAGATATATTCTTGTGCGGTGAATAGGGCGTGTTGAGTCCAGTTCTCTGAGCAAGGAGTAGGTCTTGTCTATTACATATTGGGTTTATGGAACGGTATCTGAGCTAATTTGAAACGCTTGTTTTATGTATCACCCCACCTCACCTTTCCCGTTAAGCAGCCATAGTGTGTTTTCTGCATGTGTGACTCTGTTCTGTTTTGTAATTCAGTTCAAGTGTAACGCTTTTTACATTCCCTCTATAAGTGATACCTTATGAGAAGTGTCCTTTTCTGTGTGACTTATTTCACTTAGAATCGTCGTACCTAAATCCACTCATCATGCTGCTACTAGCCTTATGACATTGATTTCATGGCTGAGTGATATTCCATTGTACATAAGGACCACAACTTCTTTATCCATTTTTCTCTTTCCTGGGATATTGAAGGTGGAATGAAGTGGAGGTCCTTGTCAACAGAGCAGCCCTAAACTTTGGGGTGTTTGTGTCTTGCTGATTTTTCATTTTCCCAATTTATACCCCCATGAGTGGAAGTGCCCTATGCTCTCTAAGCTGTGTTTTTTAGATGTTTCAAGACACACCGTACACTTCTCCAGAGTGGCTGTTGGCAATTTACATTGCGCCCATCAGTGTAGCAAGGCTCCCATTTCTCCATGGCCTGTCCTGCATTTCTGGTTTTGAGACTTTTTTCAGCATGGCCCTTTTGACCGATGGGTAGCGAGTCTTCTTTGTAGCCCTGATTTGCCTTTCCAGGTTGCTTGGTTGGCCAAAAAGGCCGTATGGGTTTTTTCCTGAATATATTCAGGAAAAAACGCATACGCCCTTTTTAGCCAAGGGCATCATTGTCAACGTTTTGCCGCTTTTCATGTGCTTTAAAGGCGATTCGAATCTACCTCCTGAAATCTGTTTCCTGCAATTCTGCCTTGATTTCAAATCCTCTTCTTTGCCTTCCCTCAATATATTTGTGGACGAGAGTTATCATTTATAACTCTGCAGGTTTGTGAATTGCAGTGCCCTGAAGCTCCATTTTACAACTCGCTTTTTTGGGAGCTGGCCGCAAAGGCGCAGGATGGCTTCAGGCCCTGTTCTGGTTCCGGGGGGGAGGATGAGCCTGTGGTTAATTCTTCTTCCTGATGGGAAAATAGAGTGACCTGTGCCTGTGCCAACAACAAGAGCTAGTCTCTCACTGGTTCCCCGTCTACCCGTTCATCCTCAGGACAAATTGCAACCTGTACGGAACAGGAGGTTAAAGGTGCTGATGCTCCAAGTAGGGAGCTTGCTAGTAAAGCGGCTGGAATGGCGACCCCGGGCACAAGGAGAAGAGAAATGAGGTGCGTTTTAGAAACCTTTCCCCATCACATGGTGTACCATCTTTTTGTTTTCTCATGCATGTTTTCGATGTAGGAAGATGTCCTTGAACCTGGAGATTTGGGACCCATGCGATGGGTACCACGCAGTATTACTTTAAAGGGTCTGCGTTTGCCCACCCAACCTCACCAAACCTCTCAGCCCCAAGAGTGTCCACCCTTATGTCTCATCCATCTGTGGGTCTAGATATGGTCAATCCAGGTTGCATCACATCCCCTGAACGCATTGTGTAAGAATTTCTCTCTGTTTCACTGTCTTTGTTTCATGGGTTTTTCGAAGTAATTTATTTTTATAATGGGGTTTAGCTGCTTTTCACTGCGGTGTTTATGCTGCTTTACACCCACTTGACACACTAACAGAGAGATATCAATACATAGGTTTTAAGATTATTACTAGTCAGATATATTCTTGTGCAGTGAATAGGGCCGGTTGAGTCCAGTTCTCTGAGCAAGGAGTAGGTCTTGTCTATTACATATTGGGTTTATGGAACGGTATCTGAGCTAATTTGAAACCCGTGTTTTATGTATCACCCCACCTCACCTTTCCCGTTAAGCAGCCATAGTGTGTTTTCTGCATTTGTGACTCTGTTCTGTTTTGTAATTCAGTTCAAGTGTAACGCTTTTAACATTCCCTCTATAAGTGATACCTTATGAGAAGTGTCCTTTTCTGTGTGACTTATTTCACTTAGAATCGTCGTACCTAAATCCACTCATCATGCTGCTACTAGCCTTATGACATTGATTTCATGGCTGAGTGATATTCCATTGTACATAAGGACCACAACTTCTTTATCCATTTTTCTCTTTCCTGGGATATTGAAGGTGGAATGAAGTGGAGGTCCTTGTCAACAGAGCAGCCCTAAACTTTGGGGTGTTTGTGTCTTGCTGATTTTTCATTTTCCCAATTTATACCCCCATGAGTGGAAGTGCCCTATGCTCTCTAAGCTGTGTTTTTTAGATGTTTCAGGACACACCGTACACTCCTCCAGAGTGGCTGTTGGCAATTTACATCGCGCCCATCAGTGTAGCAAGGCTCCCATTTCTCCATGGCCTGTCCTGCATTTCTGGTTTGAGACTTTTTTCAGCATGGCCCTTTTGACCGATGGGTAGCGAGTCTTCTTTGTAGCCCTGATTTGCCTTTCCAGGTTGCTTGGTTGGCCAAAAAGGGCGTATGCATTTTTTCCTGAATATATTCAGGAAAAAACGCATACGCCCTTTTTGGCCAAGGGCATCATTGTCAACGTTTTGCCGCTTTTCATGTGCTTTAAAGGCGATTCGAATCTACCTCCTGAAATCTGTTTCCTGCAATTCTGCCTTGATTTCAAATCCTCTTCTTTGCCTTCCCTCAATATATTTGTGGACGAGTGTTATCATTTATAACTCTGCAGGTTTGTGAATTGCAGTGCCCTGAAGCTCCATTTTACAACTCGCTTTTTTGGGAGCTGGCCGCAAAAGCGCAGGATGGCTTCAGGCCCTGTTCTGGTTCCCGGGGGGTGGATGAGCCTGTGGTTAATTCTTCTTCCTGATGGGAAGATAGAGTGACCTGTGCCTGTCCCAACACCAAGAGCTAGTCTCTCACTGGTTCCCCGTCTACCCGTTCATCCTCAGGACAAATTGCAACCTGTACGGAACAGGAGGTTAAAGGTGCTGATGCTCCAAGTAGGGAGATTGTTAGTAAAGCGGCTGGAATGGCCAACCCGGGCACAAGGAGAAGAGAAATGAGGTGCGTTTTAGAAACCTTTCCCCATCACATGGTGTACCATCTTTTTGTTTTCTCATGCATGTTTTCGATGTAGGAAGATGTCCTTGAACCTGGAGATTTGGGACCCATGCGATGGGTACCACGCAGTATTACTTTAAAGGGTCTGCGTTTGCTCACCCAACCTCAACAAACCTCTCAGCCCCAAGAGTGTCCACCCTTATGTCTCATCCAGCTGTGGGTCTAGATATGGTCAATCCAGGTTGCATCACAGCCCCTGAACGCATTGTGTAAGTATTTCTCTCTCTTTCACTGTCTTTGTTTCATTGGTTTTTCAAAGTAATTTATTTTTACAATGGGGTTTAGCTGCTTTTCACTGCTGTGTTTATGCCGCTTTACACCCACTTGACACACTAACAGAGAGATATCAATACATAGGTTTGAAGATTATTACTAGTCAGATATATTCTTGTGCGGTGAATAGGGAGTGTTGAGTCCAGTTCTCTGAGCAAGGAGTAGGTCTTGTCTATTACATATTGGGTTTATGGAACGGTATCTGAGCTAATTTGAAACCCTTTTTTTATGTATCACCCCACCTCACCTTTCCCGTTAAGTAGCCATAGTGTGTTTTCTGCATGTGTGACTCTGTTCTGTTTTGTAATTCAGTTCAAGTGTAACGGTTTTTACATTCCCTCTATAAGTGATACCTTATGAGAAGTGTCCTTTTCTGTGTGACTTATTTCACTTAGAATCGTCGAACCTAAATCCACTCATCATGCTGCTACTAGCCTTATGACATTGATTTCATGGCTGAGTGATATTCCATTGTACATAAGGACCACAACTTCTTTATCCATTTTTCTCTTTCCTGGGATATTTAAGGTGGAATGAAGTGGAGGTCCTTGTCAACAGAGCAGCCCTAAACTTTGGGGTGCTTGTGTCTTGCTGATTTTTCATTTTCCCAATTTATACCCCCATGAGTGGAAGTGCCCTATGCTCTCTAAGCTGTGTTTTTTAGATGTTTCAGGACACACCGTACACTTCTCCAGAGTGGCTGTTGGCAATTTACATCCCGCCCATCAGTGTAGCAAGGCTCCCATTTCTCCATGGCCTGTCCTGCATTTCTGGTTTTGAGACTTTTTTCAGCATGGCCCTTTTGACCGATGGGTAGCGAGTCTTCTTTGTAGCGCTGATTTGCCTTTCCAGGTTGCTTGGTTGGCCAAAAAGGGCGTATGCGTTTTTTCCTGAATATATTCAGGAAAAAACGCATACGCCCTTTTTGGCCAAGGGCATCATTGTCAACGTTTTGCCGCTTTTCATGTGCTTTAAAGGCGATTTGAATCTACCTCCTGGAATCTGTTTCCTGCAAATCTGCCTTGATTTCAAATCCTCTTCTTTGCCTTCCCTCAATATATTTGTGGACGAGAGTTATGATTTATAACTCTGCAGGTTTGTGAATTGCAGTGCCCTGAAGCTCCATTTTACAACTCGCTTTTTTGGGAGCTGGCCGCAAAAGCGCAGGATGGCTTCAGGCCCTGTTCTGGTTCCCGAGGGGTGGATGAGCCTGTGGTTAATTCTTCTTCCTGATGGGAAGATAGAGTGACCTGTGCCTGTCCCAACACCAAGAGCTAGTCTCTCACTGGTTCCCCGTCTACCCGTTCATCCTCAGGACAAATTGCAACCTGTACGGAACAGGAGGTTAAAGGTGCTGATGCTCCAAGTAGGGAGATTGTTAGTAAAGCGGCTGGAATGGCCAACCCGGGCACAAGGAGAAGAGAAATGAGGTGCGTTTTAGAAACCTTTCCCCATCACATGGTGTACCATCATTTTGTTTTCTCATGCATGTTTTCGATGTAGGAAGATGTCCTTGAACCTGGAGATTTGGGACCCATGCGATGGGTACCACGCAGTATTACTTTAAAGGGTCTGCGTTTGCTCACCCAACCTCAACAAACCTCTCAGCCCCAAGAGTGTCCACCCTTATGTCTCATCCAGCTGTGGGTCTAGATATGGTCAATCCAGGTTGCATCACAGCCCCTGAACGCATTGTGTAAGTATTTCTCTCTCTTTCACTGTCTTTGTTTCATTGGTTTTTCAAAGTAATTTATTTTTACAATGGGGGTTAGCTGCTTTTCACTGCTGTGTTTATGCCGCTTTACACCCACTAGACACATTAACAGAGAGATATCAATACATAGGTTTTAAGATTATTACTAGTCAGATATATTCTTGTGCGGTGAATAGGGCGTGTTGAGTCCAGTTCTCTGAGCAAGGAGTAGGTCTTGTCTATTACATATTGGGTTTATGGAACGGTATCTGAGCTAATTTGAAACCCTTGTTTTATGTATCACCCCACCTCACCTTTCCCGATAAGCAGCCATAGTGTGTTTTCTGCATGTGTGACTCTGTTCTGTTTTGTAATTCAGTTCAAGTGTAACAGTTTTTACATTCCCTCTATAAGTGATACCTTATGAGAAGTGTCCTTTTCTGTGTGACTTATTTCACTTAGAATCGTCGTACCTAAATCCACTCATCATGCTGCTACTAGCCTTATGACATCGATTTCATGGCTGAGTGATATTCCATTGTACATAAGGACCACAACTTCTTTATCCATTTTTCTCTTTCCTGGGATATTGAAGGTGGAATGAAGTGGAGGTCCTTGTCAACAGAGCAGCCCTAAACTTTGGGGTGCTTGTGTCTTGCTGATTTTTCATTTTCCCAATTTATACCCCCATGAGTGGAAGTGCCCTATGCTCTCTAAGCTGTGTTTTTTAGATGTTTCAGGACACACCGTACACTTCTCCAGAGTGGCTGTTGGCAATTTACATCCCGCCCATCAGTGTAGCAAGGCTCCCATTTCTCCATGGCCTGTCCTGCATTTCTGGTTTTGAGACTTTTTTCAGCATGGCCCTTTTGACCGATGGGTAGCGAGTCTTCTTTGTAGCGCTGATTTGCCTTTCCAGGTTGCTTGGTTGGCCAAAAAGGGCGTATGCGTTTTTTCCTGAATATATTCAGGAAAAAACGCATACGCCCTTTTTGGCCAAGGGCATCATTGTCAACGTTTTGCCGCTTTTCATGTGCTTTAAAGGCGATTTGAATCTACCTCCTGGAATCTGTTTCCTGCAAATCTGCCTTGATTTCAAATCCTCTTCTTTGCCTTCCCTCAATATATTTGTGGACGAGAGTTATGATTTATAACTCTGCAGGTTTGTGAATTGCAGTGCCCTGAAGCTCCATTTTACAACTCGCTTTTTTGGGAGCTGGCCGCAAAAGCGCAGGATGGCTTCAGGCCCTGTTCTGGTTCCCGGGGGGTGGATGAGCCTGTGGTTAATTCTTCTTCCTGATGGGAAGATAGAGTGACCTGTGCCTGTCCCAACACCAAGAGCTAGTCTCTCACTGGTTCCCCGTCTACCCGTTCATCCTCAGGACAAATTGCAACCTGTACGGAACAGGAGGTTAAAGGTGCTGATGCTCCAAGTAGGGAGATTGTTAGTAAAGCGGCTGGAATGGCCAACCCGGGCACAAGGAGAAGAGAAATGAGGTGCGTTTTAGAAACCTTTCCCCATCACATGGTGTACCATCTTTTTGTTTTCTCATGCATGTTTTCGATGTAGGAAGATGTCCTTGAACCTGGAGATTTGGGACCCATGCGATGGGTACCACGCAGTATTACTTTAAAGGGTCTGCGTTTGCTCACCCAACCTCACCAAACCTCTCAGCCCCAAGAGTGTCCACCCTTATGTCTCATCCAGCTGTGGGTCTAGATATGGTCAATCCAGGTTGCATCACAGCCCCTGAACGCATTGTGTAAGAATTTCTCTCTCTTTCACTGTCTTTGTTTCATGGGTTTGTAAAAGTAATTTATTTTTATAATGGGGTTTAGCTGCTTTTCACTGCTGTGTTTATGCTGCTTTACACCCACTTGACACACTAACAGAGAGATATCAATACATAGGTTTTAAGATTATTACTAGTCAGATATATTCTTGTGCAGTGAATAGGGCCGGTTGAGTCCAGTTCTCTGAGCAAGGAGTAGGTCTTGTCTATTACATATTGGGTTTATGGAACGGTATCTGAGCTAATTTGAAACCCGTGTTTTATGTATCACCCCACCTCACCTTTCCCGTTAAGCAGCCATAGTGTGTTTTCTGCATTTGTGACTCTCTTCTGTTTTGTAATTCAGTTCAAGTGTAACGCTTTTAACATTCCCTCTATAAGTGATACCTTATGAGAAGTGTCCTTTTCTGTGTGACTTATTTCACTTAGAATCGTCGTACCTAAATCCACTCATCATGCTGCTACTAGCCTTATGACATTGATTTCATGGCTGAGTGATATTCCATTGTACATAAGGACCACAACTTCTTTATCCATTTTTCTCTTTCCTGGGATATTGAAGGTGGAATGAAGTGGAGGTCCTTGTCAACAGAGCAGCCCTAAACTTTGGGGTGTTTGTGTCTTGCTGATTTTTCATTTTCCCAATTTATACCCCCATGAGTGGAAGTGCCCTATGCTCTCTAAGCTGTGTTTTTTAGATGTTTCAGGACACACCGTACACTCCTCCAGAGTGGCTGTTGGCAATTTACATCGCGCCCATCAGTGTAGCAAGGCTCCCATTTCTCCATGGCCTGTCCTGCATTTCTGGTTTGAGACTTTTTTCAGCATGGCCCTTTTGACCGATGGGTAGCGAGTCTTCTTTGTAGCCCTGATTTGCCTTTCCAGGTTGCTTGGTTGGCCAAAAAGGGCGTATGCATTTTTTCCTGAATATATTCAGGAAAAAACGCATACGCCCTTTTTGGCCAAGGGCATCATTGTCAACGTTTTGCCGCTTTTCATGTGCTTTAAAGGCGATTCGAATCTACCTCCTGAAATCTGTTTCCTGCAATTCTGCCTTGATTTCAAATCCTCTTCTTTGCCTTCCCTCAATATATTTGTGGACGAGTGTTATCATTTATAACTCTGCAGGTTTGTGAATTGCAGTGCCCTGAAGCTCCATTTTACAACTCGCTTTTTTGGGAGCTGGCCGCAAAAGCGCAGGATGGCTTCAGGCCCTGTTCTGGTTCCCGGGGGGTGGATGAGCCTGTGGTTAATTCTTCTTCCTGATGGGAAGATAGAGTGACCTGTGCCTGTCCCAACACCAAGAGCTAGTCTCTCACTGGTTCCCCGTCTACCCGTTCATCCTCAGGACAAATTGCAACCTGTACGGAACAGGAGGTTAAAGGTGCTGATGCTCCAAGTAGGGAGATTGTTAGTAAAGCGGCTGGAATGGCCAACCCGGGCACAAGGAGAAGAGAAATGAGGTGCGTTTTAGAAACCTTTCCCCATCACATGGTGTACCATCTTTTTGTTTTCTCATGCATGTTTTCGATGTAGGAAGATGTCCTTGAACCTGGAGATTTGGGACCCATGCGATGGGTACCACGCAGTATTACTTTAAAGGGTCTGCGTTTGCTCACCCAACCTCAACAAACCTCTCAGCCCCAAGAGTGTCCACCCTTATGTCTCATCCAGCTGTGGGTCTAGATATGGTCAATCCAGGTTGCATCACAGCCCCTGAACGCATTGTGTAAGTATTTCTCTCTCTTTCACTGTCTTTGTTTCATTGGTTTTTCAAAGTAATTTATTTTTACAATGGGGTTTAGCTGCTTTTCACTGCTGTGTTTATGCCGCTTTACACCCACTTGACACACTAACAGAGAGATATCAATACATAGGTTTGAAGATTATTACTAGTCAGATATATTCTTGTGCGGTGAATAGGGAGTGTTGAGTCCAGTTCTCTGAGCAAGGAGTAGGTCTTGTCTATTACATATTGGGTTTATGGAACGGTATCTGAGCTAATTTGAAACCCTTTTTTTATGTATCACCCCACCTCACCTTTCCCGTTAAGTAGCCATAGTGTGTTTTCTGCATGTGTGACTCTGTTCTGTTTTGTAATTCAGTTCAAGTGTAACGGTTTTTACATTCCCTCTATAAGTGATACCTTATGAGAAGTGTCCTTTTCTGTGTGACTTATTTCACTTAGAATCGTCGAACCTAAATCCACTCATCATGCTGCTACTAGCCTTATGACATTGATTTCATGGCTGAGTGATATTCCATTGTACATAAGGACCACAACTTCTTTATCCACTTTTCTCTTTCCTGGGATATTTAAGGTGGAATGAAGTGGAGGTCCTTGTCAACAGAGCAGCCCTAAACTTTGGGGTGCTTGTGTCTTGCTGATTTTTCATTTTCCCAATTTATACCCCCATGAGTGGAAGTGCCCTATGCTCTCTAAGCTGTGTTTTTTAGATGTTTCAGGACACACCGTACACTTCTCCAGAGTGGCTGTTGGCAATTTACATCCCGCCCATCAGTGTAGCAAGGCTCCCATTTCTCCATGGCCTGTCCTGCATTTCTGGTTTTGAGACTTTTTTCAGCATGGCCCTTTTGACCGATGGGTAGCGAGTCTTCTTTGTAGCGCTGATTTGCCTTTCCAGGTTGCTTGGTTGGCCAAAAAGGGCGTATGCGTTTTTTCCTGAATATATTCAGGAAAAAACGCATACGCCCTTTTTGGCCAAGGGCATCATTGTCAACGTTTTGCCGCTTTTCATGTGCTTTAAAGGCGATTTGAATCTACCTCCTGGAATCTGTTTCCTGCAAATCTGCCTTGATTTCAAATCCTCTTCTTTGCCTTCCCTCAATATATTTGTGGACGAGAGTTATGATTTATAACTCTGCAGGTTTGTGAATTGCAGTGCCCTGAAGCTCCATTTTACAACTCGCTTTTTTGGGAGCTGGCCGCAAAAGCGCAGGATGGCTTCAGGCCCTGTTCTGGTTCCCGAGGGGTGGATGAGCCTGTGGTTAATTCTTCTTCCTGATGGGAAGATAGAGTGACCTGTGCCTGTCCCAACACCAAGAGCTAGTCTCTCACTGGTTCCCCGTCTACCCGTTCATCCTCAGGACAAATTGCAACCTGTACGGAACAGGAGGTTAAAGGTGCTGATGCTCCAAGTAGGGAGATTGTTAGTAAAGCGGCTGGAATGGCCAACCCGGGCACAAGGAGAAGAGAAATGAGGTGCGTTTTAGAAACCTTTCCCCATCACATGGTGTACCATCTTTTTGTTTTCTCATGCATGTTTTCGATGTAGGAAGATGTCCTTGAACCTGGAGATTTGGGACCCATGCGATGGGTACCACGCAGTATTACTTTAAAGGGTCTGCGTTTGCTCACCCAACCTCAACAAACCTCTCAGCCCCAAGAGTGTCCACCCTTATGTCTCATCCAGCTGTGGGTCTAGATATGGTCAATCCAGGTTGCATCACAGCCCCTGAACGCATTGTGTAAGTATTTCTCTCTCTTTCACTGTCTTTGTTTCATTGGTTTTTCAAAGTAATTTATTTTTACAATGGGGGTTAGCTGCTTTTCACTGCTGTGTTTATGCCGCTTTACACCCACTAGACACATTAACAGAGAGATATCAATACATAGGTTTTAAGATTATTACTAGTCAGATATATTCTTGTGCGGTGAATAGGGCGTGTTGAGTCCAGTTCTCTGAGCAAGGAGTAGGTCTTGTCTATTACATATTGGGTTTATGGAACGGTATCTGAGCTAATTTGAAACCCTTGTTTTATGTATCACCCCACCTCACCTTTCCCGATAAGCAGCCATAGTGTGTTTTCTGCATGTGTGACTCTGTTCTGTTTTGTAATTCAGTTCAAGTGTAACAGTTTTTACATTCCCTCTATAAGTGATACCTTATGAGAAGTGTCCTTTTCTGTGTGACTTATTTCACTTAGAATCGTCGTACCTAAATCCACTCATCATGCTGCTACTAGCCTTATGACATCGATTTCATGGCTGAGTGATATTCCATTGTACATAAGGACCACAACTTCTTTATCCATTTTTCTCTTTCCTGGGATATTGAAGGTGGAATGAAGTGGAGGTCCTTGTCAACAGAGCAGCCCTAAACTTTGGGGTGCTTGTGTCTTGCTGATTTTTCATTTTCCCAATTTATACCCCCATGAGTGGAAGTGCCCTATGCTCTCTAAGCTGTGTTTTTTAGATGTTTCAGGACACACCGTACACTTCTCCAGAGTGGCTGTTGGCAATTTACATCCCGCCCATCAGTGTAGCAAGGCTCCCATTTCTCCATGGCCTGTCCTGCATTTCTGGTTTTGAGACTTTTTTCAGCATGGCCCTTTTGACCGATGGGTAGCGAGTCTTCTTTGTAGCGCTGATTTGCCTTTCCAGGTTGCTTGGTTGGCCAAAAAGGGCGTATGCGTTTTTTCCTGAATATATTCAGGAAAAAACGCATACGCCCTTTTTGGCCAAGGGCATCATTGTCAACGTTTTGCCGCTTTTCATGTGCTTTAAAGGCGATTTGAATCTACCTCCTGGAATCTGTTTCCTGCAAATCTGCCTTGATTTCAAATCCTCTTCTTTGCCTTCCCTCAATATATTTGTGGACGAGAGTTATGATTTATAACTCTGCAGGTTTGTGAATTGCAGTGCCCTGAAGCTCCATTTTACAACTCGCTTTTTTGGGAGCTGGCCGCAAAAGCGCAGGATGGCTTCAGGCCCTGTTCTGGTTCCCGGGGGGTGGATGAGCCTGTGGTTAATTCTTCTTCCTGATGGGAAGATAGAGTGACCTGTGCCTGTCCCAACACCAAGAGCTAGTCTCTCACTGGTTCCCCGTCTACCCGTTCATCCTCAGGACAAATTGCAACCTGTACGGAACAGGAGGTTAAAGGTGCTGATGCTCCAAGTAGGGAGATTGTTAGTAAAGCGGCTGGAATGGCCAACCCGGGCACAAGGAGAAGAGAAATGAGGTGCGTTTTAGAAACCTTTCCCCATCACATGGTGTACCATCTTTTTGTTTTCTCATGCATGTTTTCGATGTAGGAAGATGTCCTTGAACCTGGAGATTTGGGACCCATGCGATGGGTACCACGCAGTATTACTTTAAAGGGTCTGCGTTTGCTCACCCAACCTCACCAAACCTCTCAGCCCCAAGAGTGTCCACCCTTATGTCTCATCCAGCTGTGGGTCTAGATATGGTCAATCCAGGTTGCATCACAGCCCCTGAACGCATTGTGTAAGAATTTCTCTCTCTTTCACTGTCTTTGTTTCATGGGTTTGTAAAAGTAATTTATTTTTATAATGGGGTTTAGCTGCTTTTCACTGCTGTGTTTATGCTGCTTTACACCCACTTGACACACTAACAGAGAGATATCAATACATAGGTTTTAAGATTATTACTAGTCAGATATATTCTTGTGTGGTGAATAGGGCGTGTTGAGTCCAGTTCTCTGAGCAAGGAGTAGGTCTTGTCTATTACATATTGGGTTTATGGAACGGTATCTGAGCTAATTTGAAACCCTTGTTTTATGTATCACCCCACCTCACCTTTCCCTTTAAGCAGCCATAGTGTGTTTTCTGCATGTGTGACTCTGTTCTGTTTTGTAATTCAGTTCAAGTGTAACGGTTTTTACATTCCCTCTATAAGTGATACCTTATGAGAAGTGTCCTTTTCTGTGTGACTTATTTCACTTAGAATCGTCGTACCTAAATCCACTCATCATGCTGCTACTAGCCTTATGACATTGATTTCATGGCTGAGTGATATTCCATTGTACATAAGGACCACAACTTCTTTATCCATTTTTCTCTTTCCTGGGATATTGAAGGTGGAATGAAGTGGAGGTCCTTGTCAACAGAGCAGCCCTAAACTTTGGGGTGCTTGTGTCTTGCTGATTTTTCATTTTCCCAATTTATACCCCCATGAGTGGAAGTGCCCTATGCTCTCTAAGCTGTGTTTTTTAGATGTTTCAAGACACACCGTACACTTCTCCAGAGTGGCTGTTGGCAATTTACATTGCGCCCATCAGTGTAGCAAGGCTCCCATTTCTCCATGGCCTGTCCTGCATTTCTGGTTTTGAGACTTTTTTCAGCATGGCCCTTTTGACCGATGGGTAGCGAGTCTTCTTTGTAGCCCTGATTTGCCTTTCCAGGTTGCTTGGTTGGCCAAAAAGGGCGTATGGGTTTTTTCCTGAATATATTCAGGAAAAAACGCATACGCCCTTTTTGGCCAAGGGCATCATTGTCAACGTTTTGCCGCTTTTCATGTGCTTTAAAGGCGATTCGAATCTACCTCCTGAAATCTGTTTCCTGCAATTCTGCCTTGATTTCAAATCCTCTTCTTTGCCTTCCCTCAATATATTTGTGGACGAGAGTTATCATTTATAACTCTGCAGGTTTGTGAATTGCAGTGCCCTGAAGCTCCATTTTACAACTCGCTTTTTTGGGAGCTGGCCGCAAAAGCGCAGGATGGCTTCAGGCCCTGTTCTGGTTCCGGGGGGGGGGGGTGGAGGATGAGCCTGTGGTTAATTCTTCTTCCTGATGGGAAAATAGAGTGACCTGTTCCTGTCCCAACAACAAGAGGTAGTCTCTGACTGGTTCCCCATCTTCCCGTTCAGCCTCAGGACAAATTGCAACCTGTACGGAACAGTAGGTTAAAGGTGCTGATGCTCCAAGTAGGGAGATTGTTAGTAAAGCGGCTGGAATGGCGACCCCGGGCACAAGGAGAAGAGAAATGAGGTGCGTTTTAGAAACCTTTCCCCATCACATGGTGTACCATCTTTTTGTTTTCTCATGCATGTTTTCGATGTATGAAGATGTCCTTGAACCTGGAGATTTGGGACCCATGCGATGGGTACCACGCAGTATTACTTTAAAGGGTCTGCGTTTGCTCACCCAACCTCACCAAACCTCTCAGCCCCAAGAGTGTCCACCCTTATGTCTCATCCAGCTGTGGGTCTAGATATGGTCAATCCAGGTTGCATCACAGCCCCTGAACGCATTGTGTAAGAATTTCTCTCTCTTTCACTGTCTTTGTTTCATGGGTTTTTCGAAGTAATTTATTTTTATACTGGGGTTTAGCTGCTTTTCACTGCTGTGTTTATGCCGCTTTACACCCACTTGACACACTAACAGAGAGATATCAATACATAGGTTTTAAGATTATTACTAGTCAGATATATTCTTGTGCGGTGAATAGGGCGTGTTGAGTCCAGTTCTCTGAGCAAGGAGTAGGTCTTGTCTATTACATATTGGGTTTATGGAACGGTATCTGAGCTAATTTGAAACGCTTGTTTTATGTATCACCCCACCTCACCTTTCCCGTTAAGCAGCCATAGTGTGTTTTCTGCATGTGTGACTCTGTTCTGTTTTGTAATTCAGTTCAAGTGTAACGCTTTTTACATTCCCTCTATAAGTGATACCTTATGAGAAGTGTCCTTTTCTGTGTGACTTATTTCACTTAGAATCGTCGTACCTAAATCCACTCATCATGCTGCTACTAGCCTTATGACATTGATTTCATGGCTGAGTGATATTCCATTGTACATAAGGACCACAACTTCTTTATCCATTTTTCTCTTTCCTGGGATATTGAAGGTGGAATGAAGTGGAGGTCCTTGTCAACAGAGCAGCCCTAAACTTTGGGGTGTTTGTGTCTTGCTGATTTTTCATTTTCCCAATTTATACCCCCATGAGTGGAAGTGCCCTATGCTCTCTAAGCTGTGTTTTTTAGATGTTTCAAGACACACCGTACACTTCTCCAGAGTGGCTGTTGGCAATTTACATTGCGCCCATCAGTGTAGCAAGGCTCCCATTTCTCCATGGCCTGTCCTGCATTTCTGGTTTTGAGACTTTTTTCAGCATGGCCCTTTTGACCGATGGGTAGCGAGTCTTCTTTGTAGCCCTGATTTGCCTTTCCAGGTTGCTTGGTTGGCCAAAAAGGCCGTATGGGTTTTTTCCTGAATATATTCAGGAAAAAACGCATACGCCCTTTTTGGCCAAGGGCATCATTGTCAACGTTTTGCCGCTTTTCATGTGCTTTAAAGGCGATTCGAATCTACCTCCTGAAATCTGTTTCCTGCAATTCTGCCTTGATTTCAAATCCTCTTCTTTGCCTTCCCTCAATATATTTGTGGACGAGAGTTATCATTTATAACTCTGCAGGTTTGTGAATTGCAGTGCCCTGAAGCTCCATTTTACAACTCGCTTTTTTGGGAGCTGGCCGCAAAGGCGCAGGATGGCTTCAGGCCCTGTTCTGGTTCCGGGGGGGAGGATGAGCCTGTGGTTAATTCTTCTTCCTGATGGGAAAATAGAGTGACCTGTGCCTGTGCCAACAACAAGAGCTAGTCTCTCACTGGTTCCCCGTCTACCCGTTCATCCTCAGGACAAATTGCAACCTGTACGGAACAGGAGGTTAAAGGTGCTGATGCTCCAAGTAGGGAGCTTGCTAGTAAAGCGGCTGGAATGGCGACCCCGGGCACAAGGAGAAGAGAAATGAGGTGCGTTTTAGAAACCTTTCCCCATCACATGGTGTACCATCTTTTTGTTTTCTCATGCATGTTTTCGATGTAGGAAGATGTCCTTGAACCTGGAGATTTGGGACCCATGCGATGGGTACCACGCAGTATTACTTTAAAGGGTCTGCGTTTGCCCACCCAACCTCACCAAACCTCTCAGCCCCAAGAGTGTCCACCCTTATGTCTCATCCATCTGTGGGTCTAGATATGGTCAATCCAGGTTGCATCACATCCCCTGAACGCATTGTGTAAGAATTTCTCTCTGTTTCACTGTCTTTGTTTCATGGGTTTTTCGAAGTAATTTATTTTTATAATGGGGTTTAGCTGCTTTTCACTGCGGTGTTTATGCTGCTTTACACCCACTTGACACACTAACAGAGAGATATCAATACATAGGTTTTAAGATTATTACTAGTCAGATATATTCTTGTGCAGTGAATAGGGCCGGTTGAGTCCAGTTCTCTGAGCAAGGAGTAGGTCTTGTCTATTACATATTGGGTTTATGGAACGGTATCTGAGCTAATTTGAAACCCGTGTTTTATGTATCACCCCACCTCACCTTTCCCGTTAAGCAGCCATAGTGTGTTTTCTGCATTTGTGACTCTGTTCTGTTTTGTAATTCAGTTCAAGTGTAACGCTTTTAACATTCCCTCTATAAGTGATACCTTATGAGAAGTGTCCTTTTCTGTGTGACTTATTTCACTTAGAATCGTCGTACCTAAATCCACTCATCATGCTGCTACTAGCCTTATGACATTGATTTCATGGCTGAGTGATATTCCATTGTACATAAGGACCACAACTTCTTTATCCATTTTTCTCTTTCCTGGGATATTGAAGGTGGAATGAAGTGGAGGTCCTTGTCAACAGAGCAGCCCTAAACTTTGGGGTGTTTGTGTCTTGCTGATTTTTCATTTTCCCAATTTATACCCCCATGAGTGGAAGTGCCCTATGCTCTCTAAGCTGTGTTTTTTAGATGTTTCAGGACACACCGTACACTCCTCCAGAGTGGCTGTTGGCAATTTACATCGCGCCCATCAGTGTAGCAAGGCTCCCATTTCTCCATGGCCTGTCCTGCATTTCTGGTTTGAGACTTTTTTCAGCATGGCCCTTTTGACCGATGGGTAGCGAGTCTTCTTTGTAGCCCTGATTTGCCTTTCCAGGTTGCTTGGTTGGCCAAAAAGGGCGTATGCATTTTTTCCTGAATATATTCAGGAAAAAACGCATACGCCCTTTTTGGCCAAGGGCATCATTGTCAACGTTTTGCCGCTTTTCATGTGCTTTAAAGGCGATTCGAATCTACCTCCTGAAATCTGTTTCCTGCAATTCTGCCTTGATTTCAAATCCTCTTCTTTGCCTTCCCTCAATATATTTGTGGACGAGTGTTATCATTTATAACTCTGCAGGTTTGTGAATTGCAGTGCCCTGAAGCTCCATTTTACAACTCGCTTTTTTGGGAGCTGGCCGCAAATGCGCTGGATGGCTTCAGGCCCTGTTCTGGTTCCGGGTGGGATGATGAGCCTGTGGTTAATTCTTCTTCCTGATGGGAAAATAGAGTGACCTGTGCCTGTGCCAACAACAAGAGCTAGTCTCTCACTGGTTCCCCGTCTACCCGTTCATCCTCAGGACAAATTGCAACCTGTACGGAACAGGAGGTTAAAGGTGCTGATGCTCCAAGTAGGGAGATTGTTAGTAAAGCGGCTGGAATGGCGACCCCGGGCACAAGGAGAAGAGAAATGAGGTGCGTTTTAGAAACCTTTCCCCATCACATGGTGTACCATCTTTTTGTTTTCTCATGCATGTTTTCGATGTAGGAAGATGTCCTTGAACCTGGAGATTTGGGACCCATGCGATGGGTACCACGCAGTATTACTTTAAAGGGTCTGCGTTTGCTCACCCAACCTCACCAAACCTCTCAGCCCCAAGAGTGTCCACCCTTATGTCTCATCCAGCTGTGGGTCTAGATATGGTCAATCTAGGTTGCATCACAGCCCCTGAACGCATTGTGTAAGAATTTCACTCTCTTTCACTGTCTTTGTTTCATGGGTTTTTCGAAGTAATTTATTTTTATACTGGGGTTTAGCTGCTTTTCACTGCTGTGTTTATGCCACTTTACACCCACTTGACACACTAACAGAGAGACATCAATACATAGGTTTTAAGATTATTACTAGTCAGATATATTCTTGTGCGGTGAATAGGGCGTGTTGAGTCCAGTTCTCTGAGCAAGGAGTAGGTCTTGTCTATTACATATTGGGTTTATGGAACGGTATCTGAGCTAATTTGAAACCCTTGTTTTATGTATCACCCCACCTCACCTTTCCCGTTAAGTAGCCATAGTGTGTTTTCTGCATGTGTGACTCTGTTCTGTTTTGTAATTCAGTTCAAGTGTAACAGTTTTTACATTCCCTCTGTAAGTGATACCTTATGAGAAGTGTCCTTTTCTGTGTGACTTATTTCACTTAGAATCGTCGAACCTAAATCCACTCATCATGCTGCTACTAGCCTTATGACATTGATTTCATGGCTGAGTGATATTCCATTGTACATAAGGACCACAACTTCTTTATCCATTTTTCTCTTTCCTGGGATATTGAAGGTGGAATGAAGTGGAGGTCCTTGTCAACAGAGCAGCCCTAAACTTTGGGGTGTTTGTGTCTTGCTGATTTTTCATTTTCCCAATTTATACCCCCATGAGTGGAAGTGCCCTATGCTCTCTAAGCTGTGTTTTTTAGATGTTTCAGGACACACCGTACACTTCTCCAAAGTGGCTGTTGGCAATTTACATCCCGCCCATCAGTGTAGCAAGGCTCCCATTTCTCCATGGCCTGTCCTGCATTTCTGGTTTTGAGACTTTTTTCAGCATGGCCCTTTTGACCGATGGGTAGCGAGTCTTCTTTGTTGCCCTGATTTGCTTTTCCTGGTTGCTTGCTTGGCCAAAAAGGGCGTATGCATTTTTTCCTGAATATATTCAGGAAAAAACGCATACGCCCTTTTTGGCCAAGGGCATCATTGTCAACGTTTTGCCGCTTTTCATGTGCTTTAAAGGCGATTCGAATCTACCTCCTGAAATCTGTTTCCTGCAATTCTGCCTTGATTTCACATCCTCTTCTTTGCCTTCCCTCAATATATTTGTGGACGAGAGTTATCATTTATAACTCTGCAGGTTTGTGAATTGCAGTGCCCTGAAGCTCCATTTTACAACTCGCTTTTTTGGGAGCTGGCCGCAAAAGCGCAGGATGGCTTCAGGCCATGTTCTGGTTCCGGGGGGGGGGGGAGGATGAGCCTGTGGTTAATTCTTCTTCCTGATGGGAAAATAGAGTGTCCTGTTCCTGTCCCAACAACAAGAGGTAGTCTCTCACTGGTTCCCCATCTTCCCGTTCAGCCTCAGGACAAATTGCAACCTGTACGGAACAGGAGGTTAAAGGTGCTGATGCTCCAAGTAGGGAGATTGTTAGTAAAGCGGCTGGAATGGCGACCCCGGGCACAAGGAGAAGAGAAATGAGGTGCGTTTTAGAAACCTTTCCCCATCACATGGTGTACCATCTTTTTGTTTTCTCATGCATGTTTTCGATGTAGGAAGATGTCCTTGAACCTGGAGATTTGGGACCCATGCGATGGGTACCACGCAGTATTACTTTAAAGGGTCTGCGTTTGCTCACCCAACCTCACCAAACCTCTCAGCCCCAAGAGTGTCCACCCTTATGTCTCATCCAGCTGTGGGTCTAGATATGGTCAATCTAGGTTGCATCACAGCCCCTGAACGCATTGTGTAAGAATTTCTCTCTCTTTCACTGTCTTTGTTTCATGGGTTTTTCGAAGTAATTTATTTTTATACTGGGATTTAGCTGCTTTTCACTGCTGTGTTTATGCCGCTTTACACCCACTTGACACACTAACAGAGAGATATCAATACATAGGTTTTAAGATTATTACTAGTCAGATATATTCTTGTGCGGTGAATAGGGCGTGTTGAGTCCAGTTCTCTGAGCAAGGAGTAGGTCTTGTCTATTACATATTGGGTTTATGGAACGGTATCTGAGCTAATTTGAAACACTTGTTTTATGTATCACCCCACCTCACCTTTCCCGTTAAGCAGCCATAGTGTGTTTTCTGCATGTGTGACTCTGTTCTGTTTTGTAATTCAGTTCAAGTGTAACGGTTTTTACATTCCCTCTATAAGTGATACCTTATGAGAAGTGTCCTTTTCTGTGTGACTTATTTCACTTAGAATCGTCGAACCTAAATCCACTCATCATGCTGCTACTAGCCTTATGAGATTGATTTCATGGCTGAGTGATATTCCATTGTACATAAGGACCACAACTTCTTTATCCATTTTTCTCTTTCCAGGGATATTGAAGGTGGAATGAAGTGGAGGTCCTTGTCAACAGAGCAGCCCTAAACTTTGGGGTGCTTGTGTCTTGCTGATTTTTCATTTTCCCAATTTATACCCCCATGAGTGGAAGTGCCCTATGCTCTCTAAGCTGTGTTTTTTAGATGTTTCAGGACACACCGTACACTTCTCCAAAGTGGCTGTTGGCAATTTACATCCCGCCCATCAGTGTAGCAAGGCTCCCATTTCTCCATGGCCTGTCCTGCATTTCTGGTTTTGAGACTTTTTTCAGCATGGCCCTTTTGACAGATGGGTAGCGAGTCTTCTTTGTAGCGCTGATTTGCCTTTCCAGGTTGCTTGGTCGGCCAAAAAGGGCGTATGCGTTTTTTCCTGAATATATTCAGGAAAAAACGCATACGCCCTTTTTGGCCAAGGGCATCATTGTCAATGTTTTGCCGCTTTTCATGTGCTTTAAAGGCGATTCAAATCTACCTCCTGAAATCTGTTTCCTGCAATTCTGCCTTGATTTCAAATCCTCTTCTTTGCCTTCCCTCAATATATTTGTGGACGAGAGTTATCATTTATAACTCTGCAGGTTTGTGAATTGCAGTGCCCTGAAGCTCCATTTTACAACTCGCTTTTTTGGGAGCTGGCCGCAAAAGCACTGGATGGCTTCAGGCCCTGTTCTGGTTCCGGGTGGGATGATGAGCCTGTGGTTAATTCTTCTTCCTGATGGGAAAATAGAGTGACCTGTGCCTGTCCCAAAACCAAGAGCTAGTCTCTCACTGGTTCCCCGTCTACCCGTTCATCCTCAGGACAAATTGCAACCTGTACGGAACAGGAGGTTAAAGGTGCTGATGCTCCAAGTAGGGAGATTGTTAGTAAAGCGGCTGGAATGGCCAACCCGGGCACAAGGAGAAGAGAAATGAGGTGCGTTTTAGAAACCTTTCCCCATCACATGGTGTACCATCTTTTTGTTTTCTCATGCATGTTTTCGATGTAGGAAGATGTCCTTGAACCTGGAGATTTGGGACCCATGCGATGGGTACCACGCAGTATTACTTTAAAGGGTCTGCGTTTGCCCACCCAACCTCACCAAACCTCTCAGCCCCAAGAGTGTCCACCCTTATGTCTCATCCATCTGTGGGTCTAGATATGGTCAATCCAGGTTGCATCACATCCCCTGAACGCATTGTGTAAGAATTTCTCTCTGTTTCACTGTCTTTGTTTCATGGGTTTTTCGAAGTAATTTATTTTTATAATGGGGTTTAGCTGCTTTTCACTGCGGTGTTTATGCTGCTTTACACCCACTTGACACACTAACAGAGAGATATCAATACATAGGTTTTAAGATTATTACTAGTCAGATATATTCTTGTGCAGTGAATAGGGCCGGTTGAGTCCAGTTCTCTGAGCAAGGAGTAGGTCTTGTCTATTACATATTGGGTTTATGGAACGGTATCTGAGCTAATTTGAAACCCGTGTTTTATGTATCACCCCACCTCACCTTTCCCGTTAAGCAGCCATAGTGTGTTTTCTGCATGTGTGACTCTGTTCTGTTTTGTAATTCAGTTCAAGTGTAACGCTTTTAACATTCCCTCTATAAGTGATACCTTATGAGAAGTGTCCTTTTCTGTGTGACTTATTTCACTTAGAATCGTCGTACCTAAATCCACTCATCATGCTGCTACTAGCCTTATGACATTGATTTCATGGCTGAGTGATATTCCATTGTACATAAGGACCACAACTTCTTTATCCATTTTTCTCTTTCCTGGGATATTGAAGGTGGAATGAAGTGGAGGTCCTTGTCAACAGAGCAGCCCTAAACTTTGGGGTGTTTGTGTCTTGCTGATTTTTCATTTTCCCAATTTATACCCCCATGAGTGGAAGTGCCCTATGCTCTCTAAGCTGTGTTTTTTAGATGTTTCAGGACACACCGTACACTCCTCCAGAGTGGCTGTTGGCAATTTACATCGCGCCCATCAGTGTAGCAAGGCTCCCATTTCTCCATGGCCTGTCCTGCATTTCTGGTTTGAGACTTTTTTCAGCATGGCCCTTTTGACCGATGGGTAGCGAGTCTTCTTTGTAGCCCTGATTTGCCTTTCCAGGTTGCTTGGTTGGCCAAAAAGGGCGTATGCATTTTTTCCTGAATATATTCAGGAAAAAACGCATACGCCCTTTTTGGCCAAGGGCATCATTGTCAACGTTTTGCCGCTTTTCATGTGCTTTAAAGGCGATTCGAATCTACCTCCTGAAATCTGTTTCCTGCAATTCTGCCTTGATTTCAAATCCTCTTCTTTGCCTTCCCTCAATATATTTGTGGACGAGTGTTATCATTTATAACTCTGCAGGTTTGTGAATTGCAGTGCCCTGAAGCTCCATTTTACAACTCGCTTTTTTGGGAGCTGGCCGCAAATGCGCTGGATGGCTTCAGGCCCTGTTCTGGTTCCGGATGGGATGATGAGCCTGTGGTTAATTCTTCTTCCTGATGGGAAAATAGAGTGACCTGTGCCTGTGCCAACAACAAGAGCTAGTCTCTCACTGGTTCCCCGTCTACCCGTTCATCCTCAGGACAAATTGCAACCTGTACGGAACAGGAGGTTAAAGGTGCTGATGCTCCAAGTAGGGAGATTGTTAGTAAAGCGGCTGGAATGGCGACCCCGGGCACAAGGAGAAGAGAAATGAGGTGCGTTTTAGAAACCTTTCCCCATCACATGGTGTACCATCTTTTTGTTTTCTCATGCATGTTTTCGATGTAGGAAGATGTCCTGGAACCTGGAGATTTGGGACCCATGCGATGGGTACCACGCAGTATTACTTTAAAGGGTCTGCGTTTGCTCACCCAACCTCACCAAACCTCTCAGCCCCAAGAGTGTCCACCCTTATGTCTCATCCAGCTGTGGGTCTAGATATGGTCAATCTAGGTTGCATCACAGCCCCTGAACGCATTGTGTAAGAATTTCACTCTCTTTCACTGTCTTTGTTTCATGGGTTTTTCGAAGTAATTTATTTTTATACTGGGGTTTAGCTGCTTTTCACTGCTGTGTTTATGCCACTTTACACCCACTTGACACACTAACAGAGAGACATCAATACATAGGTTTTAAGATTATTACTAGTCAGATATATTCTTGTGCGGTGAATAGGGCGTGTTGAGTCCAGTTCTCTGAGCAAGGAGTAGGTCTTGTCTATTACATATTGGGTTTATGGAACGGTATCTGAGCTAATTTGAAACCCTTGTTTTATGTATCACCCCACCTCACCTTTCCCGTTAAGTAGCCATAGTGTGTTTTCTGCATGTGTGACTCTGTTCTGTTTTGTAATTCAGTTCAAGTGTAACAGTTTTTACATTCCCTCTGTAAGTGATACCTTATGAGAAGTGTCCTTTTCTGTGTGACTTATTTCACTTAGAATCGTCGAACCTAAATCCACTCATCATGCTGCTACTAGCCTTATGACATTGATTTCATGGCTGAGTGATATTCCATTGTACATAAGGACCACAACTTCTTTATCCATTTTTCTCTTTCCTGGGATATTGAAGGTGGAATGAAGTGGAGGTCCTTGTCAACAGAGCAGCCCTAAACTTTGGGGTGTTTGTGTCTTGCTGATTTTTCATTTTCCCAATTTATACCCCCATGAGTGGAAGTGCCCTATGCTCTCTAAGCTGTGTTTTTTAGATGTTTCAGGACACACCGTACACTTCTCCAAAGTGGCTGTTGGCAATTTACATCCCGCCCATCAGTGTAGCAAGGCTCCCATTTCTCCATGGCCTGTCCTGCATTTCTGGTTTTGAGACTTTTTTCAGCATGGCCCTTTTGACCGATGGGTAGCGAGTCTTCTTTGTTGCCCTGATTTGCTTTTCCTGGTTGCTTGCTTGGCCAAAAAGGGCGTATGCATTTTTTCCTGAATATATTCAGGAAAAAACGCATACGCCCTTTTTGGCCAAGGGCATCATTGTCAACGTTTTGCCGCTTTTCATGTGCTTTAAAGGCGATTCGAATCTACCTCCTGAAATCTGTTTCCTGCAATTCTGCCTTGATTTCACATCCTCTTCTTTGCCTTCCCTCAATATATTTGTGGACGAGAGTTATCATTTATAACTCTGCAGGTTTGTGAATTGCAGTGCCCTGAAGCTCCATTTTACAACTCGCTTTTTTGGGAGCTGGCCGCAAAAGCGCAGGATGGCTTCAGGCCATGTTCTGGTTCCGGGGGGGGGGGGAGGATGAGCCTGTGGTTAATTCTTCTTCCTGATGGGAAAATAGAGTGTCCTGTTCCTGTCCCAACAACAAGAGGTAGTCTCTCACTGGTTCCCCATCTTCCCGTTCAGCCTCAGGACAAATTGCAACCTGTACGGAACAGGAGGTTAAAGGTGCTGATGCTCCAAGTAGGGAGATTGTTAGTAAAGCGGCTGGAATGGCGACCCCGGGCACAAGGAGAAGAGAAATGAGGTGCGTTTTAGAAACCTTTCCCCATCACATGGTGTACCATCTTTTTGTTTTCTCATGCATGTTTTCGATGTAGGAAGATGTCCTTGAACCTGGAGATTTGGGACCCATGCGATGGGTACCACGCAGTATTACTTTAAAGGGTCTGCGTTTGCTCACCCAACCTCACCAAACCTCTCAGCCCCAAGAGTGTCCACCCTTATGTCTCATCCAGCTGTGGGTCTAGATATGGTCAATCTAGGTTGCATCACAGCCCCTGAACGCATTGTGTAAGAATTTCTCTCTCTTTCACTGTCTTTGTTTCATGGGTTTTTCGAAGTAATTTATTTTTATACTGGGATTTAGCTGCTTTTCACTGCTGTGTTTATGCCGCTTTACACCCACTTGACACACTAACAGAGAGATATCAATACATAGGTTTTAAGATTATTACTAGTCAGATATATTCTTGTGCGGTGAATAGGGCGTGTTGAGTCCAGTTCTCTGAGCAAGGAGTAGGTCTTGTCTATTACATATTGGGTTTATGGAACGGTATCTGAGCTAATTTGAAACGCTTGTTTTATGTATCACCCCACCTCACCTTTCCCGTTAAGCAGCCATAGTGTGTTTTCTGCATGTGTGACTCTGTTCTGTTTTGTAATTCAGTTCAAGTGTAACGGTTTTTACATTCCCTCTATAAGTGATACCTTATGAGAAGTGTCCTTTTCTGTGTGACTTATTTCACTTAGAATCGTCGAACCTAAATCCACTCATCATGCTGCTACTAGCCTTATGAGATTGATTTCATGGCTGAGTGATATTCCATTGTACATAAGGACCACAACTTCTTTATCCATTTTTCTCTTTCCAGGGATATTGAAGGTGGAATGAAGTGGAGGTCCTTGTCAACAGAACAGCCCTAAACTTTGGGGTGCTTGTGTCTTGCTGATTTTTCATTTTCCCAATTTATACCCCCATGAGTGGAAGTGCCCTATGCTCTCTAAGCTGTGTTTTTTAGATGTTTCAGGAAACACCGTACACTTCTCCAAAGTGGCTGTTGGCAATTTACATCCCGCCCATCAGTGTAGCAAGGCTCCCATTTCTCCATGGCCTGTCCTGCATTTCTGGTTTTGAGACTTTTTTCAGCATGGCCCTTTTGACAGATGGGTAGCGAGTCTTCTTTGTAGCGCTGATTTGCCTTTCCAGGTTGCTTGGTCAGCCAAAAAGGGCGTATGCGTTTTTTCCTGAATATATTCAGGAAAAAACGCATACGCCCTTTTTGGCCAAGGGCATCATTGTCAATGTTTTGCCGCTTTTCATGTGCTTTAAAGGCGATTCAAATCTACCTCCTGAAATCTGTTTCCTGCAATTCTGCCTTGATTTCAAATCCTCTTCTTTGCCTTCCCTCAATATATTTGTGGACGAGAGTTATCATTTATAACTCTGCAGGTTTGTGAATTGCAGTGCCCTGAAGCTCCATTTTACAACTCGCTTTTTTGGGAGCTGGCCGCAAAAGCGCTGGATGGCTTCAGGCCCTGTTCTGGTTCCGGGTGGGATGATGAGCCTGTGGTTAATTCTTCTTCCTGATGGGAAAATAGAGTGACCTGTGCCTGTCCCAAAACCAAGAGCTAGTCTCTCACTGGTTCCCCGTCTACCCGTTCATCCTCAGGACAAATTGCAACCTGTACGGAACAGGAGGTTAAAGGTGCTGATGCTCCAAGTAGGGAGATTGTTAGTAAAGCGGCTGGAATGGCCAACCCGGGCACAAGGAGAAGAGAAATGAGGTGCGTTTTAGAAACCTTTCCCCATCACAGGGTGTACCATCATTTTGTTTTCTCATGCATGTTTTCGATGTAGGAAGATGTCCTTGAACCTGGAGATTTGGGACCCATGCGATGGGTACCACGCAGTATTACTTTAAAGGGTCTGCGTTTGCTCACCCAACCTCAACAAACCTCTCAGCCCCAAGAGTGTCCACCCTTATGTCTCATCCAGCTGTGGGTCTAGATATGGTCAATCCAGGTTGCATCACAGCCCCTGAACGCATTGTGTAAGTATTTCTCTCTCTTTCACTGTCTTTGTTTCATTGGTTTTTCAAAGTAATTTATTTTTACAATGGGGTTTAGCTGCTTTTCACTGCTGTGTTTATGCCGCTTTACACCCACTTGACACACTAACAGAGAGATATCAATACATAGGTTTTAAGATTATTACTAGTCAGATATATTCTTGTGCGGTGAATAGGGCGTGTTGAGTCCAGTTCTCTGAGCAAGGAGTAGGTCTTGTCTATTACATATTGGGTTTATGGAACGGTATCTGAGCTAATTTGAAACGCTTGTTTTATGTATCACCCCACCTCACCTTTCCCGTTAAGCAGCCATAGTGTGTTTTCTGCATGTGTGACTCTGTTCTGTTTTGTAATTCAGTTCAAGTGTAACGGTTTTTACATTCCCTCTATAAGTGATACCTTATGAGAAGTGTCCTTTTCTGTGTGACTTATTTCACTTAGAATCGTCGAACCTAAATCCACTCATCATGCTGCTACTAGCCTTATGAGATTGATTTCATGGCTGAGTGATATTCCATTGTACATAAGGACCACAACTTCTTTATCCATTTTTCTCTTTCCTGGGATATTGAAGGTGGAATGAAGTGGAGGTCCTTGTCAACAGAGCAGCCCTAAACTTTGGGGTGTTTGTGTCTTGCTGATTTTTCATTTTCCCAATTTATACCCCCATGAGTGGAAGTGCCCTATGCTCTCTAAGCTGTGTTTTTTAGATGTTTCAGGACACACCGTACACTCCTCCAGAGTGGCTGTTGGCAATTTACATCGCGCCCATCAGTGTAGCAAGGCTCCCATTTCTCCATGGCCTGTCCTGCATTTCTGGTTTTGAGACTTTTTTCAGCATGGCCCTTTTGACCGATGGGTAGCGAGTCTTCTTTGTAGCCCTGATTTGCCTTTCCAGGTTGCTTGGTTGGCCAAAAAGGGCGTATGCATTTTTTCCTGAATATATTCAGGAAAAAACGCATACGCCCTTTTTGGCCAAGGGCATCATTGTCAACGTTTTGCCGCTTTTCATGTGCTTTAAAGGCGATTCGAATCTACCTCCTGAAATCTGTTTCCTGCAATTCTGCCTTGATTTCAAATCCTCTTCTTTGCCTTCCCTCAATATATTTGTGGACGAGAGTTATCATTTATATCTCTGCAGGTTTGTGAATTGCAGTGCCCTGAAGCTCCATTTTACAACTCGCTTTTTTGGGAGCTGGCCGCAAAAGCGCAGGATGGCTTCAGGCCCTGTTCTGGTTCCGGGGGGGGGTAGGATGAGCCTGTGGTTAATTCTTCTTCCTGATGGGAAAATAGAGTGACCTGTTCCTGTCCCAACAACAAGAGCTAGTCTCTCACTGTTTCCCCATCTTCCCGTTCAGCCTCAGGACAAATTGCAACCTGTACGGAACAGGAGGTTAAAGGTGCTGATGCTCCAAGTAGGGAGATTGTTAGTAAAGCGGCTGGAATGGCGACCCGGGCACAAGGAGAAGAGAAATGAGGTGCGTTTTAGAAACCTTTCCCCATCACATGGTGTACCATCTTTTTGTTTTCTCATGCATGTTTTCGATGTAGGAAGATGTCCTTGAACCTGGAGATTTGGGACCCATGCGATGGGTACCACGCAGTATTACTTTAAAGGGTCTGCGTTTGCTCACCCAACCTCACCAAACCTCTCAGCCCCAAGAGTGTCCACCCTTATGTCTCATCCAGCTGTGGGTCTAGATATGGTCAATCCATGTTGCATCACAGCCCCTGAGCGCATTGTGTAAGAATTTCTCTCTCTTTCACTGTCTTTGTTTCATGGGTTTTTTGAAGTAATTTATTTTTATACTGGGGTTTAGCTGCTTTTCACTGCTGTGTTTATCCCGCTTTACATCCACTTGACACACTAACAGAGAGATATCAATACATAGGTTTTAAGATTATTACTAGTCAGATATATTCTTGTGCGGTGAATAGGGCGTGTTGAGTCCAGTTCTCTGAGCAAGGAGTAGGTCTTGTCTATTACATATTGGGTTTATGGAACGGTATCTGAGCTAATTTGAAACCCTTGTTTTATGTATCACCCCACCTCACCTTTCCCGTTAAGCAGCCATAGTGTGTTTTCTGCATGTGTGACTCTGTTCTGTTTTGTAATTCAGTTCAAGTGTAACGGTTTTTACATTCCCTCTATAAGTGATACCTTATGAGAAGTGTCCTTTTCTGTGTGACTTATTTCACTTAGAATCGTCGTACCTAAATCCACTCATCATGCTGCTACTAGCCTTATGAGATTGATTTCATGGCTGAGTGATATTCCATTGTACATAAGGACCACAACTTCTGTATCCATTTTTCTCTTTCCTGGGATATTGAAGGTGGAATGAAGTGGAGGTCCTTGTCAACAGAGCAGCCCTAAACTTTGGGGTGCTTGTGTCTTGCTGATTTTTCATTTTCCCAATTTATACCCCCATGAGTGGAAGTGCCCTATGCTCTCTAAGCTGTGTTTTTTAGATGTTTCAGGACACACCGTACACTCCTCCAGAGTGGCTGTTGGCAATTTACATCGCGCCCATCAGTGTAGCAAGGCTCCCATTTCTCCATGGCCTGTCCTGCATTTCTGGTTTGAGACTTTTTTCAGCATGGCCCTTTTGACCGATGGGTAGCGAG
This sequence comes from Balaenoptera borealis, assembly GCF_965194805.1. NCBI lineage: Eukaryota > Metazoa > Chordata > Mammalia > Artiodactyla > Balaenopteridae > Balaenoptera > Balaenoptera borealis. Next base: position 787,434 of record NW_028123938.1, on the reverse strand, counting down.
TCTTCTTTGTAGCCCTGATTTGCCTTTCCAGGTTGCTTGGTTGGCCAAAAAGGGCGTATGCATTTTTTCCTGAATATATTCAGGAAAAAACGCATACGCCCTTTTTGGCCAAGGGCATCATTGTCAACGTTTTGCCGCTTTTCATGTGCTTTAAAGGCGATTCGAATCTACCTCCTGAAATCTGTTTCCTGCAATTCTGCCTTGATTTCAAATCCTCTTCTTTGCCTTCCCTCAATATATTTGTGGACGAGTGTTATCATTTATAACTCTGCAGGTTTGTGAATTGCAGTGCCCTGAAGCTCCATTTTACAACTCGCTTTTTTGGGAGCTGGCCGCAAAAGCGCAGGATGGCTTCAGGCCCTGTTCTGGTTCCGGGTGGGATGATGAGCCTGTGGTTAATTCTTCTTCCTGATGGGAAGATAGAGTGACCTGTGCCTGTCCCAACACCAAGAGCTAGTCTCTCACTGGTTCCCCGTCTACCCGTTCATCCTCAGGACAAATTGCAACCTGTACGGAACAGGAGGTTAAAGGTGCTGATGCTCCAAGTAGGGAGATTGTTAGTAAAGCGGCTGGAATGGCCATCCCGGGCACAAGGAGAAGAGAAATGAGGTGCGTTTTAGAAACCTTTCCCCATCACATGGTGTACCATCTTTTTGTTTTCTCATGCATGTTTTCGATGTAGGAAGATGTCCTTGAACCTGGAGATTTGGGACCCATGCGATGGGTACCACGCAGTATTACTTTAAAGGGTCTGCGTTTGCTCACCCAACCTCACCAAACCTCTCAGCCCCAAGAGTGTCCACCCTTATGTCTCATCCAGCTGTGGGTCTAGATATGGTCAATCCAGGTTGCATCACAGCCCCTGAACGCATTGTGTAAGTATTTCTCTCTCTTTCACTGTCTTTGTTTCATTGGTTTTTCAAAGTAATTTATTTTTACAATGGGGTTTAGCTGCTTTTCACTGCTGTGTTTATGCCGCTTTACACCCACTTGACACACTAACAGAGAGATATCAATACATAGGTTTTAAGATTATTACTAGTCAGATATATTCTTGTGCGGTGAATAGGGCGTGTTGAGTCCAGTTCTCTGAGCAAGGAGTAGGTCTTGTCTATTACATATTGGGTTTATGGAACGGTATCTGAGCTAATTTGAAACCCTTGTTTTATGTATCACCCCACCTCACCTTTCCCGATAAGCAGCCATAGTGTGTTTTCTGCATGTGTGACTCTGTTCTGTTTTGTAATTCAGTTCAAGTGTAACGGTTTTTACATTCCCTCTATAAGTGATACCTTATGAGAAGTGTCCTTTTCTGTGTGACTTATTTCACTTAGAATCGTCGTACCTAAATCCACTCATCATGCTGCTACTAGCCTTATGAGATTGATTTCATGGCTGAGTGATATTCCATTGTACATAAGGACCACAACTTCTGTATCCATTTTTCTCTTTCCTGGGATATTGAAGGTGGAATGAAGTGGAGGTCCTTGTCAACAGAGCAGCCCTAAACTTTGGGGTGCTTGTGTCTTGCTGATTTTTCATTTTCCCAATTTATACCCCCATGAGTGGAAGTGCCCTATGCTCTCTAAGCTGTGTTTTTTAGATGTTTCAGGACACACCGTACACTTCTCCAAAGTGGCTGTTGGCAATTTACATCCCGCCCATCAGTGTAGCAAGGCTCCCATTTCTCCATGGCCTGTCCTGCATTTCTGGTTTTGAGACTTTTTTCAGCATGGCCCTTTTGACCGATGGGTAGCGAGTCTTCTTTGTTGCCCTGATTTGCTTTTCCTGGTTGCTTGCTTGGCCAAAAAGGGCGTATGCATTTTTTCCTGAATATATTCAGGAAAAAACGCATACGCCCTTTTTGGCCAAGGGCATCATTGTCAACGTTTTGCCGCTTTTCATGTGCTTTAAAGGCGATTCGAATCTACCTCCTGAAATCTGTTTCCTGCAATTCTGCCTTGATTTCACATCCTCTTCTTTGCCTTCCCTCAATATATTTGTGGACGAGAGTTATCATTTATAACTCTGCAGGTTTGTGAATTGCAGTGCCCTGAAGCTCCATTTTACAACTCGCTTTTTTGGGAGCTGGCCGCAAAAGCGCAGGATGGCTTCAGGCCATGTTCTGGTTCCGGGGGGGGGGGGGAGGATGAGCCTGTGGTTAATTCTTCTTCCTGATGGGAAAATAGAGTGTCCTGTTCCTGTCCCAACAACAAGAGGTAGTCTCTCACTGGTTCCCCATCTTCCCGTTCAGCCTCAGGACAAATTGCAACCTGTACGGAACAGGAGGTTAAAGGTGCTGATGCTCCAAGTAGGGAGATTGTTAGTAAAGCGGCTGGAATGGCGACCCCGGGCACAAGGAGAAGAGAAATGAGGTGCGTTTTAGAAACCTTTCCCCATCACATGGTGTACTATCTTTTTGTTTTCTCATGCATGTTTTCGATGTAGGAAGATGTCCTTGAACCTGGAGATTTGGGACCCATGCGATGGGTACCACGCAGTATTACTTTAAAGGGTCTGCGTTTGCTCACCCAACCTCACCAAACCTCTCAGCCCCAAGAGTGTCCACCCTTATGTCTCATCCAGCTGTGGGTCTAGATATGGTCAATCTAGGTTGCATCACAGCCCCTGAACGCATTGTGTAAGAATTTCTCTCTCTTTCACTGTCTTTGTTTCATGGGTTTTTCGAAGTAATTTATTTTTATACTGGGATTTAGCTGCTTTTCACTGCTGTGTTTATGCCGCTTTACACCCACTTGACACACTAACAGAGAGATATCAATACATAGGTTTTAAGATTATTACTAGTCAGATATATTCTTGTGCGGTGAATAGGGCGTGTTGAGTCCAGTTCTCTGAGCAAGGAGTAGGTCTTGTCTATTACATATTGGGTTTATGGAACGGTATCTGAGCTAATTTGAAACGCTTGTTTTATGTATCACCCCACCTCACCTTTCCCGTTAAGCAGCCATAGTGTGTTTTCTGCATGTGTGACTCTGTTCTGTTTTGTAATTCAGATCAAGTGTAACGGTTTTTACATTCCCTCTATAAGTGATACCTTATGAGAAGTGTCCTTTTCTGTGTGACTTATTTCACTTAGAATCGTCGAACCTAAATCCACTCATCATGCTGCTACTAGCCTTATGAGATTGATTTCATGGCTGAGTGATATTCCATTGTACATAAGGACCACAACTTCTTTATCCATTTTTCTCTTTCCAGGGATATTGAAGGTGGAATGAAGTGGAGGTCCTTGTCAACAGAGCAGCCCTAAACTTTGGGGTGCTTGTGTCTTGCTGATTTTTCATTTTCCCAATTTATACCCCCATGAGTGGAAGTGCCCTATGCTCTCTAAGCTGTGTTTTTTAGATGTTTCAGGACACACCGTACACTTCTCCAAAGTGGCTGTTGGCAATTTACATCCCGCCCATCAGTGTAGCAAGGCTCCCATTTCTCCATGGCCTGTCCTGCATTTCTGGTTTTGAGACTTTTTTCAGCATGGCCCTTTTGACAGATGGGTAGCGAGTCTTCTTTGTAGCGCTGATTTGCCTTTCCAGGTTGCTTGGTCGGCCAAAAAGGGCGTATGCGTTTTTTCCTGAATATATTCAGGAAAAAACGCATACGCCCTTTTTGGCCAAGGGCATCATTGTCAATGTTTTGCCGCTTTTCATGTGCTTTAAAGGCGATTCAAATCTACCTCCTGAAATCTGTTTCCTGCAATTCTGCCTTGATTTCAAATCCTCTTCTTTGCCTTCCCTCAATATATTTGTGGACGAGAGTTATCATTTATAACTCTGCAGGTTTGTGAATTGCAGTGCCCTGAAGCTCCATTTTACAACTCGCTTTTTTGGGAGCTGGCCGCAAAAGCGCTGGATGGCTTCAGGCCCTGTTCTGGTTCCGGGTGGGATGATGAGCCTGTGGTTAATTCTTCTTCCTGATGGGAAAATAGAGTGACCTGTGCCTGTCCCAAAACCAAGAGCTAGTCTCTCACTGGTTCCCCGTCTACCCGTTCATCCTCAGGACAAATTGCAACCTGTACGGAACAGGAGGTTAAAGGTGCTGATGCTCCAAGTAGGGAGATTGTTAGTAAAGCGGCTGGAATGGCCAACCCGGGCACAAGGAGAAGAGAAATGAGGTGCGTTTTAGAAACCTTTCCCCATCACAGGGTGTACCATCATTTTGTTTTCTCATGCATGTTTTCGATGTAGGAAGATGTCCTTGAACCTGGAGATTTGGGACCCATGCGATGGGTACCACGCAGTATTACTTTAAAGGGTCTGCGTTTGCTCACCCAACCTCAACAAACCTCTCAGCCCCAAGAGTGTCCACCCTTATGTCTCATCCAGCTGTGGGTCTAGATATGGTCAATCCAGGTTGCATCACAGCCCCTGAACGCATTGTGTAAGTATTTCTCTCTCTTTCACTGTCTTTGTTTCATTGGTTTTTCAAAGTAATTTATTTTTACAATGGGGTTTAGCTGCTTTTCACTGCTGTGTTTATGCCGCTTTACACCCACTTGACACACTAACAGAGAGATATCAATACATAGGTTTTAAGATTATTACTAGTCAGATATATTCTTGTGCGGTGAATAGGGCGTGTTGAGTCCAGTTCTCTGAGCAAGGAGTAGGTCTTGTCTATTACATATTGGGTTTATGGAACGGTATCTGAGCTAATTTGAAACCCTTGTTTTATGTATCACCCCACCTCACCTTTCCCGTTAAGTAGCCATAGTGTGTTTTCTGCATGTGTGACTCTGTTCTGTTTTGTAATTCAGTTCAAGTGTAACAGTTTTTACATTCCCTCTATAAGTGATACCTTATGAGAAGTGTCCTTTTCTGTGTGACTTATTTCACTTAGAATCGTCGAACCTAAATCCACTCATCATGCTGCTACTAGCCTTATGACATTGATTTCATGGCTGAGTGATATTCCATTGTACATAAGGACCACAACTTCTGTATCCATTTTTCTCTTTCCTGGGATATTGAAGGTGGAATGAAGTGGAGGTCCTTGTCAACAGAGCAGCCCTAAACTTTGGGGTGTTTGTGTCTTGCTGATTTTTCATTTTCCCAATTTATACCCCCATGAGTGGAAGTGCCCTATGCTCTCTAAGCTGTGTTTTTTAGATGTTTCAGGACACACCGTACACTCCTCCAGAGTGGCTGTTGGCAATTTACATCGCGCCCATCAGTGTAGCAAGGCTCCCATTTCTCCATGGCCTGTCCTGCATTTCTGGTTTTGAGACTTTTTTCAGCATGGCCCTTTTGACCGATGGGTAGCGAGTCTTCTTTGTAGCCCTGATTTGCCTTTCCAGGTTGCTTGGTTGGCCAAAAAGGGCGTATGCATTTTTTCCTGAATATATTCAGGAAAAAACGCATACACCCTTTTTGGCCAAGGGCATCATTGTCAACGTTTTGCCGCTTTTCATGTGCTTTAAAGGCGATTCGAATCTACCTCCTGAAATCTGTTTCCTGCAATTCTGCCTTGATTTCAAATCCTCTTCTTTGCCTTCCCTCAATATATTTGTGGACGAGAGTTATCATTTATATCTCTGCAGGTTTGTGAATTGCAGTGCCCTGAAGCTCCATTTTACAACTCGCTTTTTTGGGAGCTGGCCGCAAAAGCGCAGGATGGCTTCAGGCCCTGTTCTGGTTCCGGGGGGGGTAGGATGAGCCTGTGGTTAATTCTTCTTCCTGATGGGAAAATAGAGTGACCTGTTCCTGTCCCAACAACAAGAGCTAGTCTCTCACTGTTTCCCCATCTTCCCGTTCAGCCTCAGGACAAATTGCAACCTGTACGGAACAGGAGGTTAAAGGTGCTGATGCTCCAAGTAGGGAGATTGTTAGTAAAGCGGCTGGAATGGCGACCCGGGCACAAGGAGAAGAGAAATGAGGTGCGTTTTAGAAACCTTTCCCCATCACATGGTGTACCATCTTTTTGTTTTCTCATGCATGTTTTCGATGTAGGAAGATGTCCTTGAACCTGGAGATTTGGGACCCATGCGATGGGTACCACGCAGTATTACTTTAAAGGGTCTGCGTTTGCTCACCCAACCTCACCAAACCTCTCAGCCCCAAGAGTGTCCACCCTTATGTCTCATCCAGCTGTGGGTCTAGATATGGTCAATCCAGGTTGCATCACAGCCCCTGAGCGCATTGTGTAAGAATTTCTCTCTCTTTCACTGTCTTTGTTTCATGGGTTTTTTGAAGTAATTTATTTTTATACTGGGGTTTAGCTGCTTTTCACTGCTGTGTTTATCCCGCTTTACATCCACTTGACACACTAACAGAGAGATATCAATACATAGGTTTTAAGATTATTACTAGTCAGATATATTCTTGTGCGGTGAATAGGGCGTGTTGAGTCCAGTTCTCTGAGCAAGGAGTAGGTCTTGTCTATTACATATTGGGTTTATGGAACGGTATCTGAGCTAATTTGAAACCCTTGTTTTATGTATCACCCCACCTCACCTTTCCCGTTAAGCAGCCATAGTGTGTTTTCTGCATGTGTGATTCTGTTCTGTTTTGTAATTCAGTTCAAGTGTAACGGTTTTTACATTCCCTCTATAAGTGATACCTTATGAGAAGTGTCCTTTTCTGTGTGACTTATTTCACTTAGAATCGTCGTACCTAAATCCACTCATCATGCTGCTACTAGCCTTATGAGATTGATTTCATGGCTGAGTGATATTCCATTGTACATAAGGACCACAACTTCTGTATCCATTTTTCTCTTTCCTGGGATATTGAAGGTGGAATGAAGTGGAGGTCCTTGTCAACAGAGCAGCCCTAAACTTTGGGGTGCTTGTGTCTTGCTGATTTTTCATTTTCCCAATTTATACCCCCATGAGTGGAAGTGCCCTATGCTCTCTAAGCTGTGTTTTTTAGATGTTTCAGGACACACCGTACACTTCTCCAAAGTGGCTGTTGGCAATTTACATCCCGCCCATCAGTGTAGCAAGGCTCCCATTTCTCCATGGCCTGTCCTGCATTTCTGGTTTTGAGACTTTTTTCAGCATGGCCCTTTTGACCGATGGGTAGCGTGTCTTCTTTGTTGCCCTGATTTGCTTTTCCAGGTTGCTTGCTTGGCCAAAAAGGGCGTATGCATTTTTTCCTGAATATATTCAGGAAAAAACGCATACGCCCTTTTTGGCCAAGGGCATCATTGTCAACGTTTTGCCGCTTTTCATGTGCTTTAAAGGCGATTCGAATCTACCTCCTGAAATCTGTTTCCTGCAATTCTGCCTTGATTTCAAATCCTCTTCTTTGCCTTCCCTCAATATATTTGTGGACGAGAGTTATCATTTATAACTCTGCAGGTTTGTGAATTGCAGTGCCCTGAAGCTCCATTTTACAACTCGCTTTTTTGGGAGCTGGCCGCAAAAGCGCAGGATGGCTTCAGGCCATGTTCTGGTTCCGGGGGGGGGGGGGAGGATGAGCCTGTGGTTAATTCTTCTTCCTGATGGGAAAATAGAGTGACCTGTTCCTGTCCCAACAACAAGAGGTAGTCTCTCACTGGTTCCCCATCTTCCCGTTCAGCCTCAGGACAAATTGCAACCTGTACGGAACAGGAGGTTAAAGGTGCTGATGCTCCAAGTAGGGAGATTGTTAGTAAAGCGGCTGGAATGGCGACCCCGGGCACAAGGAGAAGAGAAATGAGGTGCGTTTTAGAAACCTTTCCCCATCACATGGTGTACCCTCTTTTTGTTTTCTCATGCATGTTTTCGATGTAGGAAGATGTCCTTGAACCTGGAGATTTGGGACCCATGCAATGGGTACCACGCAGTATTACTTTAAAGGGTCTGCGTTTGCTCACCCAACCTCACCAAACCTCTCAGCCCCAAGAGTGTCCACCCTTATGTCTCATCCAGCTGTGGGTCTAGATATGGTCAATCCAGGTTGCATCACAGCCCCTGAAGGCATTGTGTAAGAATTTCTCTCTCTTTCACTGTCTTTGTTTCATGGGTTTTTCGAAGTAATTTATTTTTATACTGGGGTTTAGCTGCTTTTCACTGCTGTGTTTATGCCGCTTTACACCCACTTGACACACTAACAGAGAGATATCAATACATAGGTTTTAAGATTATTACTAGTCAGATATATTCTTGTGCGGTGAATAGGGCGTGTTGAGTCCAGTTCTCTGAGCAAGGAGTAGGTCTTGTCTATTACATATTGGGTTTATGGAACGGTATCTGAGCTAATTTGAAACGCTTGTTTTATGTATCACCCCACCTCACCTTTCCCGTTAAGCAGCCATAGTGTGTTTTCTGCATGTGTGACTCTGTTCTGTTTTGTAATTCAGTTCAAGTGTAACGGTTTTTACATTCCCTCTATAAGTGATACCTTATGAGAAGTGTCCTTTTCTGTGTGACTTATTTCACTTAGAATCGTCGAACCTAAATCCACTCATCATGCTGCTACTAGCCTTATGACATTGATTTCATGGCTGAGTGATATTCCATTGTACATAAGGACCACAACTTCTTTATCCATTTTTCTCTTTCCTGGGATATTGAAGGTGGAATGAAGTGGAGGTCCTTGTCAACAGAGCAGCCCTAAACTTTGGGGTGCTTGTGTCTTGCTGATTTTTCATTTTCCCAATTTATACCCCCATGAGTGGAAGTGCCCTATGCTCTCTAAGCTGTGTTTTTTAGATGTTTCAGGACACACCGTACACTTCTCCAGAGTGGCTGTTGGCAATTTACATTCCGCCCATCAGTGTAGCAAGGCTCCCATTTCTCCATGGCCTGTCCTGCATTTCTGGTTTTGAGACTTTTTTCAGCATGGCCCTTTTGACCGATGGGTAGCGAGTCTTCTTTGTAGCCCTGATTTGCCTTTCCAGGTTGCTTGGTTGGCCAAAAAGGGCGTATGCGTTTTTTCCTGAATATATTCAGGAAAAAACGCATACGCCCTTTTTGGCCAAGGGCATCATTGTCAACGTTTTGCCGCTTTTCATGTGCTTTAAAGGCGATTCGAATCTACCTCCTGGAATCTGTTTCCTGCAAATCTGCCTTGATTTCAAATCCTCTTCTTTGCCCTCCCTCAATATATTTGTGGACGAGAGTTATGATTTATAACTCTGCAGGTTTGTGAATTGCAGTGCCCTGAAGCTCCATTTTACAACTCGCTTTTTTGGGAGCTGGCCGCAAAAGCGCAGGATGGCTTCAGGCCCTGTTCTGGTTCCCGGGGGGTGGATGAGCCTGTGGTTAATTCTTCTTCCTGATGGGAAGATAGAGTGACCTGTGCCTCTCCCAACACCAAGAGCTAGTCTCTCACTGGTTCCCCGTCTACCCGTTCATCCTCAGGACAAATTGCAACCTGTACGGAACAGGAGGTTAAAGGTGCTGATGCTCCAAGTAGGGAGATTGTTAGTAAAGCGGCTGGAATGGCCAACCCGGGCACAAGGAGAAGAGAAATGAGGTGCGTTTTAGAAACCTTTCCCCATCACATGGTGTACCATCATTTTGTTTTCTCATGCATGTTTTCGATGTAGGAAGATGTCCTTGAACCTGGAGATTTGGGACCCATGCGATGGGTACCACGCAGTATTACTTTAAAGGGTCTGCGTTTGCTCACCCAACCTCAACAAACCTCTCAGCCCCAAGAGTGTCCACCCTTATGTCTCATCCAGCTGTGGGTCTAGATATGGTCAATCCAGGTTGCATCACAGCCCCTGAACGCATTGTGTAAGAATTTCTCTCTCTTTCACTGTCTTTGTTTCATGGGTTTTACGAAGTAATTTATTTTTATACTGGGGTTTAGCTGCTTTTCACTGCTGTGTTTATGCTGCTTTATACCCACTTGACACACTAACAGAGAGATATCAATACATAGGTTTTAACATTATTACTAGTCAGATATATTCTTGTGTAGTGAATAGGGCGTGTTGAGTCCAGTTCTCTGAGCAAGGAGTAGGTCTTGTCTATTACATATTGGGTTTATGGAACGGTATCTGAGCTAATTTGAAACCCTTGTTTTATGTATCACCCCACCTCACCTTTCCCTTTAAGCAGCCATAGTGTGTTTTCTGCATGTGTGACTCTGTTCTGTTTTGTAATTCAGTTCAAGTGTAACGGTTTATACATTCCCTCTATAAGTGATACCTTATGAGAAGTGTCCTTTTCTGTGTGACTTATTTCACTTAGAATCGTCGTACCTAAATCCACTCATCATGCTGCTACTAGCCTTATGACATTGATTTCATGGCTGAGTGATATTCCATTGTACATAAGGACCACAACTTCTTTATCCATTTTTCTCTTTCCTGGGATATTGAAGGTGGAATGAAGTGGAGGTCCTTGTCAACAGAGCAGCCCTAAACTTTGGGGTGCTTGTGTCTTGCTGATTTTTCATTTTCCCAATTTATACCCCCATGAGTGGAAGTGCCCTATGCACTCTAAGCTGTGTTTTTTAGATGTTTCAGGACACACCGTACACTTCTCCAGAGTGGCTGTTGGCAATTTACATCCCGCCCATCAGTGTAGCAAGGCTCCCATTTCTCCATGGCCTGTCCTGCATTTCTGGTTTTGAGACATTTTTCAGCATGGCCCTTTTGACCGATGGGTAGCGAGTCTTCTTTGTAGCGCTGATTTGCCTTTCCAGGTTGCTTGGTTGGCCAAAAAGGGCGTATGCGTTTTTTCCTGAATATATTCAGGAAAAAACGCATACGCCCTTTTTGGCCAAGGGCATCATTGTCAACGTTTTGCCGCTTTTCATGTGCTTTAAAGGCGATTCGAATCTACCTCCTGAAATCTGTTTCCTGCAATTCTGCCTTGATTTCAAATCCTCTTCTTTGCCTTCCCTCAATATATTTGTGGACGAGAGTTATCATTTATAACTCTGCAGGTTTGTGAATTGCAGTGCCCTGAAGCTCCATTTTACAACTCGCTTTTTTGGGAGCTGGCCGCAAAAGCGCAGGATGGCTTCAGGCCCTGTTCTGGTTCCGGGGGGTGTAGGATGAGCCTGTGGTTAATTCTTCTTCCTGATGGGAAAATAGAGTGACCTGTTCCTGTCCCAACAACAAGAGGTAGTCTCTCACTGGTTCCCCATCTTCCCGTTCAGCCTCAGGAAAAATTGCAACCTGTACGGAACAGGAGGTTAAAGGTGCTGATGCTCCAAGTAGGGAGATTGTTAGTAAAGCGGCTGGAATGGCGACCCCGGGCACAAGGAGAAGAGAAATGAGGTGCGTTTTAGAAACCTTTCCCCATCACATGGTGTACCATCTTTTTGTTTTCTCATGCATGTTTTCGATGTAGGAAGATGTCCTTGAACCTGGAGATTTGGGACCCATGCGATGGGTACCACGCAGTATTACTTTAAAGGGTCTGCGTTTGCTCACCCAACCTCACCAAACCTCTCAGCCCCAAGAGTGTCCACCCTTATGTCTCATCCAGCTGTGGGTCTAGATATGGTCAATCCATGTTGCATCACAGCCCCTGAAGGCATTGTGTAAGAATTTCTCTCTCTTTCACTGTCTTTGTTTCATGGGTTTTTTGAAGTAATTTATTTTTATACTGGGGTTTAGCTGCTTTTCACTGCTGTGTTTATCCCGCTTTACATCCACTTGACACACTAACAGAGAGATAACAATACATAGGTTTTAAGATTATTACTAGTCAGATATATTCTTGTGCGGTGAATAGGGCGTGTTGAGTCCAGTTCTCTGAGCAAGGAGTAGGTCTTGTCTATTACATATTGGGTTTATGGAACGGTATCTGAGCTAATTTGAAACCCTTGTTTTATGTATCACCCCACCTCACCTTTCCCGTTAAGCAGCCATAGTGTGTTTTCTGCATGTGTGACTCTGTTCTGTTTTGTAATTCAGTTCAAGTGTAACGGTTTTTACATTCCCTCTATAAGTGATACCTTATGAGAAGTGTCCTTTTCTGTGTGACTTATTTCACTTAGAATCGTCGTACCTAAATCCACTCATCATGCTGCTACTAGCCTTATGACATTGATTTCATGGCTGAGTGATATTCCATTGTACATAAGGACCACAACTTCTGTATCCATTTTTCTCTTTCCTGGGATATTGAAGGTGGAATGAAGTGGAGGTCCTTGTCAACAGAGCAGCCCTCAACTTTGGGGTGCTTGTGTCTTGCTGATTTTTCATTTTCCCAATTTATACCCCCATGAGTGGAAGTGCCCTATGCTCTCTAAGCTGTGTTTTTTAGATGTCTCAGGACACACCGTACACTTCTCCAGAGTGGCTGTTGGCAATTTACATCCTGCCCATCAGTGTAGCAAGGCTCCCATTTCTCCATGGCCTGTCCTGCATTTCTGGTTTTGAGACTTTTTTCAGCATGGCCCTTTTGACCGATGGGTAGCGTGTCTTCTTTGTTGCCCTGATTTGCCTTTCCAGGTTGCTTGGTTGGCCAAAAAGGGCGTATGCATTTTTTCCTGAATATATTCAGGAAAAAACGCATACGCCCTTTTTGGCCAAGGGCATCATTGTCAACGTTTTGCCGCTTTTCATGTGCTTTAAAGGCGATTCGAATCTACCTCCTGAAATCTGTTTCCTGCAATTCTGCCTTGATTTCAAATCCTCTTCTTTGCCTTCCCTCAATATATTTGTGGACGAGAGTTATCATTTATAACTCTGCAGGTTTGTGAATTGCAGTGCCCTGAAGCTCCATTTTACAACTCGCTTTTTTGGGAGCTGGCCGCAAAAGCGCTGGATGGCTTCAGGCCCTGTTCTGGTTCCGGGTGGGATGATGAGCCTGTGGTTAATTCTTCTTCCTGATGGGAAAATAGAGTGACCTGTGCCTGTCCCAAAACCAAGAGCTAGTCTCTCACTGGTTCCCCGTCTTCCCGTTCATCCTCAGGACAAATTGCAACCTGAATGGAACAGGAGGTTAAAAGTGCTGATGCTCCAAATAAGGAGATTGCTAGTAAAGCGGCTGGAATTGAGAACCTGGGCACAAGGAGATGAGAAATGAGGTGCGTTTTAGGTATTTTTCCCCATCACACGGTGTACCATCTTCTGGGTTTCTCATGCATGTTTTCGATTTAGGAAGATGCCCTTGAACCTGGAGATTTGGGACCCATGGGATGGGTACCACGCAGTATTACTTTAAAGGGTCTGCGTTTGCCCACCCAACCTCACCAAACCTCTCAGCCCCAAGAGTGTCCACCCTTATGTCTCATCCATATGTGGGTCTAGATATGGTCAATCCAGGTTGCATCACAGCCCCTGAACGCATTGTGTAAGAATTTCTCTCTCTTTCACTGTCTTGGTTTCATGGGTTTTTCGAAGTAATTTATTTTTATAATGGGGTTTAGCTGCTTTTCACTGCGGTGTTTATGCTGCTTTACACCCACTTGACACACTAACAGAGAGATATCAATACATAGGTTTTAAGATTATTACTAGTCAGATATATTCTTGTGTGGTGAATAGGGCGTGTTGAGTCCAGTTCTCTGAGCAAGGAGTAGGTCTTGTCTATTACATATTGGGTTTATGGAACGGTATCTGAGCTAATTTGAAACCCTTGTTTTATGTATCACGCCACCTCACCTTTCCCGTTAAGCAGCCATAGTGTGTTTTCTGCATGTGTGACTCTGTTCTGTTTTGTAATTCAGTTCAAGTGTAACGGTTTTGACATTCCCTCTATAAGTGATACCTTATGAGAAGTGTCCTTTTCTGTGTGACTTATTTCACTTAGAATCGTCGTACCTAAATCCACTCATCATGCTGCTACTAGCCTTATGAGATTGATTTCATGGCTGAGTGATATTCCATTGTACATAAGGACCACAACTTCTGTATCCATTTTTCTCTTTCCTGGGATATTGAAGGTGGAATGAAGTGGAGGTCCTTGTCAACAGAGCAGCCCTAAACTTTGGGGTGCTTGTGTCTTGCTGATTTTTCATTTTCCCAATTTATACCCCCATGAGTGGAAGTGCCCTATGCTCTCTAAGCTGTGTTTTTTAGATGTTTCAGGACACACCGTACACTTCTCCAGAGTGGCTGTTGGCAATTTACATCCTGCCCATCAGTGTAGGAAGGCTCCCATTTCTCCATGGCCTGTCTTGCATTTCTGGTTTAGAGACTTTTTTCAGCATGGCCCTTTTGACCGATGGGTAGCGAGTCTTCTTTGTAGCGCTGATTTGCCTTTCCAGGTTGCTTGGTTGGCCAAAAAGGGCGTATGCGTTTTTTCCTGAATATATTCAGGAAAAAACGCATACGCCCTTTTTGGCCAAGGGCATCATTGTCAACGTTTTGCCGCTTTTCATGTGCTTTAAAGGCGATTCGAATCTACCTCCTGGAATCTGTTTCCTGCAAATCTGCCTTGATTTCAAATCCTCTTCTTTGCCTTCCCTCAATATATTTGTGGAAGAGAGTTATGATTTATAACTCTGCAGGTTTGTGAATTGCAGTGCCCTGAAGCTCCATTTTACAACTCGCTTTTTTGGGAGCTGGCCGCAAAAGCGCAGGATGGCTTCAGGCCCTGTTCTGGTTCCCGGGGGGTGGATGAGCCTGTGGTTAATTCTTCTTCCTGATGGGAAGATAGAGTGACCTGTGCCTGTCCCAACACCAAGAGCTAGTCTCTCACTGGTTCCCCGTCTACCCGTTCATCCTCAGGACAAATTGCAACCAGTACGGAACAGGAGGTTAAAGGTGCTGATGCTCCAAGTAGGGAGATTGTTAGTAAAGCGGCTGGAATGGCCAACCCGGGCACAAGGAGAAGAGAAATGAGGTGCGTTTTAGAAACCTTTCCCCATCACATGGTGTACCATCATTTTGTTTTCTCATGCATGTTTTCGATGTAGGAAGATGTCCTTGAACCTGGAGATTTGGGACCCATGCGATGGGTACCACGCAGTATTACTTTAAAGGGTCTGCGTTTGCTCACCCAACCTCAACAAACCTCTCAGCCCCAAGAGTGTCCACCCTTATGTCTCATCCAGCTGTGGGTCTAGATATGGTCAATCCAGGTTGCATCACAGCCCCTGAACGCATTGTGTAAGAATTTCACTCTCTTTCACTGTCTTTGTTTCATGGGTTTTTCGAAGTAATTTATTTTTATACTGGGGTTTAGCTGCTTTTCACTGCTGTGTTTATGCCGCTTTACACCCACTTGACACACTAACAGAGAGATATCAATACATAGGTTTTAAGATTATTACTAGTCAGATATATTCTTGTGCAGTGAATAGGGCCTGTTGAGTCCAGTTCTCTGAGCAAGGAGTAGGTCTTGTCTATTACATATTGGGTTTATGGAACGGTATCTGAGCTAATTTGAAACCCTTGTTTTATGTATCACCCCACCTCACCTTTCCCGTTAAGCAGCCATAGTGTGTTTTCTGCATGTGTGACTCTGTTCTGTTTTGTAATTCAGTTCAAGTGTAACGCTTTTTACATTCCCTCTATAAGTGATACCTTATGAGAAGTGTCCTTTTCTGTGTGACTTATTTCACTTAGAATCGTCGTACCTAAATCCACTCATCATGCTGCTACTAGCCTTATGACATTGATTTCATGGCTGAGTGATATTCCATTGTGCATAAGGACCACAACTTCTTTATCCATTTTTCTCTTTCCTGGGATATTGAAGGTGGAATGAAGTGGAGGTCCTTGTCAACAGAGCAGCCCTAAACTTTGGGGTGTTTGTGTCTTGCTGATTTTTCATTTTCCCAATTTATACACCCATGAGTGGAAGTGCCCTATGCTCTCTAAGCTGTGTTTTTTAGATGTTTCAGGACACACTGTACACTCCTCCAGAGTGGCTGTTGGCAATTTACATCCCGCCCATCAGTGTAGCAAGGCTCCCAATTCTCCATGGCCTGTCCTGCATTTCTGGTTTTGAGACTTTTTTCAGCATGGCCCTTTTGACCGATGGGTAGCGAGTCTCCTTTGTTGCCCTGATTTGCCTTTCCAGGTTGTTTGGTTGGCCAAAAAGGGCGTATGCATTTTTTCCTGAATATATTCAGGAAAAAACACATACGCCCTTTTTGGCCAAGGGCATCATTGTCAACGTTTTGCCGCTTTTCATGTGCTTTAAAGGCGATTCGAATCTACCTCCTGAAATCTGTTTCCTGCAATTCTGCCTTGATTTCAAATCCTCTTCTTTGCCTTCCCTCAATATATTTGTGGACGAGAGTTATCATTTATATCTCTGCAGGTTTGTGAATTGCAGTGCCCTGAAGCTCCATTTTACAACTCGCTTTTTTGGGAGCTGGCCGCAAAAGCGCAGGATGGCTTCAGGCCCTGTTCTGGTTCCGGGGGGGGGAGGATGAGCCTGTGGTTAATTCTTCTTCCTGATGGGAAAGTAGAGTGACCTGTTCCTGTCCCAACAAAAAGAGCTAGTCTCTCACTGGTTCCCCGTCTACCCGTTCATCCTCAGGACAAATTGCAACCTGTACGGAACAGGAGGTTAAAGGTGCTGATGCTCCAAGTAGGGAGATTGTTAGTAAAGCGGCTGGAATGGCGACCCCGGGCACAAGGAGAAGAGAAATGAGGTGCGTTTTAGAAACCTTTCCCCATCACATGGTGTACCATCTTTTTGTTTTCTCATGCATGTTTTCGATGTAGGAAGATGTCCTTGAACCTGGAGATTTGGGACCCATGCGATGGGTACCACGCAGTATTACTTTAAAGGGTCTGCGTTTGCTCACCCAACCTCACCAAACCTCTCAGCCCCAAGAGTGTCCACCCTTATGTCTCATCCAGCTGTGGGTCTAGATATGGTCAATCCAGGTTGCATCACAGCCCCTGAACGCATTGTGTAAGAATTTCTCTCTCTTTCACTGTCTTTGTTTCATGGGTTTTACGAAGTAATTTATTTTTATACTGGGGTTTAGCTGCTTTTCACTGCTGTGTTTATGCCGCTTTACACCCACTTGACACACTAACAGAGAGATATCAATACATAGGTTTGAAGATTATTACTAGTCAGATATATTCTTGTGCGGTGAATAGGGCGTGTTGAGTCCAGTTCTCTGAGCAAGGAGAAGGTCTTGTCTATTACATATTGGGTTTATGGAACGGTATCTGAGCTAATTTGAAATGCTTGTTTTATGTATCACCCCACCTCACCTTTCCCGTTAAGCAGCCATAGTGTGTTTTCTGCATGTGTGACTCTGTTCTGTTTTGTAATTCAGTTCAAGTGTAACGGTTTTTACATTCCCTCTATAAGTGATACCTTATGAGAAGTGTCCTTTTCTGTGTGACTTATTTCACTTAGAATCGTCGAACCTAAATCCACTCATCATGCTGCTACTAGCCTTATGACATTGATTTCATGGCTGAGTGATATTCCATTGTACATAAGGACCACAACTTCTTTATCCATTTTTCTCTTTACTGGGATATTGAAGGTGGAATGAAGTGGAGGTCCTTTTCAACAGAGCAGCCCTAAACTTTGTGGTGCTTGTGTCTTGCTGATTTTTCATTTTCCCAATTTATACCCCCATGAGTGGAAGTGCCCTATGCTCTCTAAGCTGTGTTTTTTAGATGTTTCAGGACACATCGTACACTTCTCCAGAGTGGCTGTTGGCAATTTACATCCCGCCCATCAGTGTAGCAAGGCTCCCATTTCTCCATGGCCTGTCCTGCATTTCTGGTTTTGAGACTTTTTTCAGCATGGCCCTTTTGACCGATGGGTAGCGAGTCTTCTTTGTAGCGCTGATTTGCCTTTCCAGGTTGCTTGGTTGGCCAAAAAGGGCGTATGCGTTTTTTCCTGAATATATTCAGGAAAAAACGCATACGCCCTTTTTGGCCAAGGGCATCATTGTCAACGTTTTGCCGCTTTTCATGTGCTTTAAAGGCGATTCGAATCTACCTCCTGAAATCTGTTTCCTGCAATTCTGCCTTGATTTAAAATCCTCTTCTTTGCCTTCCCTCAATATATTTGTGGACGAGAGTTATCATTTATAACTCTGCAGGTTTGTGAATTGCAGTGCCCTGACGCTCCATTTTACAACTCGCTTTTTTGGGAACTGGCCGCAAAAGCGCTGGATGGCTTCAGGCCCTGTTCTGGTTCCGGGGGGGATGATGAGCCTGTGGTTAATTCTTCTTCCTGATGGGAAAAGAGAGTGACCTGTGCCTGTCCCAACACCAAGAGCTAGTCTCTCACTGGTTCCCCGTCTTCCCGTTCATCCTGAGGACAAATTGCAACCTGTATGGAACAGGAGGTTAAAAGTGCTGATGCTCCAAATAAGGAGATTGCTAGTAAAGTGGCTGGAATGGCGAACCCGGGCACAAGGAGATGAGAAATGAGGTGCGTTTTAGAAACCTTTCCCCATCACACGGTGTACCATCTTTTTGTTTTCTCATGCATGTTTTCGATGTAGGAAGATGCCCTTGAACCTGGAGATTTGGGACCCATGCGATGGGTACCACGCAGTATTACTTTAAAGGGTCTGCGTTTGCTCACCCAACCTCACCAAACCTCTCAGCCCCAAGAGTGTCCACCCTTATGTCTCATCCAGCTGTGGGTCTAGATATGTTCAATCCAGGTTGCATCACAGCCCCTGAACGCATTGTGTAAGAATTTCTCTCTCTTTCACTGTCTTTGTTTCATGGGTTTTTCGAAGTAATTTATTTTTATAATGGGGTTTAGCTGCTTTTCACTGCTGTGTTTATGCCGCTTTACACCCACTTGACACACTAACAGAGAGATATCAATACATAGGTTTGAAGATTATTACTAGTCAGATATATTCTTGTGTGGTGAATAGGGCGTGTTGAGTCCAGTTCTCTGAGCAAGGAGTAGGTCTTGTCTATTACATATTGGGTTTATGGAACGGTATCTGAGCTAATTTGAAACCCTTGTTTTATGTATCACCCCACCTCACCTTTCCCGTTAAGCAGCCATAGTGTGTTTTCTGCATGTGTGACTCTGTTCTGTTTTGTAATTCAGTTCAAGTGTAACGGTTTTTACATTCCCTCTATAAGTGATACCTTATGAGAAGTGTCCTTTTCTGTGTGACTTATTTCACTTAGAATCGTCGTACCTAAATCCACTCATCATGCTGCTACTAGCCTTATGAGATTGATTTCATGGCTGAGTGATATTCCATTGTACATAAGGACCACAACTTCTGTATCCATTTTTCTCTTTCCTGGGATATTGAAGGTGGAATGAAGTGGAGGTCCTTGTCAACAGAGCAGCCCTAAACTTTGGGGTGCTTGTGTCTTGCTGATTTTTCATTTTCCCAATTTATACCCCCATGAGTGGAAGTGCCCTATGCTCTCTAAGCTGTGTTTTTTAGATGTTTCAGGACACACCGTACACTTCTCCAGAGTGGCTGTTGGCAATTTACATCCTGCCCATCAGTGTAGCAAGGCTCCCATTTCTCCATGGCCTGTCCTGCATTTCTGGTTTTGACACTTTTTTCAGCATGGCCCTTTTGACCGATGGGTAGCGAGTCTTCTTTGTAGTGCTGATTTGCCTTTCCAGGTTGCTTGGTGGGCCAAAAAGGGCGTATGCGTTTTTTCCTGAATATATTCAGGAAAAAACGCATACGCCCTTTTTGGCCAAGGGCATCATTGTCAGCGTTTTGCCGCTTTTCATGTGCTTTAAAGGCGATTCGAATCTACCTCCTGAAATCTGTTTCCTGCAATTCTGCCTTGATTTCAAATCCTCTTCTTTGCCTTCCCTCAATATATTTGTGGACGAGAGTTATCATTTATAACTCTGCAGGTTTGTGAATTGCAGTGCCCTGAAGCTCCATTTTACAACTCGCTTTTTTGGGAGCTGGACGCAAATGCACAGGATGGCTTCAGGCCCTGTTCTGGTTCCGGGGGGGGAGGATGAGCCTGTGGTTAATTCTTCTTCCTGATGGGAAAGTAGAGTGACCTGTTCCTGTCCCAACAAAAAGAGCTAGTCTCTCACTGGTTCCCCGTCTACCCGTTCATCCTCAGGACAAATTGCAACCTGTACGGAACAGGAGGTTAAAGGTGCTGATGCTCCAAGTAGGGAGATTGTTAGTAAAGCGGCTGGAATGGCGACCCCGGGCACAAGGAGAAGAGAAATGAGGTGCGTTTTAGAAACCTTTCCCCATCACATGGTGTACCATCTTTTTGTTTTCTCATGCATGTTTTCGATGTAGGAAGATGTCCTTGAACCTGGAGATTTGGGACCCATGCGATGGGTACCACGCAGTATTACTTTAAAGGGTCTGCGTTTGCTCACCCAACCTCACCAAACCTCTCAGCCCCAAGAGTGTCCACCCTTATGTCTCATCCAGCTGTGGGTCTAGATATGGTCAATCCAGGTTGCATCACAGCCCCTGAACGCATTGTGTAAGAATTTCTCTCTCTTTCACTGTCTTTGTTTCATGGGTTTTTTGAAGTAATTTATTTTTATACTGGGGTTTAGCTGCTTTTCACTGCTGTGTTTATGCCGCTTTACACCCACTTGACACACTAACAGAGAGATATCAATACATAGGTTTTAAGATTATTACTAGTCAGATATATTCTTGTGCGGTGAATAGGGCGTGTTGAGTCCAGTTCTCTGAGCAAGGAGTAGGTCTTGTCTATTACATATGGGGTTTATGGAACGGTATCTGAGCTAATTTGAAGCCCTTGTTTTATGTATCACCCCACCTCACCTTTCCCGTTAAGCAGCCATAGTGTGTTTTCTGCATGTGTGACTCTGTTCTGTTTTGTAATTCAGTTCAAGTGTAACGGTTTTTACATTCCCTCTATCAGTGATACCTTATGAGAAGTGTCCTTTTCTGTGTGACTTATTTCACTTAGAATCGTCGTACCTAAATCCACTCATCATGCTGCTACTAGCCTTATGAGATTGATTTCATGGCTGAGTGATATTCCATTGTACATAAGGACCACAACTTCTGTATCCATTTTTCTCTTTCCTGGGATATTGAAGGTGGAATGAAGTGGAGGTCCTTGTCAACAGAGCAGCCCTAAACTTTGGGGTGCTTGTGTCTTGCTGATTTTTCATTTTCCCAATTTATACCCCCATGAGTGGAAGTGCCCTATGCTCTCTAAGCTGTGTTTTTTAGATGTTTCAGGACACACCGTACACTTCTCCAGAGTGGCTGTTGGCAATTTACATCCTGCCCATCAGTGTAGGAAGGCTCCCATTTCTCCATGGCCTGTCTTGCATTTCTGGTTTAGAGACTTTTTTCAGCATGGCCCTTTTGACCGATGGGTAGCGAGTCTTCTTTGTAGCGCTGATTTGCCTTTCCAGGTTGCTTGGTTGGCCAAAAAGGGCGTATGCGTTTTTTCCTGAATATATTCAGGAAAAAACGCATACGCCCTTTTTGGCCAAGGGCATCATTGTCAACGTTTTGCCGCTTTTCATGTGCTTTAAAGGCGATTCGAATCTACCTCCTGGAATCTGTTTCCTGCAAATCTGCCTTGATTTCAAATCCTCTTCTTTGCCTTCCCTCAATATATTTGTGGAAGAGAGTTATGATTTATAACTCTGCAGGTTTGTGAATTGCAGTGCCCTGAAGCTCCATTTTACAACTCGCTTTTTTGGGAGCTGGCCGCAAAAGCGCAGGATGGCTTCAGGCCCTGTTCTGGTTCCCGGGGGGTGGATGAGCCTGTGGTTAATTCTTCTTCCTGATGGGAAGATAGAGTGACCTGTGCCTGTCCCAACACCAAGAGCTAGTCTCTCACTGGTTCCCCGTCTACCCGTTCATCCTCAGGACAAATTGCAACCAGTACGGAACAGGAGGTTAAAGGTGCTGATGCTCCAAGTAGGGAGATTGTTAGTAAAGCGGCTGGAATGGCCAACCCGGGCACAAGGAGAAGAGAAATGAGGTGCGTTTTAGAAACCTTTCCCCATCACATGGTGTACCATCATTTTGTTTTCTCATGCATGTTTTCGATGTAGGAAGATGTCCTTGAACCTGGAGATTTGGGACCCATGCGATGGGTACCACGCAGTATTACTTTAAAGGGTCTGCGTTTGCTCACCCAACCTCAACAAACCTCTCAGCCCCAAGAGTGTCCACCCTTATGTCTCATCCAGCTGTGGGTCTAGATATGGTCAATCCAGGTTGCATCACAGCCCCTGAACGCATTGTGTAAGAATTTCACTCTCTTTCACTGTCTTTGTTTCATGGGTTTTTCGAAGTAATTTATTTTTATACTGGGGTTTAGCTGCTTTTCACTGCTGTGTTTATGCCGCTTTACACCCACTTGACACACTAACAGAGAGATATCAATACATAGGTTTTAAGATTATTACTAGTCAGATATATTCTTGTGCAGTGAATAGGGCCTGTTGAGTCCAGTTCTCTGAGCAAGGAGTAGGTCTTGTCTATTACATATTGGGTTTATGGAACGGTATCTGAGCTAATTTGAAACCCTTGTTTTATGTATCACCCCACCTCACCTTTCCCGTTAAGCAGCCATAGTGTGTTTTCTGCATGTGTGACTCTGTTCTGTTTTGTAATTCAGTTCAAGTGTAACGCTTTTTACATTCCCTCTATAAGTGATACCTTATGAGAAGTGTCCTTTTCTGTGTGACTTATTTCACTTAGAATCGTCGTACCTAAATCCACTCATCATGCTGCTACTAGCCTTATGACATTGATTTCATGGCTGAGTGATATTCCATTGTGCATAAGGACCACAACTTCTTTATCCATTTTTCTCTTTCCTGGGATATTGAAGGTGGAATGAAGTGGAGGTCCTTGTCAACAGAGCAGCCCTAAACTTTGGGGTGTTTGTGTCTTGCTGATTTTTCATTTTCCCAATTTATACACCCATGAGTGGAAGTGCCCTATGCTCTCTAAGCTGTGTTTTTTAGATGTTTCAGGACACACTGTACACTCCTCCAGAGTGGCTGTTGGCAATTTACATCCCGCCCATCAGTGTAGCAAGGCTCCCAATTCTCCATGGCCTGTCCTGCATTTCTGGTTTTGAGACTTTTTTCAGCATGGCCCTTTTGACCGATGGGTAGCGAGTCTTCTTTGTTGCCCTGATTTGCCTTTCCAGGTTGTTTGGTTGGCCAAAAAGGGCGTATGCATTTTTTCCTGAATATATTCAGGAAAAAACACATACGCCCTTTTTGGCCAAGGGCATCATTGTCAACGTTTTGCCGCTTTTCATGTGCTTTAAAGGCGATTCGAATCTACCTCCTGAAATCTGTTTCCTGCAATTCTGCCTTGATTTCAAATCCTCTTCTTTGCCTTCCCTCAATATATTTGTGGACGAGAGTTATCATTTATATCTCTGCAGGTTTGTGAATTGCAGTGCCCTGAAGCTCCATTTTACAACTCGCTTTTTTGGGAGCTGGCCGCAAAAGCGCAGGATGGCTTCAGGCCCTGTTCTGGTTCCGGGGGGGGGAGGATGAGCCTGTGGTTAATTCTTCTTCCTGATGGGAAAGTAGAGTGACCTGTTCCTGTCCCAACAAAAAGAGCTAGTCTCTCACTGGTTCCCCGTCTACCCGTTCATCCTCAGGACAAATTGCAACCTGTACGGAACAGGAGGTTAAAGGTGCTGATGCTCCAAGTAGGGAGATTGTTAGTAAAGCGGCTGGAATGGCGACCCCGGGCACAAGGAGAAGAGAAATGAGGTGCGTTTTAGAAACCTTTCCCCATCACATGGTGTACCATCTTTTTGTTTTCTCATGCATGTTTTCGATGTAGGAAGATGTCCTTGAACCTGGAGATTTGGGACCCATGCGATGGGTACCACGCAGTATTACTTTAAAGGGTCTGCGTTTGCTCACCCAACCTCACCAAACCTCTCAGCCCCAAGAGTGTCCACCCTTATGTCTCATCCAGCTGTGGGTCTAGATATGGTCAATCCAGGTTGCATCACAGCCCCTGAACGCATTGTGTAAGAATTTCTCTCTCTTTCACTGTCTTTGTTTCATGGGTTTTACGAAGTAATTTATTTTTATACTGGGGTTTAGCTGCTTTTCACTGCTGTGTTTATGCCGCTTTACACCCACTTGACACACTAACAGAGAGATATCAATACATAGGTTTGAAGATTATTACTAGTCAGATATATTCTTGTGCGGTGAATAGGGCGTGTTGAGTCCAGTTCTCTGAGCAAGGAGAAGGTCTTGTCTATTACATATTGGGTTTATGGAACGGTATCTGAGCTAATTTGAAATGCTTGTTTTATGTATCACCCCACCTCACCTTTCCCGTTAAGCAGCCATAGTGTGTTTTCTGCATGTGTGACTCTGTTCTGTTTTGTAATTCAGTTCAAGTGTAACGGTTTTTACATTCCCTCTATAAGTGATACCTTATGAGAAGTGTCCTTTTCTGTGTGACTTATTTCACTTAGAATCGTCGAACCTAAATCCACTCATCATGCTGCTACTAGCCTTATGACATTGATTTCATGGCTGAGTGATATTCCATTGTACATAAGGACCACAACTTCTTTATCCATTTTTCTCTTTACTGGGATATTGAAGGTGGAATGAAGTGGAGGTCCTTTTCAACAGAGCAGCCCTAAACTTTGTGGTGCTTGTGTCTTGCTGATTTTTCATTTTCCCAATTTATACCCCCATGAGTGGAAGTGCCCTATGCTCTCTAAGCTGTGTTTTTTAGATGTTTCAGGACACATCGTACACTTCTCCAGAGTGGCTGTTGGCAATTTACATCCCGCCCATCAGTGTAGCAAGGCTCCCATTTCTCCATGGCCTGTCCTGCATTTCTGGTTTTGAGACTTTTTTCAGCATGGCCCTTTTGACCGATGGGTAGCGAGTCTTCTTTGTAGCGCTGATTTGCCTTTCCAGGTTGCTTGGTTGGCCAAAAAGGGCGTATGCGTTTTTTCCTGAATATATTCAGGAAAAAACGCATACGCCCTTTTTGGCCAAGGGCATCATTGTCAACGTTTTGCCGCTTTTCATGTGCTTTAAAGGCGATTCGAATCTACCTCCTGAAATCTGTTTCCTGCAATTCTGCCTTGATTTAAAATCCTCTTCTTTGCCTTCCCTCAATATATTTGTGGACGAGAGTTATCATTTATAACTCTGCAGGTTTGTGAATTGCAGTGCCCTGACGCTCCATTTTACAACTCGCTTTTTTGGGAACTGGCCGCAAAAGCGCTGGATGGCTTCAGGCCCTGTTCTGGTTCCGGGGGGGATGATGAGCCTGTGGTTAATTCTTCTTCCTGATGGGAAAAGAGAGTGACCTGTGCCTGTCCCAACACCAAGAGCTAGTCTCTCACTGGTTCCCCGTCTTCCCGTTCATCCTGAGGACAAATTGCAACCTGTATGGAACAGGAGGTTAAAAGTGCTGATGCTCCAAATAAGGAGATTGCTAGTAAAGTGGCTGGAATGGCGAACCCGGGCACAAGGAGATGAGAAATGAGGTGCGTTTTAGAAACCTTTCCCCATCACACGGTGTACCATCTTTTTGTTTTCTCATGCATGTTTTCGATGTAGGAAGATGCCCTTGAACCTGGAGATTTGGGACCCATGCGATGGGTACCACGCAGTATTACTTTAAAGGGTCTGCGTTTGCTCACCCAACCTCACCAAACCTCTCAGCCCCAAGAGTGTCCACCCTTATGTCTCATCCAGCTGTGGGTCTAGATATGTTCAATCCAGGTTGCATCACAGCCCCTGAACGCATTGTGTAAGAATTTCTCTCTCTTTCACTGTCTTTGTTTCATGGGTTTTTCGAAGTAATTTATTTTTATAATGGGGTTTAGCTGCTTTTCACTGCTGTGTTTATGCCGCTTTACACCCACTTGACACACTAACAGAGAGATATCAATACATAGGTTTGAAGATTATTACTAGTCAGATATATTCTTGTGTGGTGAATAGGGCGTGTTGAGTCCAGTTCTCTGAGCAAGGAGTAGGTCTTGTCTATTACATATTGGGTTTATGGAACGGTATCTGAGCTAATTTGAAACCCTTGTTTTATGTATCACCCCACCTCACCTTTCCCGTTAAGCAGCCATAGTGTGTTTTCTGCATGTGTGACTCTGTTCTGTTTTGTAATTCAGTTCAAGTGTAACGGTTTTTACATTCCCTCTATAAGTGATACCTTATGAGAGGTGTCCTTTTCTGTGTGACTTATTTCACTTAGAATCGTCGTACCTAAATCCACTCATCATGCTGCTACTAGCCTTATGAGATTGATTTCATGGCTGAGTGATATTCCATTGTACATAAGGACCACAACTTCTGTATCCATTTTTCTCTTTCCTGGGATATTGAAGGTGGAATGAAGTGGAGGTCCTTGTCAACAGAGCAGCCCTAAACTTTGGGGTGCTTGTGTCTTGCTGATTTTTCATTTTCCCAATTTATACCCCCATGAGTGGAAGTGCCCTATGCTCTCTAAGCTGTGTTTTTTAGATGTTTCAGGACACACCGTACACTTCTCCAGAGTGGCTGTTGGCAATTTACATCCTGCCCATCAGTGTAGCAAGGCTCCCATTTCTCCATGGCCTGTCCTGCATTTCTGGTTTTGACACTTTTTTCAGCATGGCCCTTTTGACCGATGGGTAGCGAGTCTTCTTTGTAGTGCTGATTTGCCTTTCCAGGTTGCTTGGTGGGCCAAAAAGGGCGTATGCGTTTTTTCCTGAATATATTCAGGAAAAAACGCATACGCCCTTTTTGGCCAAGGGCATCATTGTCAGCGTTTTGCCGCTTTTCATGTGCTTTAAAGGCGATTCGAATCTACCTCCTGAAATCTGTTTCCTGCAATTCTGCCTTGATTTCAAATCCTCTTCTTTGCCTTCCCTCAATATATTTGTGGACGAGAGTTATCATTTATAACTCTGCAGGTTTGTGAATTGCAGTGCCCTGAAGCTCCATTTTACAACTCGCTTTTTTGGGAGCTGGACGCAAATGCACAGGATGGCTTCAGGCCCTGTTCTGGTTCCGGGGGGGGAGGATGAGCCTGTGGTTAATTCTTCTTCCTGATGGGAAAGTAGAGTGACCTGTTCCTGTCCCAACAAAAAGAGCTAGTCTCTCACTGGTTCCCCGTCTACCCGTTCATCCTCAGGACAAATTGCAACCTGTACGGAACAGGAGGTTAAAGGTGCTGATGCTCCAAGTAGGGAGATTGTTAGTAAAGCGGCTGGAATGGCGACCCCGGGCACAAGGAGAAGAGAAATGAGGTGCGTTTTAGAAACCTTTCCCCATCACATGGTGTACCATCTTTTTGTTTTCTCATGCATGTTTTCGATGTAGGAAGATGTCCTTGAACCTGGAGATTTGGGACCCATGCGATGGGTACCACGCAGTATTACTTTAAAGGGTCTGCGTTTGCTCACCCAACCTCACCAAACCTCTCAGCCCCAAGAGTGTCCACCCTTATGTCTCATCCAGCTGTGGGTCTAGATATGGTCAATCCAGGTTGCATCACAGCCCCTGAACGCATTGTGTAAGAATTTCTCTCTCTTTCACTGTCTTTGTTTCATGGGTTTTTTGAAGTAATTTATTTTTATACTGGGGTTTAGCTGCTTTTCACTGCTGTGTTTATGCCGCTTTACACCCACTTGACACACTAACAGAGAGATATCAATACATAGGTTTTAAGATTATTACTAGTCAGATATATTCTTGTGCGGTGAATAGGGCGTGTTGAGTCCAGTTCTCTGAGCAAGGAGTAGGTCTTGTCTATTACATATGGGGTTTATGGAACGGTATCTGAGCTAATTTGAAGCCCTTGTTTTATGTATCACCCCACCTCACCTTTCCCGTTAAGCAGCCATAGTGTGTTTTCTGCATGTGTGACTCTGTTCTGTTTTGTAATTCAGTTCAAGTGTAACGGTTTTTACATTCCCTCTATCAGTGATACCTTATGAGAAGTGTCCTTTTCTGTGTGACTTATTTCACTTAGAATCGTCGTACCTAAATCCACTCATCATGCTGCTACTAGCCTTATGAGATTGATTTCATGGCTGAGTGATATTCCATTGTACATAAGGACCACAACTTCTGTATCCATTTTTCTCTTTCCTGGGATATTGAAGGTGGAATGAAGTGGAGGTCCTTGTCAACAGAGCAGCCCTAAACTTTGGGGTGCTTGTGTCTTGCTGATTTTTCATTTTCCCAATTTATACCCCCATGAGTGGAAGTGCCCTATGCTCTCTAAGCTGTGTTTTTTAGATGTCTCAGGACACACCGTACACTTCTCCAGAGTGGCTGTTGGCAATTTACATCCTGCCCATCAGTGTAGCAAGGCTCCCATTTCTCCATGGCCTGTCCTGCATTTCTGGTTTTGAGACTTTTTTCAGCATGGCCCTTTTGACCGATGGGTAGCGTGTCTTCTTTGTTGCCCTGATTTGCCTTTCCAGGTTGCTTGGTTGGCCAAAAAGGGCGTATGCGTTTTTTCCTGAATATATTCAGGAAAAAACGCATACGCCCTTTTTGGCCAAGGGCATCATTGTCAACGTTTTGCCGCTTTTCATGTGCTTTAAAGGCGATTCGAATCTACCTCCTGAAATCTGTTTCCTGCAATTCTGCCTTGATTTCAAATCCTCTTCTTTGCCTTCCCTCAATATATTTGTGGACGAGAGTTATCATTTATAACACTGCAGGTTTGTGAATTGCAGTGCCCTGAAGCTCCATTTTACAACTCGCTTTTTTGGGAGCTGGCCGCAAAAGCGCAGGATGGCTTCAGGCCCTGTTCTGGTTCCGGGGGGGATGATGAGCCTGTGGTTAATTCTTCTTCCTGATGGGAAGATAGAGTGACCTGTGCCTGTCCCAACACCAAGAGCTAGTCTCTCACTGGTTCCCCGTCTACCCGTTCATCCTCAGGACAAATTGCAACCTGTACGGAACAGGAGGTTAAAGGTGCTGATGCTCCAAGTAGGGAGATTGTTAGTAAAGCGGCTGGAATGGCCAACCCGGGCACAAGGAGAAGAGAAATGATGTGCGTTTTAGAAACCTTTCCCCATCACACGGTGTACCATCATTTTGTTTTCTCATGCATGTTTTCGATGTAGGAAGATGTCCTTGAATCTGGAGATTTGGGACCCATGCGATGGGTACCACGCAGTATTACTTTAAAGGGTCTGCGTTTGCTCACCCAACCTCAACAAACCTCTCAGCCCCAAGAGTGTCCACCCTTACGTCTCATCCAGCTGTGGGTCTAGATATGGTCAATCCAGGTTGCATCACAGCCCCTGAACGCATTGTGTAAGAATTTCTCTCTCTTTCACTGTCTTTGTTTCATGGGTTTTACGAAGTAATTTATTTTTATACTGGGGTTTAGCTGCTTTTCACTGCTGTGTTTATGCTGCTTTACACCCACTTGACACACTAACAGAGAGATATCAATACATAGGTTTTAAGATTATTACTAGTCAGATATATTCTTGTGCGGTGAATAGGGCGTGTTGAGTCCAGTTCTCTGAGCAAGGAGTAGGTCTTGTCTATTACATATTGGGTTTATGGAACGGTATCTGAGCTAATTTGAAACGCTTGTTTTATGTATCACCCCACCTCACCTTTCCCTTTAAGCAGCCATAGTGTGTTTTCTGCATGTGTGACTCTGTTCTGTTTTGTAATTCAGTTCAAGTGTAACGGTTTTTACATTCCCTCTATAAGTGATACCTTATGAGAAGTGTCCTTTTCTGTGTGACTTATTTCACTTAGAATCGTCGTACCTAAATCCACTCATCATGCTGCTACTAGCCTTATGACATTGATTTCATGGCTGAGTGATATTCCATTGTACATAAGGACCACAACTTCTTTATCCATTTTTCTCTTTCCTGGGATATTGAAGGTGGAATGAAGTGGAGGTCCTTTTCAACAGAGCAGCCCTAAACTTTGGGGTGCTTGTGTCTTGCTGATTTTTCATTTTCCCAATTTATACCCACATGAGTGGAAGTGCCCTATGCTCTCTAAGCTGTGTTTTTCAGATGTTTCAGGACACACCGTACACTTCTCCAGAGTGGCTGTTGGCAATTTACATCCCGCCCATCAGTGTAGCAAGGCTCCCATTTCTCCATGGCCTGTCCTGCATTTCTGGTTTTGAGACTTTTTTCAGCATGGCCCTTTTGACCGATGGGTAGCGAGTCTTCTTTGTAGCGCTGATTTGCCTTTCCAGGTTGCTTGGTTGGCCAAAAAGGGCGTATGCGTTTTTTCCTGAATATATTCAGGAAAAAACGCATACGCCCTTTTTGGCCAAGGGCATCATTGTCAACGTTTTGCCGCTTTTCATGTGCTTTAAAGGCGATTCGAATCTACCTCCTGAAATCTGTTTCCTGCAATTCTGCCTTGATTTCAAATCCTCTTCTTTGCCTTCCCTCAATATATTTGTGGACGAGAGTTATCATTTATAACTCTGCAGGTTTGTGAATTGCAGTGCCCTGAAGCTCCATTTTACAACTCGCTTTTTTGGGAGCTGGCCGCAAAAGCGCTGGATGGCTTCAGGCCCTGTTCTGGTTCCGGGGGGGATGATGAGCCTGTGGTTAATTCTTCTTCCTGATGGGAAAATAGAGTGACCTGTGCCTGTCCCAACACCAAGAGCTAGTCTCTCACTGGTTCCCCGTCTTCCCGTTCATCCTCAGGACAAATTGCAACCTGCACGGAGCAGGAGGTTAAAGGTGCTGATGCTCCAAATAAGGAGATTGCTAGTAAAGCGGCTGGAATGGAGAACCCGGGCACAAGGAGATGAGAAATGAGGTGCGTTTTAGATATTTTTTCCCATCACACGGTGTACCATCATCTGGGTTTCTAGTGTATGTTTTCGATGTCGGAAGATGCCCTTGAACCTGGAGATTTGGGACCCATGGGATGGGTACCACGCAGTATTACTTTAAAGGGTCTGCGTTTGCTCACCCAACCTCACCAAACCTCTCAGCCCCAAGAGTGTCCACCCTTATGTCTCATCCAGCTGTGGGTCTAGATATGGTCAATCCAGGTTGCATCACAGCCCCTGAACGCATTGTGTAAGAATTTCTCTTTCTTTCACTGTCTTTGTTTCATGGGTGTTTCAAAGTAATTTATTTTTATAATGGGGTTTAGCTGCTTTTCACTGCTGTGTTTATGCTGCTTTACACCCACTTGACACACTAACAGAGAGATATCAATACATAGGTTTTAAGATTATTACTAGTCAGATATATTCTTGTGTGGTGAATAGGGCGTGTTGAGTCCAGTTCTCTGAGCAAGGAGTAGGTCTTGTCTATTACATATTGGGTTTATGGAACGGTATCTGAGCTAATTTGAAACCCTTGGTTTATGTATCACCCCACCTCACCTTTCCCGATAAGCAGCCATAGTGTGTTTTCTGCATGTGTGACTCTGTTCTGTTTTGTAATTCAGTTCAAGTGTAACAGTTTTTACATTCCCTCTATAAGTGATACCTTATGAGAAGTGTCCTTTTCTGTGTGACTTATTTCACTTAGAATCGTCGTACCTAAATCCACTCATCATGCTGCTACTAGCCTTATGACATTGATTTCATGGCTGAGTGATATTCCTTTGTACATAAGGACCACAACTTCTTTATCCATTTTTCTCTTTCCTGGGATATTGAAGGTGGAATGAAGTGGAGGTCCTTGTCAACAGAGCAGCCCTAAACTTTGGGGTGCTTGTGTCTTGCTGATTTTTCATTTTCCCAATTTATACCCCCATGAGTGGAAGTGCCCTATGCTCTCTAAGCTGTGTTTTTTAGATGTTTCAGGACACACCGTACACTTCTCCAGAGTGGCTGTTGGCAATTTACATCACGCCCATCAGTGTAGCAAGGCTCCCATTTCTCCATGGCCTGTCCTGCATTTCTGGTTTTGAGACATTTTTCAGCATGGCCCTTTTGACCGATGGGTAGCGAGTCTTCTTTGTAGCCCTGATTTGCCTTTCCAGGTTGCTTGGTTGGCGAAAAAGGGCGTATGGGTTTTTTCCTGAATATATTCAGGAAAAAACGCATACGCCCTTTTTGGCCAAGGGCATCATTGTCAACGTTTTGCCGCTTTTCATGTGCTTTAAAGGCGATTCGAATCTACCTCCTGAAATCTGTTTCCTGCAATTCTGCCTTGATTTCAAATCCTCTTCTTTGCCTTCCCTCAATATATTTGTGGACGAGAGTTATCATTTATAACTCTGCAGGTTTGTGAATTGCAGTGCCCTGAAGCTCCATTTTACAACTCGCTTTTTTGGGAGCTGGCCGCAAAAGCGCTGGATGGCTTCAGGCCCTGTTCTGGTTCCGGGGGGGATGATGAGCCTGTGGTGAATTCTTCTTCCTGATGGGAAAATAGAGTGACCTGTGCCTGTGCCAACAACAAGAGCTAGTCTCTCACTGGTTCCCCGTCTACCCGTTCATCCTCAGGACAAATTGCAACCTGTACGGAACAGGAGGTTAAAGGTGCTGATGCTCCAAGTAGGGAGATTGTTAGTAAAGCGTTTGGAATGGCGACACCGGGCACAAGGAGAAGAGAAATGAGGTGCGTTTTAGAAACCTTTCCCCATCACATGGTGTACCATCTTTTTGTTTTCTCATGCATGTTTTCGATGTAGGAAGATGTCCTTGAACCTGGAGATTTGGGACCCATGCGATGGGTACCACGCAGTATTACTTTAAAGGGTCTGCGTTTGCTCACCCAACCTCACCAAAACTCTCAGCCCCAAGAGTGTCCACCCTTATGTCTCATCCAGCTGTGGGTCTAGATATGGTCAATCCAGGTTGCATCACAGCCCCTGAACGCATTGTGTAAGAATTTCTCTCTCTTTCACTATCTTTGTTTCATGGGTTTTTCGAAGTAATTTATTTTTATACTGGGGTTTAGCTGCTTTTCACTGCTGTGTTTATGCCGCTTTACACCCACTTGACACACTAACAGAGAGATATCAATACATAGGTTTTAAGATTATTACTAGTCAGATATATTCTTGTGCGGTGAATAGGGCGTGTTGAGTCCAGTTCTCTGAGCAAGGAGTAGGTATTGTCTATTACATATTGGGTTTATGGAACGGTATCTGAGCTAATTTGAAACGCTTGTTTTATGTATCACCCCACCTCACCTTTCCGGTTCAGCAGCCATAGTGTGTTTTCTGCATGTGTGACTCTGTTCTGTTTTGTAATTCAGTTCAAGTGTAACGGTTTTTACATTCCCTCTATAAGTGATACCTTATGAAAAGTGTCCTTTTCTGTGTGACTTATTTCACTTAGAATCATCGTACCTAAATCAACTCATCATGCTGCTACTCCCTTATGACATTGATTTCATGGCTGAGTGATATTCCATTGTACATAAGGACCACAACTTCTTTATCCATTTTTCCCTTTCCTGGGATATTGAAGGTGGAATGAAGTGGAGGTCCTTGTCAACAGAGCAGCCCTAAACTTTGGGGTGCTTGTGTCTTGCTGATTTTTCATTTTCCCAATTTATACCCCCATGAGTGGAAGTGCCCTATGCTCTCTAAGCTGTGTTTTTCAGATGTTTCAGGACACACCGTACACTTCTCCAGAGTGGCTGTTGGCAATTTACATCTCGCCCATCAGTGTAGCAACGCTCCCATTTTTCCATGGCCTGTCCTGCATTTCTGGTTTTGACACGTTTTTCAGCATGGCCCTTTTGACCGATGGGTAGCGAGTCTTCTTTGTAGCGCTGATTTGCCTTTCCAGGTTGCTTGGTTGGCCAAAAAGGGCGTTTGCGTTTTTTCCTGAATATATTCAGGAAAAACCGCATACGACCTTTTTGGCCAAGGGCATCATTGTCAACGTTTTGCCGCTTTTCATGTGCTTTAAAGGCGATTCGTATCTACCTCCTGAAATCTGTTTCCTGCAATTCTGCGTTGATTTCAAATCCTCTTCTTTGCCTTCCCTCAATATATTTGTGGACGAGAGTTATCATTTATAACTGCAGGTTTGTGAATTGCAGTGCCCTGAAGCTCCATTTTACAACTCGCTTTTTTGGGAGCTGACCGCAAAAGCGCAGGATGGCTTCAGGCCCTGTTCTGATTCCGGCGGGAGGATGAGCCTGTGGTTAATTCTTCTTCCTGATGGGAAAATAGAGTGACCTGTGCCTGTCCCAACACCAAGAGCTAGTCTCTCACTGGTTCCCCGTCTACCCGTTCATCCTCAGGACAAATTGCAACCTGTACGGAACAGGAGGTTAAAGGTGCTAATGCTGCAAGTAGGGAGATTGTTAGTAAAGCGGCTGGAATGGCGAACCCGGGCACAAGGAGAAGAGAAATGAGGTGCGTTTTAGAAGCCTTTCCCCATCACACGGTGTACCATCTTCTGGGTTTCTCATGCATGTTTTCGATGTAGGAAGATGCCCTTGAACCTGGAGATTTGGGACCCATGCGATGGGTACCACGCAGTATTACTTTAAAGGGTCTGCGTTTGCTCACCCAACCTCACCAAACCTCTCAGCCCCAAGAGTGTCCACCCTTATGTCTCATCCAGCTGTGCGTCTAGATATGGTCAATCCAGGTTGCATCACAGCCCCTGAACGCATTGTGTAAGAATTTCTCTCTCTTTCACTGTCTTTGTTTCATGGGTGTTTCAAAGTAATTTATTTTTATAATGGGGTTTAGCTGCTTTTCACTGCTGTGTTTATGCCGCTTTACACCCACTTGACACACTAACAGAGAGATATCAATACATAGGTTTTACGATTATTATTAGTCAGATATATTCTTGTGTGGTGAATAGGGCGTGTTGAGTCCAGTTCTCTGAGCAAGGAGTAGGTCTTGTCTATTACATATTGGGTTTATGGAACGGTATCTGAGCTAATTTGATACCCTTGTTTTATGTATCACCCCACCTCACCTTTCCCGTTAAGCAGCCATAGTGTGTTTTCTGCATGTGTGACTCTGTTCTGTTTTGTAATTCAGTTCAAGTGTAACGGTTTTTACATTCCCTCTATCAGTGATACCTTATGAGAAGTGTCCTTTTCTGTGTGACTTATTTCACTTAGAATCGTCGTACCTAAATCCACTCATCATGCTGCTACTAACCTTACGGCATTGATTTCATGGCTGAGTGATATTCCATTGTACATAAGGACCACAACTTCTTTATCCATTTTTCTCTTTCCTGGGATATTGAAGGTGGAATGAAGTGGAGGTCCTGGTCAACAGAGCAGCCCTAAACTTTGGGGTGCTTGTGTCTTGCTGATTTTTAATTTTCCCAATTTATACCCCCATGAGTGGAAGTGCCCTATGCTCTCTAAGCTGTGTTTTTCAGATGTTTCAGGACTCACCGGACACTTCTCCAGAGTGGCTCTTGGCAATTTACATCCCGCCCATCAGTGTAGCAAGGCTCCCATTTCTCCATGGCCTGTCCTGCATTTGTGGTTTTGACACTTTTTTCAGCATGGCCCTTTTGACCGATGGGAAGCGAGACTTCTTTGTAGCGCTGATTTGCCTTTCCAGGTTGCTTGGTTGGCCAAAAAGGGCGTATGCGTTTTTTCCTGAATATATTCAGGAAAAAACGCATACGCCCTTTTTGGCCAAGGGCATCATTGTCAACGTTTTGCCGCTTTTCATGTGCTTTAAAGGCGATTCGTATCTACCTCCTGAAATCTGTTTCCTGCAAATCTGCCTTGATTTCAAATCCTCTTCTTTGCCTTCCCTCAATATATTTGTGGACGAGAGTTATCATTTATAACTCTGCAGGTTTGTGAATTGCAGTGCCCTGAACCTCCGTTTTACAACTCGTTTTTATGGGAGCTGGCCGCAAAATCGCAGAATGGCTTCAGGCCCTGTTCTGGTTCCGGGGGGCAGGCTGAGCCTGTGGTTAATTCTTCTTTCTGATGGGAAAATAGAGTGACCTGTGCCTGTCCCAACACCAAGAGCTAGTCTCTCGTTGGTTCCACGTCTTCCCGTTTATCCTCAGGACAAATTGCAACCTGTACGGAACAGGAGGTTAAAGGTGCTGATGCTCCAAGTAGGGAGCTTGCTAGTAAAGCGGCTGGAATGGCGAACCCGGGCACAAGGAGATGAGAAATGAGGTGCGTTTTAGAAACCTTTCCCCATCACACGGTGTACCATCTTCTGGGTTTCTCATACATGTTTTGGATGTAGGAAGATGCCCTTGAACCTGGAGATTTGGGACCCATGCGATGGGTACCACGCACTATTACTTTAAAGGGTCTGCGTTTGCTCACCCAACCTCACAAAACCTCTCAGCCCCAAGAGTGTCCACCCTTATGTCTCATCCAGCTGTGCGTCTAGATATGGTCAATCCAGTTTGCATCACAGCCCCTGAACGCATTGTGTAAGAATTTCTCTCTCTTTCACTGTCTTTGTTTCATGGGTGTTTCAAAGTAATTTATTTTTATAATGGGGTTTAGCTGCTTTTCACTGCTGTGTTTATGCCGCTTTACTCCCACTTGACACACTAACAGAGAGATATCAATACATAGGTTTTACGATTATTATTAGTCAGATATATTCTTGTGCGGTGAATAGGGCGTGTTGAGTCCAGTTCTCTGAGCAAGGAGTAGGTCTTGTCTATTACATATTGGGTTTATGGAACGGTATCTGAGCTAATTTGATACCCTTGTTTTATGTATCACCCCACCTCACCTTTCCCGTTAAGCAGCCATAGTGTGTTTTCTGCATGTGTGACTCTGTTCTGTTTTGTAATTCAGTTCAAGTGTAACGGTTTTTACATTCCCTCTATC
Organism: Balaenoptera borealis; assembly: GCF_965194805.1. Lineage (NCBI taxonomy): Eukaryota > Metazoa > Chordata > Mammalia > Artiodactyla > Balaenopteridae > Balaenoptera > Balaenoptera borealis. Next base: position 750,933 of record NW_028123938.1, on the reverse strand, counting down.
AGTGATACCTTATGAGAAGTGTCCTTTTCTGTGTGACTTATTTCACTTAGAATCGTCGTACCTAAATCCACTCATCATGCTGCTACTAACCTTACGGCATTGATTTCATGGCTGAGTGATATTCCATTGTACATAAGGACCACAACTTCTTTATCCATTTTTCCCTTTCCTGGGATATTTAAGGTGGAATGAAGTGGAGGTCCTTGTCAACAGAGCAGCCCTCAACTTTGGGGTGCTTGTGTCTTGCTGATTTTTCATTTTCCCAATTTATACCCCCATGAGTGGAAGTGCCCTATGCTCTCTAAGCTGTGTTTTTTAGATGTTTCAGGACACACCGTACACTTCTCCAGAGTGGCTGTTGGCAATTTACATCTCGCCCATCAGTGTAGCAAGGCTCCCATTTTTCCATGGCCTGTCCTGCATTTCTGGTTTTGACACGTTTTTCAGCATGGCCCTTTTGACCGATGGGTAGCGAGTCTTCTTTGTAGCGCTGATTTGCCTTTCCAGGTTGCTTGGTTGGCCAAAAAGGGCGTATGCTTTTTTTCCTGAATATATTCAGGAAAAACCGCATACGACCTTTTTGGCCAAGGGCATCATTGTCAACGTTTTGCCGCTTTTCATGTGCTTTAAAGGCGATTCGAATCTACCTCCTGAAATCTGTTTCCTGCAATTCTGACTTGATTTCAAATCCTCTTCTTTGCCTTCCCTCAATATATTTGTGGACGAGAGTTATCATTTATAACTCTGCAGGTTTGTGAATTGCAGTGCCCTGAAGCTCCATTTTACAACTCGCTTTTTTGGGAGCTGACCGCAAAAGCGCAGGATGGCTTCAGGCCCTGTTCTGATTCCGGCGGGAGGATGAGCCTGTGGTTAATTCTTCTTCCTGATGGGAAAATAGAGTGACCTGTGCCTGTCCCAACACCAAGAGCTAGTCTCTCACTGGTTCCCCGTCTACCCGTTCATCCTCAGGACAAATTGCAACCTGTACGGAACAGGAGGTTAAAGGTGCTAATGCTGCAAGTAGGGAGATTGTTAGTAAAGCGGCTGGAATGGCGAACCCGGGCACAAGGAGAAGAGAAATGAGGTGCGTTTTAGAAACCTTTCCCCATCACATGGTGTACCATCTTTTTGTTTTCTCATGCATGTTTTCGATGTAGGAAGATGCCCTTGAACCTGGAGATTTGGGACCCATGCGATGGGTACCACGCAGTATTACTTTAAAGGGTCTGCGTTTGCTCACCCTACCTCACCAAACGTCTCAACCACAAGAGTGTCCACCCTTATGTCTCATCCAGCTGTGCGTCTAGATATGGTCAATCCAGGTTGCATCACAGCCCCTGAACGCATTGTGTAAGAATTTCTCTCTCTTTCACTGTCTTTGTTTCATGGGTTTTTCGAAGTAATTTATTTTTATAATGGGGTTTAGCTGCTTTTCACTGCTGTGTTTATGCCGCTTTACACCCACTTGACACACTAACAGAGAGATATCAATACATAGGTTTTAAGATTATTACTAGTCAGATATATTCTTGTGCGGTGAATAGGGCGTGTTGAGTCCAGTTCTCTGAGCAAGGAGTAGGTCTTGTCTATTACATATTGGGTTTATGGAACGGTATCTGAGCTAATTTGAAACCCTTGTTTTATGTATCACCCCACCTCACCTTTCCCGTTAAGCAGCCATAGTGTGTTTTCTGCATGTGTGACTCTGTTCTGTTTTGTAATTCAGTTCAAGTGTAACGGTTTTTACATTCCCTCTATAAGTGATACCTTATGAGAAGTGTCCTTTTCTGTGTGACTTATTTCACTTAGAATCGTCGTACCTAAATCCACTCATCATGCTGCTACTAGCCTTATGACATTGATTTCATGGCGAGTGATATTCCATTGTACATATGGACCACAACTTCTTTATCCATTTTTCCCTTTCCTGGGATATTGAAGGAGGAATGAAGTGGAGGTCCTTGTCAACAGAGCAGCCCTAAACTTTGGGGTGCTTGTGTCTTGCTGATTTTCATTTTCCCAGTTTATACCCCCATGAGTGGAAGTGCCCTATGCTCTCTAAGCTGTGTTTTTTAGATGTTTCAGGACTCACCGGACACTTCTCCAGAGTGGCTCTTGGCAATTTACATCCCGCCCATCAGTGTAGCATGGCTCCCATTTCTCCATGGCCTGTCCTGCATTTCTGGTTTTGACACTTTTTTCAGCATGGCCCTTTTGACCGATGGGAAGCGAGACTTCTTTGTAACGCTGATTTGCCTTTCCAGGTTGCTTGGTTGGCCAAAAAGGGCGTATGCGTTTTTTCCTGAATATATTAAGGAAAAAACACATACGCCCTTTTTGGCCAAGGGCATCATTGTCAACGTTTTGCCGCTTTTCATGTGCTTTAAAGGCGATTCGTATCTACCTCCTGAAATCTGTTTCCTGCAATTCTGCCTTGATTTCAAATCCTCTTCTTTGCCTTCCCTCAATATATTTGTGGACGAGAGTTATCATTTATAACTCTGCAGGTTTGTGAATTGCAGTGCCCTGAACCTCCGTTTTACAACTCGTTTTTATGGGAGCTGGCCGCAAAATCGCAGAATGGCTTCAGGCCCTGTTCTGGTTCCGGGGGGCAGGCTGAGCCTGTGGTTAATTCTTCTTTCTGATGGGAAAATAGAGTGACCTGTGCCTGTCCCAACACCAAGAGCTAGTCTCTCGTTGGTTCCACGTCTTCCCGTTTATCCTCAGGACAAATTGCAACCTGTACGGAACAGGAGGTTAAAGGTGCTGATGCTCCAAGTAGGGAGCTTGCTAGTAAAGCGGCTGGAATGGCGAACCCGGGCACAAGGAGATGAGAAATGAGGTGCGTTTTAGAAATCTTTCCCCATCACACGGTGTACCATCTTCTGGGTTTCTCATGCATGTTTTGGATGTAGGAAGATGCCCTTGAACCTGGAGATTTTGGACCCATGCGATGGGTACCACGCAGTATTACTTTAAAGGGTCTGCGTTTGCTCACCCAACCTCACCAAACCTCTCAGCCCCAAGAGTGTCCACCCTTATGTCTCATCCAGCTGTGCGTCTAGATATGGTCAATCCAGGTTGCATCACAGCCCCTGAACGCATTGTGTAAGAATTTCTCTCTCTTTCACTGTCTTTGTTTCATGGATGTTCCAAAGTAATTTATTTTTATAATGGGGTTTAGCTGCTTTTCACTGCTGTGTTTATGCCGCTTTACACCCACTTGACACACTAACAGAGAGATATCAATACATAGGTTTTACGATTATTATTAGTCAGATATATTCTTGTGCGGTGAATAGGGCGTGTTGAGTCCAGTTCTCTGAGCAAGGAGTAGGTCTTGTCTATTACATATTGGGTTTATGGAACGGTATCTGAGCTAATTTGATACCCTTGTTTTATGTATCACCCCACCTCACCTTTCCCGTTAAGCAGCCATAGTGTGTTTTCTGCATGTGTGACTCTGTTCTGTTTTGTAATTCAGTTCAAGTGTAACGGTTTTTACATTCCCTCTATCAGTGATACCTTATGAGAAGTGTCCTTTTCTGTGTGACTTATTTCACTTAGAATCGTCGTACCTAAATCCACTCATCATGCTGCTACTAACCTTACGGCATTGATTTCATGGCTGAGTGATATTCCATTGTACATAAGGGCCACAACTTCTTTATCCATTTTTCTCTTTCCTGGGATATTGAAGGTGGAATGAAGTAGAGGTCCTGGTCAACAGAGCAGCCCTAAACTTTGGGGTGCTTGTGTCTTGCTGATTTTTAATTTTCCCAAATTATACCCCCATGAGTGGAAGTGCCCTATGCTCTCTAAGCTGTGTTTTTCAGATGTTTCAGGACTCACCGTACACTTCTCCAGAGTGGCTCTTGGCAATTTACATCCCGCCCATCAGTGTAGCAAGGCTCCCATTTCTCCATGGCCTGTCCTGCATTTCTGGTTTTGACACTTTTTTCAGCATGGCCCTTTTGACCGATGGGAAGCGAGACTTCTTTGTAGCGCTGATTTGCCTTTCCAGGTTGCTTGGTTGGCCAAAAAGGGCGTATGCGTTTTTTCCTGAATATATTCAGGAAAAAACGCATACGCCCTTTTTGGCCAAGGGCATCATTGTCAACGTTTTGCCGCTTTTCATGTGCTTTAAAGGCGATTCGTATCTACCTCCTGAAATCTGTTTCCTGCAATTCTGCCTTGATTTCAAATCCTCTTCTTTGCCTTCCCTCAATATATTTGTGGACGAGAGTTATCATTTATAACTCTGCAGGTTTGTGAATTGCAGTGCCCTGAACCTCCGTTTTACAACTCGTTTTTATGGGAGCTGGCCGCAAAATCGCAGAATGGCTTCAGGCCCTGTTCTGGTTCCGGGGGGCAGGCTGAGCCTGTGGTTAATTCTTCTTTCTGATGGGAAAATAGAGTGACCTGTGCCTGTCCCAACACCAAGAGCTAGTCTCTCGTTGGTTCCACGTCTTCCCGTTTATCCTCAGGACAAATTGCAACCTGTACGGAACAGGAGGTTAAAGGTGCTGATGCTCCAAGTAGGGAGCTTGCTAGTAAAGCGGCTGGAATGGCGAACCCGGGCACAAGGAGATGAGAAATGAGGTGCGTTTTAGAAACCTTTCCCCATCACACGGTGTACCATCTTCTGGGTTTCTCATGCATGTTTTGGATGTAGGAAGATGCCCTTGAACCTGGAGATTTGGGACCCATGCGATGGGTACCACGCACTATTACTTTAAAGGGTCTGCGTTTGCTCATCCAACCTCACCAAACCTCTCAGCCCCAAGAGTGTCCACCCTTATGTCTCATCCAGCTGTGCGTCTAGATATGGTCAATCCAGGTTGCATCACAGCCCCTGAACGCATTGTGTAAGAATTTCTCTCTCTTTCACTGTCTTTGTTTCATGGGTGTTTCAAAGTAATTTATTTTTATAATGGGGTTTAGCTGCTTTTCACTGCTGTGTTTATGCCGCTTTACACCCACTTGACACACTAACAGAGATATCAATACATAGGTTTTACGATTATTATTAGTCAGATATATTCTTGTGCGGTGAATAGGGCGTGTTGAGTCCAGTTCTCTGAGCAAGGAGTAGGTCTTGCCTATTACATATTGGGTTTATGGAACGGTATCTGAGCTAATTGGATACCCTTGTTTTATGTATCACCCCACCTCACCTTTCCCGTTAAGCAGCCATAGTGTGTTTTCTGCATGTGTGACTCTGTTCTGTTTTGTAATTCAGTTCAAGTGTAACGGTTTTTACATTCCCTCTATCAGTGATACCTTATGAGAAGTGTCCTTTTCTGTGTGACTTATTTCACTTAGAATCGTCGTACCTAAATCCACTCATCATGCTGCTACTAACCTTACGGCATTGATTTCATGGCTGAGTGATATTCCATTGTACATAAGGACCACAACTTCTTTATCCATTTTTCCCTTTCCTGGGATATTTAAGGTGGAATGAAGTGGAGGTCCTTGTCAACAGAGCAGCCCTAAACTTTGGGGTGCTTGTGTCTTGCTGATTTTTCATTTTCCCAATTTATACCCCCATGAGTGGAAGTGCCCTATGCTCTCTAAGCTGTGTTTTTTAGATGTTTCAGGACACACCGTACACTTCTCCAGAGTGGCTGTTGGCAATTTACATCTCGCCCATCAGTGTAGCAAGGCTCCCATTTCTCCATGGCCTGTCCTGCATTTCTGGTTTTGACACGTTTTTCAGCATGGCCCTTTTGACCGATGGGTAGCGAGTCTTCTTTGTAGCGCTGATTTGCCTTTCCAGGTTGCTTGGTTGGCCAAAAAGGGCGTATGCTTTTTTTCCTGAATATATTCAGGAAAAACCGCATACGACCTTTTTGGCCAAGGGCATCATTGTCAACGTTTTGCCGCTTTTCATGTGCTTTAAAGGCGATTCGAATCTACCTCCTGAAATCTGTTTCCTGCAATTCTGACTTGATTTCAAATCCTCTTCTTTGCCTTCCCTCAATATATTTGTGGACGAGAGTTATCATTTATAACTCTGCAGGTTTGTGAATTGCAGTGCCCTGAAGCTCCATTTTACAACTCGCTTTTTTGGGAGCTGACCGCAAAAGCGCAGGATGGCTTCAGGCCCTGTTCTGATTCCGGCGGGAGGATGAGCCTGTGGTTAATTCTTCTTCCTGATGGGAAAATAGAGTGACCTGTGCCTGTCCCAACACCAAGAGCTAGTCTCTCACTGGTTCCCCGTCTACCCGTTCATCCTCAGGACAAATTGCAACCTGTACGGAACAGGAGGTTAAAGGTGCTAATGCTGCAAGTAGGGAGATTGTTAGTAAAGCGGCTGGAATGGCGAACCCGGGCACAAGGAGAAGAGAAATGAGGTGCGTTTTAGAAACCTTTCCCCATCACATGGTGTACCATCTTTTTGTTTTCTCATGCATGTTTTCGATGTAGGAAGATGCCCTTGAACCTGGAGATTTGGGACCCATGCGATGGGTACCACGCAGTATTACTTTAAAGGGTCTGCGTTTGCTCACCCTACCTCACCAAACGTCTCAACCACAAGAGTGTCCACCCTTATGTCTCATCCAGCTGTGCGTCTAGATATGGTCAATCCAGGTTGCATCACAGCCCCTGAACGCATTGTGTAAGAATTTCTCTCTCTTTCACTGTCTTTGTTTCATGGGTTTTTCGAAGTAATTTATTTTTATAATGGGGTTTAGCTGCTTTTCACTGCTGTGTTTATGCCGCTTTACACCCACTTGACACACTAACAGAGAGATATCAATACATAGGTTTTAAGATTATTACTAGTCAGATATATTCTTGTGCGGTGAATAGGGCGTGTTGAGTCCAGTTCTCTGAGCAAGGAGTAGGTCTTGTCTATTACATATTGGGTTTATGGAACGGTATCTGAGCTAATTTGAAACCCTTGTTTTATGTATCACCCCACCTCACCTTTCCCGTTAAGCAGCCATAGTGTGTTTTCTGCATGTGTGACTCTGTTCTGTTTTGTAATTCAGTTCAAGTGTAACGGTTTTTACATTCCCTCTATAAGTGATACCTTATGAGAAGTGTCCTTTTCTGTGTGACTTATTTCACTTAGAATCGTCGTACCTAAATCCACTCATCATGCTGCTACTAGCCTTATGACATTGATTTCATGGCGAGTGATATTCCATTGTACATATGGACCACAACTTCTTTATCCATTTTTCCCTTTCCTGGGATATTGAAGGAGGAATGAAGTGGAGGTCCTTGTCAACAGAGTAGCCCTAAACTTTGGGGTGCTTGTGTCTTGCTGATTTTCATTTTCCCAGTTTATACCCCCATGAGTGGAAGTGCCCTATGCTCTCTAAGCTGTGTTTTTTAGATGTTTCAGGACTCACCGTACACTTCTCCAGAGTGGCTCTTGGCAATTTACATCCCGCCCATCAGTGTAGCATGGCTCCCATTTCTCCATGGCCTGTCCTGCATTTCTGGTTTTGACACTTTTTTCAGCATGGCCCTTTTGACCGATGGGAAGCGAGACTTCTTTGTAACGCTGATTTGCCTTTCCAGGTTGCTTGGTTGGCCAAAAAGGGCGTATGCGTTTTTTCCTGAATATATTAAGGAAAAAACACATACGCCCTTTTTGGCCAAGGGCATCATTGTCAACGTTTTGCCGCTTTTCATGTGCTTTAAAGGCGATTCGTATCTACCTCCTGAAATCTGTTTCCTGCAATTCTGCCTTGATTTCAAATCCTCTTCTTTGCCTTCCCTCAATATATTTGTGGACGAGAGTTATCATTTATAACTCTGCAGGTTTGTGAATTGCAGTGCCCTGAACCTCCGTTTTACAACTCGTTTTTATGGGAGCTGGCCGCAAAATCGCAGAATGGCTTCAGGCCCTGTTCTGGTTCCGGGGGGCAGGCTGAGCCTGTGGTTAATTCTTCTTTCTGATGGGAAAATAGAGTGACCTGTGCCTGTCCCAACACCAAGAGCTAGTCTCTCGTTGGTTCCACGTCTTCCCGTTTATCCTCAGGACAAATTGCAACCTGTACGGAACAGGAGGTTAAAGGTGCTGATGCTCCAAGTAGGGAGCTTGCTAGTAAAGCGGCTGGAATGGCGAACCCGGGCACAAGGAGATGAGAAATGAGGTGCGTTTTAGAAATCTTTCCCCATCACACGGTGTACCATCTTCTGGGTTTCTCATGCATGTTTTGGATGTAGGAAGATGCCCTTGAACCTGGAGATTTGGGACCCATGCGATGGGTACCACGCAGTATTACTTTAAAGGGTCTGCGTTTGCTCACCCAACCTCACCAAACCTCTCAGCCCCAAGAGTGTCCACCCTTATGTCTCATCCAGCTGTGCGTCTAGATATGGTCAATCCAGGTTGCATCACAGCCCCTGAACGCATTGTGTAAGAATTTCTCTCTCTTTCACTGTCTTTGTTTCATGGATGTTCCAAAGTAATTTATTTTTATAATGGGGTTTAGCTGCTTTTCACTGCTGTGTTTATGCCGCTTTACACCCACTTGACACACTAACAGAGAGATATCAATACATAGGTTTTACGATTATTATTAGTCAGATATATTCTTGTGCGGTGAATAGGGCGTGTTGAGTCCAGTTCTCTGAGCAAGGAGTAGGTCTTGTCTATTACATATTGGGTTTATGGAACGGTATCTGAGCTAATTTGATACCCTTGTTTTATGTATCACCCCACCTCACCTTTCCCGTTAAGCAGCCATAGTGTGTTTTCTGCATGTGTGACTCTGTTCTGTTTTGTAATTCAGTTCAAGTGTAACGGTTTTTACATTCCCTCTATCAGTGATACCTTATGAGAAGTGTCCTTTTCTGTGTGACTTATTTCACTTAGAATCGTCGTACCTAAATCCACTCATCATGCTGCTACTAACCTTACGGCATTGATTTCATGGCTGAGTGATATTCCATTGTACATAAGGGCCACAACTTCTTTATCCATTTTTCTCTTTCCTGGGATATTGAAGGTGGAATGAAGTAGAGGTCCTGGTCAACAGAGCAGCCCTAAACTTTGGGGTGCTTGTGTCTTGCTGATTTTTAATTTTCCCAAATTATACCCCCATGAGTGGAAGTGCCCTATGCTCTCTAAGCTGTGTTTTTCAGATGTTTCAGGACTCACCGTACACTTCTCCAGAGTGGCTCTTGGCAATTTACATCCCGCCCATCAGTGTAGCAAGGCTCCCATTTCTCCATGGCCTGTCCTGCATTTCTGGTTTTGACACTTTTTTCAGCATGGCCCTTTTGACCGATGGGAAGCGAGACTTCTTTGTAGCGCTGATTTGCCTTTCCAGGTTGCTTGGTTGGCCAAAAAGGGCGTATGCGTTTTTTCCTGAATATATTCAGGAAAAAACGCATACGCCCTTTTTGGCCAAGGGCATCATTGTCAACGTTTTGCCGCTTTTCATGTGCTTTAAAGGCGATTCGTATCTACCTCCTGAAATCTGTTTCCTGCAATTCTGCCTTGATTTCAAATCCTCTTCTTTTCCTTCCCTCAATATATTTGTGGACGAGAGTTATCATTTATAACTCTGCAGGTTTGTGAATTGCAGTGCCCTGAACCTCCGTTTTACAACTCGTTTTTATGGGAGCTGGCCGCAAAATCGCAGAATGGCTTCAGGCCCTGTTCTGGTTCCGGGGGGCAGGCTGAGCCTGTGGTTAATTCTTCTTTCTGATGGGAAAATAGAGTGACCTGTGCCTGTCCCAACACCAAGAGCTAGTCTCTCGTTGGTTCCACGTCTTCCCGTTTATCCTCAGGACAAATTGCAACCTGTACGGAACAGGAGGTTAAAGGTGCTGATGCTCCAAGTAGGGAGCTTGCTAGTAAAGCGGCTGGAATGGCGAACCCGGGCACAAGGAGATGAGAAATGAGGTGCGTTTTAGAAACCTTTCCCCATCACACGGTGTACCATCTTCTGGGTTTCTCATGCATGTTTTGGATGTAGGAAGATGCCCTTGAACCTGGAGATTTGGGACCCATGCGATGGGTACCACGCACTATTACTTTAAAGGGTCTGCGTTTGCTCACCCAACCTCACCAAACCTCTCAGCCCCAAGAGTGTCCACCCTTATGTCTCATCCAGCTGTGCGTCTAGATATGGTCAATCCAGGTTGCATCACAGCCCCTGAACGCATTGTGTAAGAATTTCTCTCTCTTTCACTGTCTTTGTTTCATGGGTGTTTCAAAGTAATTTATTTTTATAATGGGGTTTAGCTGCTTTTCACTGCTGTGTTTATGCCGCTTTACACCCACTTGACACACTAACAGAGAGATATCAATACATAGGTTTTACGATTATTATTAGTCAGATATATTCTTGTGCGGTGAATAGGGCGTGTTGAGTCCAGTTCTCTGAGCAAGGAGTAGGTCTTGTCTATTACATATTGGGTTTATGGAACGGTATCTGAGCTAATTTGATACCCTTGTTTTATGTATCACCCCACCTCACCTTTCCCGTTAAGCAGCCATAGTGTGTTTTCTGCATGTGTGACTCTGTTCTGTTTTGTAATTCAGTTCAAGTGTAACGGTTTTTACATTCCCTCTATCAGTGATACCTTATGAGAAGTGTCCTTTTCTGTGTGACTTATTTCACTTAGAATCGTCGTACCTAAATCCACTCATCATGCTGCTACTAACCTTACGGCATTGATTTCATGGCTGAGTGATATTCCATTGTACATAAGGACCACAACTTCTTTATCCATTTTTCCCTTTCCTGGGATATTTAAGGTGGAATGAAGTGGAGGTCCTTGTCAACAGAGCAGCCCTAAACTTTGGGGTGCTTGTGTCTTGCTGATTTTTCATTTTCCCAATTTATACCCCCATGAGTGGAAGTGCCCTATGCTCTCTAAGCTGTGTTTTTTAGATGTTTCAGGACACACCGTACACTTCTCCAGAGTGGCTGTTGGCAATTTACATCTCGCCCATCAGTGTAGCAAGGCTCCCATTTTTCCATGGCCTGTCCTGCATTTCTGGTTTTGACACGTTTTTCAGCATGGCCCTTTTGACCGATGGGTAGCGAGTCTTCTTTGTAGCGCTGATTTGCCTTTCCAGGTTGCTTGGTTGGCCAAAAAGGGCGTATGCTTTTTTTCCTGAATATATTCAGGAAAAACCGCATACGACCTTTTTGGCCAAGGGCATCATTGTCAACGTTTTGCCGCTTTTCATGTGCTTTAAAGGCGATTCGTATCTACCTCCTGAAATCTGTTTCCTGCAATTCTGCCTTGATTTCAAATCCTCTTCTTTGCCTTCCCTCAATATATTTGTGGACGAGAGTTATCATTTATAACTCTGCAGGTTTGTGAATTGCAGTGCCCTGAAGCTCCATTTTACAACTCGCTTTTTTGGGAGCTGACCGCAAAAGCGCAGGATGGCTTCAGGCCCTGTTCTGATTCCGGCGGGAGGATGAGCCTGTGGTTAATTCTTCTTCCTGATGGGAAAATAGAGTGACCTGTGCCTGTCCCAACACCAAGAGCTAGTCTCTCACTGGTTCCCCGTCTACCCGTTCATCCTCAGGACAAATTGCAACCTGTACGGAACAGGAGGTTAAAGGTGCTAATGCTGCAAGTAGGGAGATTGTTAGTAAAGCGGCTGGAATGGCGAACCCGGGCACAAGGAGAAGAGAAATGAGGTGCGTTTTAGAAACCTTTCCCCATCACATGGTGTACCATCTTTTTGTTTTCTCATGCATGTTTTCGATGTAGGAAGATGCCCTTGAACCTGGAGATTTGGGACCCATGCGATGGGTACCACGCAGTATTACTTTAAAGGGTCTGCGTTTGCTCACCCTACCTCACCAAACGTCTCAACCACAAGAGTGTCCACCCTTATGTCTCATCCAGCTGTGCGTCTAGATATGGTCAATCCAGGTTGCATCACAGCCCCTGAACGCATTGTGTAAGAATTTCTCTCTCTTTCACTGTCTTTGTTTCATGGGTTTTTCGAAGTAATTTATTTTTATAATGGGGTTTAGCTGCTTTTCACTGCTGTGTTTATGCCGCTTTACACCCACTTGACACACTAACAGAGAGATATCAATACATAGGTTTTAAGATTATTACTAGTCAGATATATTCTTGTGCGGTGAATAGGGCGTGTTGAGTCCAGTTCTCTGAGCAAGGAGTAGGTCTTGTCTATTACATATTGGGTTTATGGAACGGTATCTGAGCTAATTTGAAACCCTTGTTTTATGTATCACCCCACCTCACCTTTCCCGTTAAGCAGCCATAGTGTGTTTTCTGCATGTGTGACTCTGTTCTGTTTTGTAATTCAGTTCAAGTGTAACGGTTTTTACATTCCCTCTATAAGTGATACCTTATGAGAAGTGTCCTTTTCTGTGTGACTTATTTCACTTAGAATCGTCGTACCTAAATCCACTCATCATGCTGCTACTAGCCTTATGACATTGATTTCATGGCGAGTGATATTCCATTGTACATATGGACCACAACTTCTTTATCCATTTTTCCCTTTCCTGGGATATTGAAGGAGGAATGAAGTGGAGGTCCTTGTCAACAGAGTAGCCCTAAACTTTGGGGTGCTTGTGTCTTGCTGATTTTCATTTTCCCAGTTTATACCCCCATGAGTGGAAGTGCCCTATGCTCTCTAAGCTGTGTTTTTTAGATGTTTCAGGACTCACCGGACACTTCTCCAGAGTGGCTCTTGGCAATTTACATCCCGCCCATCAGTGTAGCATGGCTCCCATTTCTCCATGGCCTGTCCTGCATTTCTGGTTTTGACACTTTTTTCAGCATGGCCCTTTTGACCGATGGGAAGCGAGACTTCTTTGTAACGCTGATTTGCCTTTCCAGGTTGCTTGGTTGGCCAAAAAGGGCGTATGCGTTTTTTCCTGAATATATTAAGGAAAAAACACATACGCCCTTTTTGGCCAAGGGCATCATTGTCAACGTTTTGCCGCTTTTCATGTGCTTTAAAGGCGATTCGTATCTACCTCCTGAAATCTGTTTCCTGCAATTCTGCCTTGATTTCAAATCCTCTTCTTTGCCTTCCCTCAATATATTTGTGGACGAGAGTTATCATTTATAACTCTGCAGGTTTGTGAATTGCAGTGCCCTGAACCTCCGTTTTACAACTCGTTTTTATGGGAGCTGGCCGCAAAATCGCAGAATGGCTTCAGGCCCTGTTCTGGTTCCGGGGGGCAGGCTGAGCCTGTGGTTAATTCTTCTTTCTGATGGGAAAATAGAGTGACCTGTGCCTGTCCCAACACCAAGAGCTAGTCTCTCGTTGGTTCCACGTCTTCCCGTTTATCCTCAGGACAAATTGCAACCTGTACGGAACAGGAGGTTAAAGGTGCTGATGCTCCAAGTAGGGAGCTTGCTAGTAAAGCGGCTGGAATGGCGAACCCGGGCACAAGGAGATGAGAAATGAGGTGCGTTTTAGAAATCTTTCCCCATCACACGGTGTACCATCTTCTGGGTTTCTCATGCATGTTTTGGATGTAGGAAGATGCCCTTGAACCTGGAGATTTGGGACCCATGCGATGGGTACCACGCAGTATTACTTTAAAGGGTCTGCGTTTGCTCACCCAACCTCACCAAACCTCTCAGCCCCAAGAGTGTCCACCCTTATGTCTCATCCAGCTGTGCGTCTAGATATGGTCAATCCAGGTTGCATCACAGCCCCTGAACGCATTGTGTAAGAATTTCTCTCTCTTTCACTGTCTTTGTTTCATGGATGTTCCAAAGTAATTTATTTTTATAATGGGGTTTAGCTGCTTTTCACTGCTGTGTTTATGCCGCTTTACACCCACTTGACACACTAACAGAGAGATATCAATACATAGGTTTTACGATTATTATTAGTCAGATATATTCTTGTGCGGTGAATAGGGCGTGTTGAGTCCAGTTCTCTGAGCAAGGAGTAGGTCTTGTCTATTACATATTGGGTTTATGGAACGGTATCTGAGCTAATTTGATACCCTTGTTTTATGTATCACCCCACCTCACCTTTCCCGTTAAGCAGCCATAGTGTGTTTTCTGCATGTGTGACTCTGTTCTGTTTTGTAATTCAGTTCAAGTGTAACGGTTTTTACATTCCCTCTATCAGTGATACCTTATGAGAAGTGTCCTTTTCTGTGTGACTTATTTCACTTAGAATCGTCGTACCTAAATCCACTCATCATGCTGCTACTAACCTTACGGCATTGATTTCATGGCTGAGTGATATTCCATTGTACATAAGGGCCACAACTTCTTTATCCATTTTTCTCTTTCCTGGGATATTGAAGGTGGAATGAAGTAGAGGTCCTGGTCAACAGAGCAGCCCTAAACTTTGGGGTGCTTGTGTCTTGCTGATTTTTAATTTTCCCAAATTATACCCCCATGAGTGGAAGTGCCCTATGCTCTCTAAGCTGTGTTTTTCAGATGTTTCAGGACTCACCGTACACTTCTCCAGAGTGGCTCTTGGCAATTTACATCCCGCCCATCAGTGTAGCAAGGCTCCCATTTCTCCATGGCCTGTCCTGCATTTCTGGTTTTGACACTTTTTTCAGCATGGCCCTTTTGACCGATGGGAAGCGAGACTTCTTTGTAGCGCTGATTTGCCTTTCCAGGTTGCTTGGTTGGCCAAAAAGGGCGTATGCGTTTTTTCCTGAATATATTCAGGAAAAAACGCATACGCCCTTTTTGGCCAAGGGCATCATTGTCAACGTTTTGCCGCTTTTCATGTGCTTTAAAGGCGATTCGTATCTACCTCCTGAAATCTGTTTCCTGCAATTCTGCCTTGATTTCAAATCCTCTTCTTTTCCTTCCCTCAATATATTTGTGGACGAGAGTTATCATTTATAACTCTGCAGGTTTGTGAATTGCAGTGCCCTGAACCTCCGTTTTACAACTCGTTTTTATGGGAGCTGGCCGCAAAATCGCAGAATGGCTTCAGGCCCTGTTCTGGTTCCGGGGGGCAGGCTGAGCCTGTGGTTAATTCTTCTTTCTGATGGGAAAATAGAGTGACCTGTGCCTGTCCCAACACCAAGAGCTAGTCTCTCGTTGGTTCCACGTCTTCCCGTTTATCCTCAGGACAAATTGCAACCTGTACGGAACAGGAGGTTAAAGGTGCTGATGCTCCAAGTAGGGAGCTTGCTAGTAAAGCGGCTGGAATGGCGAACCCGGGCACAAGGAGATGAGAAATGAGGTGCGTTTTAGAAACCTTTCCCCATCACACGGTGTACCATCTTCTGGGTTTCTCATGCATGTTTTGGATGTAGGAAGATGCCCTTGAACCTGGAGATTTGGGACCCATGCGATGGGTACCACGCACTATTACTTTAAAGGGTCTGCGTTTGCTCACCCAACCTCACCAAACCTCTCAGCCCCAAGAGTGTCCACCCTTATGTCTCATCCAGCTGTGCGTCTAGATATGGTCAATCCAGGTTGCATCACAGCCCCTGAACGCATTGTGTAAGAATTTCTCTCTCTTTCACTGTCTTTGTTTCATGGGTGTTTCAAAGTAATTTATTTTTATAATGGGGTTTAGCTGCTTTTCACTGCTGTGTTTATGCCGCTTTACACCCACTTGACACACTAACAGAGAGATATCAATACATAGGTTTTACGATTATTATTAGTCAGATATATTCTTGTGCGGTGAATAGGGCGTGTTGAGTCCAGTTCTCTGAGCAAGGAGTAGGTCTTGTCTATTACATATTGGGTTTATGGAACGGTATCTGAGCTAATTTGATACCCTTGTTTTATGTATCACCCCACCTCACCTTTCCCGTTAAGCAGCCATAGTGTGTTTTCTGCATGTGTGACTCTGTTCTGTTTTGTAATTCAGTTCAAGTGTAACGGTTTTTACATTCCCTCTATCAGTGATACCTTATGAGAAGTGTCCTTTTCTGTGTGACTTATTTCACTTAGAATCGTCGTACCTAAATCCACTCATCATGCTGCTACTAACCTTACGGCATTGATTTCATGGCTGAGTGATATTCCATTGTACATAAGGACCACAACTTCTTTATCCATTTTTCCCTTTCCTGGGATATTTAAGGTGGAATGAAGTGGAGGTCCTTGTCAACAGAGCAGCCCTAAACTTTGGGGTGCTTGTGTCTTGCTGATTTTTCATTTTCCCAATTTATACCCCCATGAGTGGAAGTGCCCTATGCTCTCTAAGCTGTGTTTTTTAGATGTTTCAGGACACACCGTACACTTCTCCAGAGTGGCTGTTGGCAATTTACATCTCGCCCATCAGTGTAGCAAGGCTCCCATTTTTCCATGGCCTGTCCTGCATTTCTGGTTTTGACACGTTTTTCAGCATGGCCCTTTTGACCGATGGGTAGCGAGTCTTCTTTGTAGCGCTGATTTGCCTTTCCAGGTTGCTTGGTTGGCCAAAAAGGGCGTATGCTTTTTTTCCTGAATATATTCAGGAAAAACCGCATACGACCTTTTTGGCCAAGGGCATCATTGTCAACGTTTTGCCGCTTTTCATGTGCTTTAAAGGCGATTCGTATCTACCTCCTGAAATCTGTTTCCTGCAATTCTGCCTTGATTTCAAATCCTCTTCTTTGCCTTCCCTCAATATATTTGTGGACGAGAGTTATCATTTATAACTCTGCAGGTTTGTGAATTGCAGTGCCCTGAAGCTCCATTTTACAACTCGCTTTTTTGGGAGCTGACCGCAAAAGCGCAGGATGGCTTCAGGCCCTGTTCTGATTCCGGCGGGAGGATGAGCCTGTGGTTAATTCTTCTTCCTGATGGGAAAATAGAGTGACCTGTGCCTGTCCCAACACCAAGAGCTAGTCTCTCACTGGTTCCCCGTCTACCCGTTCATCCTCAGGACAAATTGCAACCTGTACGGAACAGGAGGTTAAAGGTGCTAATGCTGCAAGTAGGGAGATTGTTAGTAAAGCGGCTGGAATGGCGAACCCGGGCACAAGGAGAAGAGAAATGAGGTGCGTTTTAGAAACCTTTCCCCATCACATGGTGTACCATCTTTTTGTTTTCTCATGCATGTTTTCGATGTAGGAAGATGCCCTTGAACCTGGAGATTTGGGACCCATGCGATGGGTACCACGCAGTATTACTTTAAAGGGTCTGCGTTTGCTCACCCTACCTCACCAAACGTCTCAACCACAAGAGTGTCCACCCTTATGTCTCATCCAGCTGTGCGTCTAGATATGGTCAATCCAGGTTGCATCACAGCCCCTGAACGCATTGTGTAAGAATTTCTCTCTCTTTCACTGTCTTTGTTTCATGGGTTTTTCGAAGTAATTTATTTTTATAATGGGGTTTAGCTGCTTTTCACTGCTGTGTTTATGCCGCTTTACACCCACTTGACACACTAACAGAGAGATATCAATACATAGGTTTTAAGATTATTACTAGTCAGATATATTCTTGTGCGGTGAATAGGGCGTGTTGAGTCCAGTTCTCTGAGCAAGGAGTAGGTCTTGTCTATTACATATTGGGTTTATGGAACGGTATCTGAGCTAATTTGAAACCCTTGTTTTATGTATCACCCCACCTCACCTTTCCCGTTAAGCAGCCATAGTGTGTTTTCTGCATGTGTGACTCTGTTCTGTTTTGTAATTCAGTTCAAGTGTAACGGTTTTTACATTCCCTCTATAAGTGATACCTTATGAGAAGTGTCCTTTTCTGTGTGACTTATTTCACTTAGAATCGTCGTACCTAAATCCACTCATCATGCTGCTACTAGCCTTATGACATTGATTTCATGGCGAGTGATATTCCATTGTACATATGGACCACAACTTCTTTATCCATTTTTCCCTTTCCTGGGATATTGAAGGAGGAATGAAGTGGAGGTCCTTGTCAACAGAGCAGCCCTAAACTTTGGGGTGCTTGTGTCTTGCTGATTTTCATTTTCCCAGTTTATACCCCCATGAGTGGAAGTGCCCTATGCTCTCTAAGCTGTGTTTTTTAGATGTTTCAGGACTCACCGGACACTTCTCCAGAGTGGCTCTTGGCAATTTACATCCCGCCCATCAGTGTAGCATGGCTCCCATTTCTCCATGGCCTGTCCTGCATTTCTGGTTTTGACACTTTTTTCAGCATGGCCCTTTTGACCGATGGGAAGCGAGACTTCTTTGTAACGCTGATTTGCCTTTCCAGGTTGCTTGGTTGGCCAAAAAGGGCGTATGCGTTTTTTCCTGAATATATTAAGGAAAAAACACATACGCCCTTTTTGGCCAAGGGCATCATTGTCAACGTTTTGCCGCTTTTCATGTGCTTTAAAGGCGATTCGTATCTACCTCCTGAAATCTGTTTCCTGCAATTCTGCCTTGATTTCAAATCCTCTTCTTTGCCTTCCCTCAATATATTTGTGGACGAGAGTTATCATTTATAACTCTGCAGGTTTGTGAATTGCAGTGCCCTGAACCTCCGTTTTACAACTCGTTTTTATGGGAGCTGGCCGCAAAATCGCAGAATGGCTTCAGGCCCTGTTCTGGTTCCGGGGGGCAGGCTGAGCCTGTGGTTAATTCTTCTTTCTGATGGGAAAATAGAGTGACCTGTGCCTGTCCCAACACCAAGAGCTAGTCTCTCGTTGGTTCCACGTCTTCCCGTTTATCCTCAGGACAAATTGCAACCTGTACGGAACAGGAGGTTAAAGGTGCTGATGCTCCAAGTAGGGAGCTTGCTAGTAAAGCGGCTGGAATGGCGAACCCGGGCACAAGGAGATGAGAAATGAGGTGCGTTTTAGAAATCTTTCCCCATCACACGGTGTACCATCTTCTGGGTTTCTCATGCATGTTTTGGATGTAGGAAGATGCCCTTGAACCTGGAGATTTTGGACCCATGCGATGGGTACCACGCAGTATTACTTTAAAGGGTCTGCGTTTGCTCACCCAACCTCACCAAACCTCTCAGCCCCAAGAGTGTCCACCCTTATGTCTCATCCAGCTGTGCGTCTAGATATGGTCAATCCAGGTTGCATCACAGCCCCTGAACGCATTGTGTAAGAATTTCTCTCTCTTTCACTGTCTTTGTTTCATGGATGTTCCAAAGTAATTTATTTTTATAATGGGGTTTAGCTGCTTTTCACTGCTGTGTTTATGCCGCTTTACACCCACTTGACACACTAACAGAGAGATATCAATACATAGGTTTTACGATTATTATTAGTCAGATATATTCTTGTGCGGTGAATAGGGCGTGTTGAGTCCAGTTCTCTGAGCAAGGAGTAGGTCTTGTCTATTACATATTGGGTTTATGGAACGGTATCTGAGCTAATTTGATACCCTTGTTTTATGTATCACCCCACCTCACCTTTCCCGTTAAGCAGCCATAGTGTGTTTTCTGCATGTGTGACTCTGTTCTGTTTTGTAATTCAGTTCAAGTGTAACGGTTTTTACATTCCCTCTATCAGTGATACCTTATGAGAAGTGTCCTTTTCTGTGTGACTTATTTCACTTAGAATCGTCGTACCTAAATCCACTCATCATGCTGCTACTAACCTTACGGCATTGATTTCATGGCTGAGTGATATTCCATTGTACATAAGGGCCACAACTTCTTTATCCATTTTTCTCTTTCCTGGGATATTGAAGGTGGAATGAAGTAGAGGTCCTGGTCAACAGAGCAGCCCTAAACTTTGGGGTGCTTGTGTCTTGCTGATTTTTAATTTTCCCAAATTATACCCCCATGAGTGGAAGTGCCCTATGCTCTCTAAGCTGTGTTTTTCAGATGTTTCAGGACTCACCGTACACTTCTCCAGAGTGGCTCTTGGCAATTTACATCCCGCCCATCAGTGTAGCAAGGCTCCCATTTCTCCATGGCCTGTCCTGCATTTCTGGTTTTGACACTTTTTTCAGCATGGCCCTTTTGACCGATGGGAAGCGAGACTTCTTTGTAGCGCTGATTTGCCTTTCCAGGTTGCTTGGTTGGCCAAAAAGGGCGTATGCGTTTTTTCCTGAATATATTCAGGAAAAAACGCATACGCCCTTTTTGGCCAAGGGCATCATTGTCAACGTTTTGCCGCTTTTCATGTGCTTTAAAGGCGATTCGTATCTACCTCCTGAAATCTGTTTCCTGCAATTCTGCCTTGATTTCAAATCCTCTTCTTTGCCTTCCCTCAATATATTTGTGGACGAGAGTTATCATTTATAACTCTGCAGGTTTGTGAATTGCAGTGCCCTGAACCTCCGTTTTACAACTCGTTTTTATGGGAGCTGGCCGCAAAATCGCAGAATGGCTTCAGGCCCTGTTCTGGTTCCGGGGGGCAGGCTGAGCCTGTGGTTAATTCTTCTTTCTGATGGGAAAATAGAGTGACCTGTGCCTGTCCCAACACCAAGAGCTAGTCTCTCGTTGGTTCCACGTCTTCCCGTTTATCCTCAGGACAAATTGCAACCTGTACGGAACAGGAGGTTAAAGGTGCTGATGCTCCAAGTAGGGAGCTTGCTAGTAAAGCGGCTGGAATGGCGAACCCGGGCACAAGGAGATGAGAAATGAGGTGCGTTTTAGAAACCTTTCCCCATCACACGGTGTACCATCTTCTGGGTTTCTCATGCATGTTTTGGATGTAGGAAGATGCCCTTGAACCTGGAGATTTGGGACCCATGCGATGGGTACCACGCACTATTACTTTAAAGGGTCTGCGTTTGCTCATCCAACCTCACCAAACCTCTCAGCCCCAAGAGTGTCCACCCTTATGTCTCATCCAGCTGTGCGTCTAGATATGGTCAATCCAGGTTGCATCACAGCCCCTGAACGCATTGTGTAAGAATTTCTCTCTCTTTCACTGTCTTTGTTTCATGGGTGTTTCAAAGTAATTTATTTTTATAATGGGGTTTAGCTGCTTTTCACTGCTGTGTTTATGCCGCTTTACACCCACTTGACACACTAACAGAGATATCAATACATAGGTTTTACGATTATTATTAGTCAGATATATTCTTGTGCGGTGAATAGGGCGTGTTGAGTCCAGTTCTCTGAGCAAGGAGTAGGTCTTGTCTATTACATATTGGGTTTATGGAACGGTATCTGAGCTAATTTGATACCCTTGTTTTATGTATCACCCCACCTCACCTTTCCCGTTAAGCAGCCATAGTGTGTTTTCTGCATGTGTGACTCTGTTCTGTTTTGTAATTCAGTTCAAGTGTAACGGTTTTTACATTCCCTCTATCAGTGATACCTTATGAGAAGTGTCCTTTTCTGTGTGACTTATTTCACTTAGAATCGTCGTACCTAAATCCACTCATCATGCTGCTACTAACCTTACGGCATTGATTTCATGGCTGAGTGATATTCCATTGTACATAAGGACCACAACTTCTTTATCCATTTTTCCCTTTCCTGGGATATTTAAGGTGGAATGAAGTGGAGGTCCTTGTCAACAGAGCAGCCCTAAACTTTGGGGTGCTTGTGTCTTGCTGATTTTTCATTTTCCCAATTTATACCCCCATGAGTGGAAGTGCCCTATGCTCTCTAAGCTGTGTTTTTTAGATGTTTCAGGACACACCGTACACTTCTCCAGAGTGGCTGTTGGCAATTTACATCTCGCCCATCAGTGTAGCAAGGCTCCCATTTCTCCATGGCCTGTCCTGCATTTCTGGTTTTGAC
Source organism: Balaenoptera borealis (assembly GCF_965194805.1). Classification (NCBI taxonomy): domain Eukaryota; kingdom Metazoa; phylum Chordata; class Mammalia; order Artiodactyla; family Balaenopteridae; genus Balaenoptera; species Balaenoptera borealis. The sequence continues at coordinate 729,393 of NW_028123938.1, read as the reverse complement.
ACGTTTTTCAGCATGGCCCTTTTGACCGATGGGTAGCGAGTCTTCTTTGTAGCGCTGATTTGCCTTTCCAGGTTGCTTGGTTGGCCAAAAAGGGCGTATGCTTTTTTTCCTGAATATATTCAGGAAAAACCGCATACGACCTTTTTGGCCAAGGGCATCATTGTCAACGTTTTGCCGCTTTTCATGTGCTTTAAAGGCGATTCGAATCTACCTCCTGAAATCTGTTTCCTGCAATTCTGACTTGATTTCAAATCCTCTTCTTTGCCTTCCCTCAATATATTTGTGGACGCGAGTTATCATTTATAACTCTGCAGGTTTGTGAATTGCAGTGCCCTGAAGCTCCATTTTACAACTCGCTTTTTTGGGAGCTGACCGCAAAAGCGCAGGATGGCTTCAGGCCCTGTTCTGATTCCGGCGGGAGGATGAGCCTGTGGTTAATTCTTCTTCCTGATGGGAAAATAGAGTGACCTGTGCCTGTCCCAACACCAAGAGCTAGTCTCTCACTGGTTCCCCGTCTACCCGTTCATCCTCAGGACAAATTGCAACCTGTACGGAACAGGAGGTTAAAGGTGCTAATGCTGCAAGTAGGGAGATTGTTAGTAAAGCGGCTGGAATGGCGAACCCGGGCACAAGGAGAAGAGAAATGAGGTGCGTTTTAGAAACCTTTCCCCATCACATGGTGTACCATCTTTTTGTTTTCTCATGCATGTTTTCGATGTAGGAAGATGCCCTTGAACCTGGAGATTTGGGACCCATGCGATGGGTACCACGCAGTATTACTTTAAAGGGTCTGCGTTTGCTCACCCTACCTCACCAAACGTCTCAACAACAAGAGTGTCCACCCTTATGTCTCATCCAGCTGTGCGTCTAGATATGGTCAATCCAGGTTGCATCACAGCCCCTGAACGCATTGTGTAAGAATTTCTCTCTCTTTCACTGTCTTTGTTTCATGGGTTTTTCGAAGTAATTTATTTTTATAATGGGGTTTAGCTGCTTTTCACTGCTGTGTTTATGCCGCTTTACACCCACTTGACACACTAACAGAGAGATATCAATACATAGGTTTTAAGATTATTACTAGTCAGATATATTCTTGTGCGGTGAATAGGGCGTGTTGAGTCCAGTTCTCTGAGCAAGGAGTAGGTCTTGTCTATTACATATTGGGTTTATGGAACGGTATCTGAGCTAATTTGAAACCCTTGTTTTATGTATCACCCCACCTCACCTTTCCCGTTAAGCAGCCATAGTGTGTTTTCTGCATGTGTGACTCTGTTCTGTTTTGTAATTCAGTTCAAGTGTAACGGTTTTTACATTCCCTCTATAAGTGATACCTTATGAGAAGTGTCCTTTTCTGTGTGACTTATTTCACTTAGAATCGTCGTACCTAAATCCACTCATCATGCTGCTACTAGCCTTATGACATTGATTTCATGGCGAGTGATATTCCATTGTACATATGGACCACAACTTCTTTATCCATTTTTCCCTTTCCTGGGATATTGAAGGAGGAATGAAGTGGAGGTCCTTGTCAACAGAGCAGCCCTAAACTTTGGGGTGCTTGTGTCTTGCTGATTTTCATTTTCCCAGTTTATACCCCCATGAGTGGAAGTGCCCTATGCTCTCTAAGCTGTGTTTTTTAGATGTTTCAGGACTCACCGGACACTTCTCCAGAGTGGCTCTTGGCAATTTACATCCCGCCCATCAGTGTAGCATGGCTCCCATTTCTCCATGGCCTGTCCTGCATTTCTGGTTTTGACACTTTTTTCAGCATGGCCCTTTTGACCGATGGGAAGCGAGACTTCTTTGTAACGCTGATTTGCCTTTCCAGGTTGCTTGGTTGGCCAAAAAGGGCGTATGCGTTTTTTCCTGAATATATTAAGGAAAAAACACATACGCCCTTTTTGGCCAAGGGCATCATTGTCAACGTTTTGCCGCTTTTCATGTGCTTTAAAGGCGATTCGTATCTACCTCCTGAAATCTGTTTCCTGCAATTCTGCCTTGATTTCAAATCCTCTTCTTTGCCTTCCCTCAATATATTTGTGGACGAGAGTTATCATTTATAACTCTGCAGGTTTGTGAATTGCAGTGCCCTGAACCTCCGTTTTACAACTCGTTTTTATGGGAGCTGGCCGCAAAATCGCAGAATGGCTTCAGGCCCTGTTCTGGTTCCGGGGGGCAGGCTGAGCCTGTGGTTAATTCTTCTTTCTGATGGGAAAATAGAGTGACCTGTGCCTGTCCCAACACCAAGAGCTAGTCTCTCGTTGGTTCCACGTCTTCCCGTTTATCCTCAGGACAAATTGCAACCTGTACGGAACAGGAGGTTAAAGGTGCTGATGCTCCAAGTAGGGAGCTTGCTAGTAAAGCGGCTGGAATGGCGAACCCGGGCACAAGGAGATGAGAAATGAGGTGCGTTTTAGAAATCTTTCCCCATCACACGGTGTACCATCTTCTGGGTTTCTCATGCATGTTTTGGATGTAGGAAGATGCCCTTGAACCTGGAGATTTGGGACCCATGCGATGGGTACCACGCAGTATTACTTTAAAGGGTCTGCGTTTGCTCACCCAACCTCACCAAACCTCTCAGCCCCAAGAGTGTCCACCCTTATGTCTCATCCAGCTGTGCGTCTAGATATGGTCAATCCAGGTTGCATCACAGCCCCTGAACGCATTGTGTAAGAATTTCTCTCTCTTTCACTGTCTTTGTTTCATGGATGTTCCAAAGTAATTTATTTTTATAATGGGGTTTAGCTGCTTTTCACTGCTGTGTTTATGCCGCTTTACACCCACTTGACACACTAACAGAGAGATATCAATACATAGGTTTTACGATTATTATTAGTCAGATATATTCTTGTGCGGTGAATAGGGCGTGTTGAGTCCAGTTCTCTGAGCAAGGAGTAGGTCTTGTCTATTACATATTGGGTTTATGGAACGGTATCTGAGCTAATTTGATACCCTTGTTTTATGTATCACCCCACCTCACCTTTCCCGTTAAGCAGCCATAGTGTGTTTTCTGCATGTGTGACTCTGTTCTGTTTTGTAATTCAGTTCAAGTGTAACGGTTTTTACATTCCCTCTATCAGTGATACCTTATGAGAAGTGTCCTTTTCTGTGTGACTTATTTCACTTAGAATCGTCGTACCTAAATCCACTCATCATGCTGCTACTAACCTTACGGCATTGATTTCATGGCTGAGTGATATTCCATTGTACATAAGGGCCACAACTTCTTTATCCATTTTTCTCTTTCCTGGGATATTGAAGGTGGAATGAAGTAGAGGTCCTGGTCAACAGAGCAGCCCTAAACTTTGGGGTGCTTGTGTCTTGCTGATTTTTAATTTTCCCAAATTATACCCCCATGAGTGGAAGTGCCCTATGCTCTCTAAGCTGTGTTTTTCAGATGTTTCAGGACTCACCGTACACTTCTCCAGAGTGGCTCTTGGCAATTTACATCCCGCCCATCAGTGTAGCAAGGCTCCCATTTCTCCATGGCCTGTCCTGCATTTCTGGTTTTGACACTTTTTTCAGCATGGCCCTTTTGACCGATGGGAAGCGAGACTTCTTTGTAGCGCTGATTTGCCTTTCCAGGTTGCTTGGTTGGCCAAAAAGGGCGTATGCGTTTTTTCCTGAATATATTCAGGAAAAAACGCATACGCCCTTTTTGGCCAAGGGCATCATTGTCAACGTTTTGCCGCTTTTCATGTGCTTTAAAGGCGATTCGTATCTACCTCCTGAAATCTGTTTCCTGCAATTCTGCCTTGATTTCAAATCCTCTTCTTTTCCTTCCCTCAATATATTTGTGGACGAGAGTTATCATTTATAACTCTGCAGGTTTGTGAATTGCAGTGCCCTGAACCTCCGTTTTACAACTCGTTTTTATGGGAGCTGGCCGCAAAATCGCAGAATGGCTTCAGGCCCTGTTCTGGTTCCGGGGGGCAGGCTGAGCCTGTGGTTAATTCTTCTTTCTGATGGGAAAATAGAGTGACCTGTGCCTGTCCCAACACCAAGAGCTAGTCTCTCGTTGGTTCCACGTCTTCCCGTTTATCCTCAGGACAAATTGCAACCTGTACGGAACAGGAGGTTAAAGGTGCTGATGCTCCAAGTAGGGAGCTTGCTAGTAAAGCGGCTGGAATGGCGAACCCGGGCACAAGGAGATGAGAAATGAGGTGCGTTTTAGAAACCTTTCCCCATCACACGGTGTACCATCTTCTGGGTTTCTCATGCATGTTTTGGATGTAGGAAGATGCCCTTGAACCTGGAGATTTGGGACCCATGCGATGGGTACCACGCACTATTACTTTAAAGGGTCTGCGTTTGCTCACCCAACCTCACCAAACCTCTCAGCCCCAAGAGTGTCCACCCTTATGTCTCATCCAGCTGTGCGTCTAGATATGGTCAATCCAGGTTGCATCACAGCCCCTGAACGCATTGTGTAAGAATTTCTCTCTCTTTCACTGTCTTTGTTTCATGGGTGTTTCAAAGTAATTTATTTTTATAATGGGGTTTAGCTGCTTTTCACTGCTGTGTTTATGCCGCTTTACACCCACTTGACACACTAACAGAGAGATATCAATACATAGGTTTTACGATTATTATTAGTCAGATATATTCTTGTGCGGTGAATAGGGCGTGTTGAGTCCAGTTCTCTGAGCAAGGAGTAGGTCTTGTCTATTACATATTGGGTTTATGGAACGGTATCTGAGCTAATTTGATACCCTTGTTTTATGTATCACCCCACCTCACCTTTCCCGTTAAGCAGCCATAGTGTGTTTTCTGCATGTGTGACTCTGTTCTGTTTTGTAATTCAGTTCAAGTGTAACGGTTTTTACATTCCCTCTATCAGTGATACCTTATGAGAAGTGTCCTTTTCTGTGTGACTTATTTCACTTAGAATCGTCGTACCTAAATCCACTCATCATGCTGCTACTAACCTTACGGCATTGATTTCATGGCTGAGTGATATTCCATTGTACATAAGGACCACAACTTCTTTATCCATTTTTCCCTTTCCTGGGATATTTAAGGTGGAATGAAGTGGAGGTCCTTGTCAACAGAGCAGCCCTAAACTTTGGGGTGCTTGTGTCTTGCTGATTTTTCATTTTCCCAATTTATACCCCCATGAGTGGAAGTGCCCTATGCTCTCTAAGCTGTGTTTTTTAGATGTTTCAGGACACACCGTACACTTCTCCAGAGTGGCTGTTGGCAATTTACATCTCGCCCATCAGTGTAGCAAGGCTCCCATTTTTCCATGGCCTGTCCTGCATTTCTGGTTTTGACACGTTTTTCAGCATGGCCCTTTTGACCGATGGGTAGCGAGTCTTCTTTGTAGCGCTGATTTGCCTTTCCAGGTTGCTTGGTTGGCCAAAAAGGGCGTAAGCTTTTTTTCCTGAATATATTCAGGAAAAACCGCATACGACCTTTTTGGCCAAGGGCATCATTGTCAACGTTTTGCCGCTTTTCATGTGCTTTAAAGGCGATTCGTATCTACCTCCTGAAATCTGTTTCCTGCAATTCTGCCTTGATTTCAAATCCTCTTCTTTGCCTTCCCTCAATATATTTGTGGACGAGAGTTATCATTTATAACTCTGCAGGTTTGTGAATTGCAGTGCCCTGAACCTCCGTTTTACAACTCGTTTTTATGGGAGCTGGCCGCAAAATCGCAGAATGGCTTCAGGCCCTGTTCTGGTTCCGGGGGGCAGGCTGAGCCTGTGGTTAATTCTTCTTTCTGATGGGAAAATAGAGTGACCTGTGCCTGTCCCAACACCAAGAGCTAGTCTCTCGTTGGTTCCACGTCTTCCCGTTTATCCTCAGGACAAATTGCAACCTGTACGGAACAGGAGGTTAAAGGTGCTGATGCTCCAAGTAGGGAGCTTGCTAGTAAAGCGGCTGGAATGGCGAACCCGGGCACAAGGAGATGAGAAATGAGGTGCGTTTTAGAAATCTTTCCCCATCACACGGTGTACCATCTTCTGGGTTTCTCATGCATGTTTTGGATGTAGGAAGATGCCCTTGAACCTGGAGATTTGGGACCCATGCGATGGGTACCACGCAGTATTACTTTAAAGGGTCTGCGTTTGCTCACCCAACCTCACCAAACCTCTCAGCCCCAAGAGTGTCCACCCTTATGTCTCATCCAGCTGTGCGTCTAGATATGGTCAATCCAGGTTGCATCACAGCCCCTGAACGCATTGTGTAAGAATTTCTCTCTCTTTCACTGTCTTTGTTTCATGGATGTTCCAAAGTAATTTATTTTTATAATGGGGTTTAGCTGCTTTTCACTGCTGTGTTTATGCCGCTTTACACCCACTTGACACACTAACAGAGAGATATCAATACATAGGTTTTACGATTATTATTAGTCAGATATATTCTTGTGCGGTGAATAGGGCGTGTTGAGTCCAGTTCTCTGAGCAAGGAGTAGGTCTTGTCTATTACATATTGGGTTTATGGAACGGTATCTGAGCTAATTTGATACCCTTGTTTTATGTATCACCCCACCTCACCTTTCCCGTTAAGCAGCCATAGTGTGTTTTCTGCATGTGTGACTCTGTTCTGTTTTGTAATTCAGTTCAAGTGTAACGGTTTTTACATTCCCTCTATCAGTGATACCTTATGAGAAGTGTCCTTTTCTGTGTGACTTATTTCACTTAGAATCGTCGTACCTAAATCCACTCATCATGCTGCTACTAACCTTACGGCATTGATTTCATGGCTGAGTGATATTCCATTGTACATAAGGGCCACAACTTCTTTATCCATTTTTCTCTTTCCTGGGATATTGAAGGTGGAATGAAGTAGAGGTCCTGGTCAACAGAGCAGCCCTAAACTTTGGGGTGCTTGTGTCTTGCTGATTTTTAATTTTCCCAAATTATACCCCCATGAGTGGAAGTGCCCTATGCTCTCTAAGCTGTGTTTTTCAGATGTTTCAGGACTCACCGTACACTTCTCCAGAGTGGCTCTTGGCAATTTACATCCCGCCCATCAGTGTAGCAAGGCTCCCATTTCTCCATGGCCTGTCCTGCATTTCTGGTTTTGACACTTTTTTCAGCATGGCCCTTTTGACCGATGGGAAGCGAGACTTCTTTGTAGCGCTGATTTGCCTTTCCAGGTTGCTTGGTTGGCCAAAAAGGGCGTATGCGTTTTTTCCTGAATATATTCAGGAAAAAACGCATACGCCCTTTTTGGCCAAGGGCATCATTGTCAACGTTTTGCCGCTTTTCATGTGCTTTAAAGGCGATTCGTATCTACCTCCTGAAATCTGTTTCCTGCAATTCTGCCTTGATTTCAAATCCTCTTCTTTTCCTTCCCTCAATATATTTGTGGACGAGAGTTATCATTTATAACTCTGCAGGTTTGTGAATTGCAGTGCCCTGAACCTCCGTTTTACAACTCGTTTTTATGGGAGCTGGCCGCAAAATCGCAGAATGGCTTCAGGCCCTGTTCTGGTTCCGGGGGGCAGGCTGAGCCTGTGGTTAATTCTTCTTTCTGATGGGAAAATAGAGTGACCTGTGCCTGTCCCAACACCAAGAGCTAGTCTCTCGTTGGTTCCACGTCTTCCCGTTTATCCTCAGGACAAATTGCAACCTGTACGGAACAGGAGGTTAAAGGTGCTGATGCTCCAAGTAGGGAGCTTGCTAGTAAAGCGGCTGGAATGGCGAACCCGGGCACAAGGAGATGAGAAATGAGGTGCGTTTTAGAAACCTTTCCCCATCACACGGTGTACCATCTTCTGGGTTTCTCATGCATGTTTTGGATGTAGGAAGATGCCCTTGAACCTGGAGATTTGGGACCCATGCGATGGGTACCACGCACTATTACTTTAAAGGGTCTGCGTTTGCTCACCCAACCTCACCAAACCTCTCAGCCCCAAGAGTGTCCACCCTTATGTCTCATCCAGCTGTGCGTCTAGATATGGTCAATCCAGGTTGCATCACAGCCCCTGAACGCATTGTGTAAGAATTTCTCTCTCTTTCACTGTCTTTGTTTCATGGGTGTTTCAAAGTAATTTATTTTTATAATGGGGTTTAGCTGCTTTTCACTGCTGTGTTTATGCCGCTTTACACCCACTTGACACACTAACAGAGAGATATCAATACATAGGTTTTACGATTATTATTAGTCAGATATATTCTTGTGCGGTGAATAGGGCGTGTTGAGTCCAGTTCTCTGAGCAAGGAGTAGGTCTTGTCTATTACATATTGGGTTTATGGAACGGTATCTGAGCTAATTTGATACCCTTGTTTTATGTATCACCCCACCTCACCTTTCCCGTTAAGCAGCCATAGTGTGTTTTCTGCATGTGTGACTCTGTTCTGTTTTGTAATTCAGTTCAAGTGTAACGGTTTTTACATTCCCTCTATCAGTGATACCTTATGAGAAGTGTCCTTTTCTGTGTGACTTATTTCACTTAGAATCGTCGTACCTAAATCCACTCATCATGCTGCTACTAACCTTACGGCATTGATTTCATGGCTGAGTGATATTCCATTGTACATAAGGACCACAACTTCTTTATCCATTTTTCCCTTTCCTGGGATATTTAAGGTGGAATGAAGTGGAGGTCCTTGTCAACAGAGCAGCCCTAAACTTTGGGGTGCTTGTGTCTTGCTGATTTTTCATTTTCCCAATTTATACCCCCATGAGTGGAAGTGCCCTATGCTCTCTAAGCTGTGTTTTTTAGATGTTTCAGGACACACCGTACACTTCTCCAGAGTGGCTGTTGGCAATTTACATCTCGCCCATCAGTGTAGCAAGGCTCCCATTTTTCCATGGCCTGTCCTGCATTTCTGGTTTTGACACGTTTTTCAGCATGGCCCTTTTGACCGATGGGTAGCGAGTCTTCTTTGTAGCGCTGATTTGCCTTTCCAGGTTGCTTGGTTGGCCAAAAAGGGCGTATGCTTTTTTTCCTGAATATATTCAGGAAAAACCGCATACGACCTTTTTGGCCAAGGGCATCATTGTCAACGTTTTGCCGCTTTTCATGTGCTTTAAAGGCGATTCGTATCTACCTCCTGAAATCTGTTTCCTGCAATTCTGCCTTGATTTCAAATCCTCTTCTTTGCCTTCCCTCAATATATTTGTGGACGAGAGTTATCATTTATAACTCTGCAGGTTTGTGAATTGCAGTGCCCTGAACCTCCGTTTTACAACTCGTTTTTATGGGAGCTGGCCGCAAAATCGCAGAATGGCTTCAGGCCCTGTTCTGGTTCCGGGGGGCAGGCTGAGCCTGTGGTTAATTCTTCTTTCTGATGGGAAAATAGAGTGACCTGTGCCTGTCCCAACACCAAGAGCTAGTCTCTCGTTGGTTCCACGTCTTCCCGTTTATCCTCAGGACAAATTGCAACCTGTACGGAACAGGAGGTTAAAGGTGCTGATGCTCCAAGTAGGGAGCTTGCTAGTAAAGCGGCTGGAATGGCGAACCCGGGCACAAGGAGATGAGAAATGAGGTGCGTTTTAGAAATCTTTCCCCATCACACGGTGTACCATCTTCTGGGTTTCTCATGCATGTTTTGGATGTAGGAAGATGCCCTTGAACCTGGAGATTTGGGACCCATGCGATGGGTACCACGCAGTATTACTTTAAAGGGTCTGCGTTTGCTCACCCAACCTCACCAAACCTCTCAGCCCCAAGAGTGTCCACCCTTATGTCTCATCCAGCTGTGCGTCTAGATATGGTCAATCCAGGTTGCATCACAGCCCCTGAACGCATTGTGTAAGAATTTCTCTCTCTTTCACTGTCTTTGTTTCATGGATGTTCCAAAGTAATTTATTTTTATAATGGGGTTTAGCTGCTTTTCACTGCTGTGTTTATGCCGCTTTACACCCACTTGACACACTAACAGAGAGATATCAATACATAGGTTTTACGATTATTATTAGTCAGATATATTCTTGTGCGGTGAATAGGGCGTGTTGAGTCCAGTTCTCTGAGCAAGGAGTAGGTCTTGTCTATTACATATTGGGTTTATGGAACGGTATCTGAGCTAATTTGATACCCTTGTTTTATGTATCACCCCACCTCACCTTTCCCGTTAAGCAGCCATAGTGTGTTTTCTGCATGTGTGACTCTGTTCTGTTTTGTAATTCAGTTCAAGTGTAACGGTTTTTACATTCCCTCTATCAGTGATACCTTATGAGAAGTGTCCTTTTCTGTGTGACTTATTTCACTTAGAATCGTCGTACCTAAATCCACTCATCATGCTGCTACTAACCTTACGGCATTGATTTCATGGCTGAGTGATATTCCATTGTACATAAGGGCCACAACTTCTTTATCCATTTTTCTCTTTCCTGGGATATTGAAGGTGGAATGAAGTAGAGGTCCTGGTCAACAGAGCAGCCCTAAACTTTGGGGTGCTTGTGTCTTGCTGATTTTTAATTTTCCCAAATTATACCCCCATGAGTGGAAGTGCCCTATGCTCTCTAAGCTGTGTTTTTCAGATGTTTCAGGACTCACCGTACACTTCTCCAGAGTGGCTCTTGGCAATTTACATCCCGCCCATCAGTGTAGCAAGGCTCCCATTTCTCCATGGCCTGTCCTGCATTTCTGGTTTTGACACTTTTTTCAGCATGGCCCTTTTGACCGATGGGAAGCGAGACTTCTTTGTAGCGCTGATTTGCCTTTCCAGGTTGCTTGGTTGGCCAAAAAGGGCGTATGCGTTTTTTCCTGAATATATTCAGGAAAAAACGCATACGCCCTTTTTGGCCAAGGGCATCATTGTCAACGTTTTGCCGCTTTTCATGTGCTTTAAAGGCGATTCGTATCTACCTCCTGAAATCTGTTTCCTGCAATTCTGCCTTGATTTCAAATCCTCTTCTTTTCCTTCCCTCAATATATTTGTGGACGAGAGTTATCATTTATAACTCTGCAGGTTTGTGAATTGCAGTGCCCTGAACCTCCGTTTTACAACTCGTTTTTATGGGAGCTGGCCGCAAAATCGCAGAATGGCTTCAGGCCCTGTTCTGGTTCCGGGGGGCAGGCTGAGCCTGTGGTTAATTCTTCTTTCTGATGGGAAAATAGAGTGACCTGTGCCTGTCCCAACACCAAGAGCTAGTCTCTCGTTGGTTCCACGTCTTCCCGTTTATCCTCAGGACAAATTGCAACCTGTACGGAACAGGAGGTTAAAGGTGCTGATGCTCCAAGTAGGGAGCTTGCTAGTAAAGCGGCTGGAATGGCGAACCCGGGCACAAGGAGATGAGAAATGAGGTGCGTTTTAGAAACCTTTCCCCATCACACGGTGTACCATCTTCTGGGTTTCTCATGCATGTTTTGGATGTAGGAAGATGCCCTTGAACCTGGAGATTTGGGACCCATGCGATGGGTACCACGCACTATTACTTTAAAGGGTCTGCGTTTGCTCACCCAACCTCACCAAACCTCTCAGCCCCAAGAGTGTCCACCCTTATGTCTCATCCAGCTGTGCGTCTAGATATGGTCAATCCAGGTTGCATCACAGCCCCTGAACGCATTGTGTAAGAATTTCTCTCTCTTTCACTGTCTTTGTTTCATGGGTGTTTCAAAGTAATTTATTTTTATAATGGGGTTTAGCTGCTTTTCACTGCTGTGTTTATGCCGCTTTACACCCACTTGACACACTAACAGAGAGATATCAATACATAGGTTTTACGATTATTATTAGTCAGATATATTCTTGTGCGGTGAATAGGGCGTGTTGAGTCCAGTTCTCTGAGCAAGGAGTAGGTCTTGTCTATTACATATTGGGTTTATGGAACGGTATCTGAGCTAATTTGATACCCTTGTTTTATGTATCACCCCACCTCACCTTTCCCGTTAAGCAGCCATAGTGTGTTTTCTGCATGTGTGACTCTGTTCTGTTTTGTAATTCAGTTCAAGTGTAACGGTTTTTACATTCCCTCTATCAGTGATACCTTATGAGAAGTGTCCTTTTCTGTGTGACTTATTTCACTTAGAATCGTCGTACCTAAATCCACTCATCATGCTGCTACTAACCTTACGGCATTGATTTCATGGCTGAGTGATATTCCATTGTACATAAGGACCACAACTTCTTTATCCATTTTTCCCTTTCCTGGGATATTTAAGGTGGAATGAAGTGGAGGTCCTTGTCAACAGAGCAGCCCTAAACTTTGGGGTGCTTGTGTCTTGCTGATTTTTCATTTTCCCAATTTATACCCCCATGAGTGGAGGTGCCCTATGCTCTCTAAGCTGTGTTTTTTAGATGTTTCAGGACACACCGTACACTTCTCCAGAGTGGCTGTTGGCAATTTACATCTCGCCCATCAGTGTAGCAAGGCTCCCATTTTTCCATGGCCTGTCCTGCATTTCTGGTTTTGACACGTTTTTCAGCATGGCCCTTTTGACCGATGGGTAGCGAGTCTTCTTTGTAGCGCTGATTTGCCTTTCCAGGTTGCTTGGTTGGCCAAAAAGGGCGTATGCTTTTTTTCCTGAATATATTCAGGAAAAACCGCATACGACCTTTTTGGCCAAGGGCATCATTGTCAACGTTTTGCCGCTTTTCATGTGCTTTAAAGGCGATTCGAATCTACCTCCTGAAATCTGTTTCCTGCAATTCTGCCTTGATTTCAAATCCTCTTCTTTGCCTTCCCTCAATATATTTGTGGACGAGAGTTATCATTTATAACTCTGCAGGTTTGTGAATTGCAGTGCCCTGAAGCTCCATTTTACAACTCGCTTTTTTGGGAGCTGACCGCAAAAGCGCAGGATGGCTTCAGGCCCTGTTCTGATTCCGGCGGGAGGATGAGCCTGTGGTTAATTCTTCTTCCTGATGGGAAAATAGAGTGACCTGTGCCTGTCCCAACACCAAGAGCTAGTCTCTCACTGGTTCCCCGTCTACCCGTTCATCCTCAGGACAAATTGCAACCTGTACGGAACAGGAGGTTAAAGGTGCTAATGCTGCAAGTAGGGAGATTGTTAGTAAAGCGGCTGGAATGGCGAACCCGGGCACAAGGAGAAGAGAAATGAGGTGCGTTTTAGAAACCTTTCCCCATCACATGGTGTACCATCTTTTTGTTTTCTCATGCATGTTTTCGATGTAGGAAGATGCCCTTGAACCTGGAGATTTGGGACCCATGCGATGGGTACCACGCAGTATTACTTTAAAGGGTCTGCGTTTGCTCACCCAACCTCACCAAACGTCTCAACCACAAGAGTGTCCACCCTTATGTCTCATCCAGCTGTGGGTCTAGATATGTTCAATCCAGGTTGCATCACAGCCCCTGAACGCATTGTGTAAGAATTTCTCTCTCTTTCACTGTCTTTGTTTCATGGGTTTTTCGAAGTAATTTATTTTTATAATGGGGTTTAGCTGCTTTTCACTGCTGTGTTTATGCCGCTTTACACCCACTTGACACACTAACAGAGAGATATCAATACATAGGTTTTAAGATTATTACTAGTCAGATATATTCTTGTGTGGTGAATAGGGCGTGTTGAGTCCAGTTCTCTGAGCAAGGAGTAGGTCTTGTCTATTACATATTGGGTTTATGGAACGGTATCTGAGCTAATTTGAAACCCTTGTTTTATGTATCACCCCACCTCACCTTTCCCGTTAAGCAGCCATAGTGTGTTTTCTGCATGTGTGACTCTGTTCTGTTTTGTAATTCAGTTCAAGTGTAACGGTTTTTACATTCCCTCTATAAGTGATACCTTATGAGAAGTGTCCTTTTCTGTGTGACTTATTTCACTTAGAATCGTCGTACCTAAATCCACTCATCATGCTGCTACTAGCCTTATGACATTGATTTCATGGCGAGTGATATTCCATTGTACATAAGGACCACAACTTCTTTATCCATTTTTCCCTTTCCTGGGATATTGAAGGAGGAATGAAGTGGAGGTCCTTGTCAACAGAGCAGCCCTAAACTTTGGGGTGCTTGTGTCTTGCTGATTTTTCATTTTCCCAATTTATACCCCCATGAGTGGAAGTGCCCTATGCTCTCTAAGCTGTGTTTTTTAGATGTTTCAGGACTCACCGGACACTTCTCCAGAGTGGCTCTTGGCAATTTACATCCCGCCCATCAGTGTAGCATGGCTCCCATTTCTCCATGGCCTGTCCTGCATTTCTGGTTTTGACACTTTTTTCAGCATGGCCCTTTTGACCGATGGGAAGCGAGACTTCTCTGTAGCGCTGATTTGCCTTTCCAGGTTGCTTGGTTGGCCAAAAAGGGCGTATGCGTTTTTTCCTGAATATATTCAGGAAAAAACGCATACGCCCTTTTTGGCCAAGGGCATCATTGTCAACGTTTTGCCGCTTTTCATGTGCTTTAAAGGCGATTCGTATCTACCTCCTGAAATCTGTTTCCTGCAATTCTGCCTTGATTTCAAATCCTCTTCTTTGCCTTCCCTCAATATATTTGTGGACGAGAGTTATCATTTATAACTCTGCAGGTTTGTGAATTGCAGTGTCCTGAACCTCCGTTTTACAACTCGTTTTTATGGGAGCTGGCCGCAAAATCGCAGAATGGCTTCAGGCCCTGTTCTGGTTCCGGGGGGCAGGCTGAGCCTGTGGTTAATTCTTCTTTCTGATGGGAAAATAGAGTGACCTGTGCCTGTCCCAACACCAAGAGCTAGTCTCTCGTTGGTTCCACGTCTTCCCGTTTATCCTCAGGACAAATTGCAACCTGTACGGAACAGGAGGTTAAAGGTGCTGATGCTCCAAGTAGGGAGCTTGCTAGTAAAGCGGCTGGAATGGCGAACCCGGGCACAAGGAGATGAGAAATGAGGTGCGTTTTAGAAATCTTTCCCCATCACACGGTGTACCATCTTCTGGGTTTCTCATGCATGTTTTGGATGTAGGAAGATGCCCTTGAACCTGGAGATTTGGGACCCATGCGATGGGTACCACGCAGTATTACTTTAAAGGGTCTGCGTTTGCTCACCCAACCTCACCAAACCTCTCAGCCCCAAGAGTGTCCACCCTTATGTCTCATCCAGCTGTGCGTCTAGATATGGTCAATCCAGGTTGCATCACAGCCCCTGAACGCATTGTGTAAGAATTTCTCTCTCTTTCACTGTCTTTGTTTCATGGGTGTTTCAAAGTAATTTATTTTTATAATGGGGTTTAGCTGCTTTTCACTGCTGTGTTTATGCCGCTTTACACCCACTTGACACACTAACAGAGAGATATCAATACATAGGTTTTACGATTATTATTAGTCAGATATATTCTTGTGCGGTGAATAGGGCGTGTTGAGTCCAGTTCTCTGAGCAAGGAGTAGGTCTTGTCTATTACATATTGGGTTTATGGAACGGTATCTGAGCTAATTTGATACCCTTGTTTTATGTATCACCCCACCTCACCTTTCCCGTTAAGCAGCCATAGTGTGTTTTCTGCATGTGTGACTCTGTTCTGTTTTGTAATTCAGTTCAAGTGTAACGGTTTTTACATTCCCTCTATCAGTGATACCTTATGAGAAGTGTCCTTTTCTGTGTGACTTATTTCACTTAGAATCGTCGTACCTAAATCCACTCATCATGCTGCTACTAACCTTACGGCATTGATTTCATGGCTGAGTGATATTCCATTGTACATAAGGACCACAACTTCTTTATCCATTTTTCCCTTTCCTGCGATATTTAAGGTGGAATGAAGTGGAGGTCCTTGTCAACAGAGCAGCCCTCAACTTTGGGGTGCTTGTGTCTTGCTGATTTTTCATTTTCCCAATTTATACCCCCATGAGTGGAAGTGCCCTATGCTCTCTAAGCTGTGTTTTTTAGATGTTTCAGGACACACCGTACACTTCTCCAGAGTGGCTGTTGGCAATTTACATCTCGCCCATCAGTGTAGCAAGGCTCCCATTTTTCCATGGCCTGTCCTGCATTTCTGGTTTTGACACGTTTTTCAGCATGGCCCTTTTGACCGATGGGTAGCGAGTCTTCTTTGTAGCGCTGATTTGCCTTTCCAGGTTGCTTGGTTGGCCAAAAAGGGCGTATGCTTTTTTTCCTGAATATATTCAGGAAAAACCGCATACGACCTTTTTGGCCAAGGGCATCATTGTCAACGTTTTGCCGCTTTTCATGTGCTTTAAAGGCGATTCGAATCTACCTCCTGAAATCTGTTTCCTGCAATTCTGACTTGATTTCAAATCCTCTTCTTTGCCTTCCCTCAATATATTTGTGGACGAGAGTTATCATTTATAACTCTGCAGGTTTGTGAATTGCAGTGCCCTGAACCTCCATTTTACAACTCGTTTTTATGGGAGCTGGCCGCAAAATCGCAGAATGGCTTCAGGCCCTGTTCTGGTTCCGGGGGGCAGGCTGAGCCTGTGGTTAATTCTTCTTTCTGATGGGAAAATAGAGTGACCTGTGCCTGTCCCAACACCAAGAGCTAGTCTCTCGTTGGTTCCACGTCTTCCCGTTTATCCTCAGGACAAATTGCAACCTGTACGGAACAGGAGGTTAAAGGTGCTGATGCTCCAAGTAGGGAGCTTGCTAGTAAAGCGGCTGGAATGGCGAACCCGGGCACAAGGAGATGAGAAATGAGGTGCGTTTTAGAAATCTTTCCCCATCACACGGTGTACCATCTTCTGGGTTTCTCATGCATGTTTTGGATGTAGGAAGATGCCCTTGAACCTGGAGATTTGGGACCCATGCGATGGGTACCACGCAGTATTACTTTAAAGGGTCTGCGTTTGCTCACCCAACCTCACCAAACCTCTCAGCCCCAAGAGTGTCCACCCTTATGTCTCATCCAGCTGTGCGTCTAGATATGGTCAATCCAGGTTGCATCACAGCCCCTGAACGCATTGTGTAAGAATTTCTCTCTCTTTCACTGTCTTTGTTTCATGGATGTTCCAAAGTAATTTATTTTTATAATGGGGTTTAGCTGCTTTTCACTGCTGTGTTTATGCCGCTTTACACCCACTTGACACACTAACAGAGAGATATCAATACATAGGTTTTAAGATTATTACTAGTCAGATATATTCTTGTGCGGTGAATAGGGCGTGTTGAGTCCAGTTCTCTGAGCAAGGAGTAGGTCTTGTCTATTACATATTGGGTTTATGGAACGGTATCTGAGCTAATTTGAAACCCTTGTTTTATGTATCACCCCACCTCACCTTTCCCGTTAAGCAGCCATAGTGTGTTTTCTGCATGTGTGACTCTGTTCTGTTTTGTAATTCAGTTCAAGTGTAACGGTTTTTACATTCCCTCTATAAGTGATACCTTATGAGAAGTGTCCTTTTCTGTGTGACTTATTTCACTTAGAATCGTCGTACCTAAATCCACTCATCATGCTGCTACTAGCCTTATGACATTGATTTCATGGCGAGTGATATTCCATTGTACATATGGACCACAACTTCTTTATCCATTTTTCCCTTTCCTGGGATATTGAAGGAGGAATGAAGTGGAGGTCCTTGTCAACAGAGCAGCCCTAAACTTTGGGGTGCTTGTGTCTTGCTGATTTTCATTTTCCCAGTTTATACCCCCATGAGTGGAAGTGCCCTATGCTCTCTAAGCTGTGTTTTTTAGATGTTTCAGGACTCACCGGACACTTCTCCAGAGTGGCTCTTGGCAATTTACATCCCGCCCATCAGTGTAGCATGGCTCCCATTTCTCCATGGCCTGTCCTGCATTTCTGGTTTTGACACTTTTTTCAGCATGGCCCTTTTGACCGATGGGAAGCGAGACTTCTTTGTAACGCTGATTTGCCTTTCCAGGTTGCTTGGTTGGCCAAAAAGGGCGTATGCGTTTTTTCCTGAATATATTCAGGAAAAAACACATACGCCCTTTTTGGCCAAGGGCATCATTGTCAACGTTTTGCCGCTTTTCATGTGCTTTAAAGGCGATTCGTATCTACCTCCTGAAATCTGTTTCCTGCAATTCTGCCTTGATTTCAAATCCTCTTCTTTGCCTTCCCTCAATATATTTGTGGACGAGAGTTATCATTTATAACTCTGCAGGTTTGTGAATTGCAGTGCCCTGAACCTCCGTTTTACAACTCGTTTTTATGGGAGCTGGCCGCAAAATCGCAGAATGGCTTCAGGCCCTGTTCTGGTTCCGGGGGGCAGGCTGAGCCTGTGGTTAATTCTTCTTTCTGATGGGAAAATAGAGTGACCTGTGCCTGTCCCAACACCAAGAGCTAGTCTCTCGTTGGTTCCACGTCTTCCCGTTTATCCTCAGGACAAATTGCAACCTGTACGGAACAGGAGGTTAAAGGTGCTGATGCTCCAAGTAGGGAGCTTGCTAGTAAAGCGGCTGGAATGGCGAACCCGGGCACAAGGAGATGAGAAATGAGGTGCGTTTTAGAAATCTTTCCCCATCACACGGTGTACCATCTTCTGGGTTTCTCATGCATGTTTTGGATGTAGGAAGATGCCCTTGAACCTGGAGATTTGGGACCCATGCGATGGGTACCACGCAGTATTACTTTAAAGGGTCTGCGTTTGCTCACCCAACCTCACCAAACCTCTCAGCCCCAAGAGTGTCCACCCTTATGTCTCATCCAGCTGTGCGTCTAGATATGGTCAATCCAGGTTGCATCACAGCCCCTGAACGCATTGTGTAAGAATTTCTCTCTCTTTCACTGTCTTTGTTTCATGGATGTTCCAAAGTAATTTATTTTTATAATGGGGTTTAGCTGCTTTTCACTGCTGTGTTTATGCCGCTTTACACCCACTTGACACACTAACAGAGAGATATCAATACATAGGTTTTACGATTATTATTAGTCAGATATATTCTTGTGCGGTGAATAGGGCGTGTTGAGTCCAGTTCTCTGAGCAAGGAGTAGGTCTTGTCTATTACATATTGGGTTTATGGAACGGTATCTGAGCTAATTTGATACCCTTGTTTTATGTATCACCCCACCTCACCTTTCCCGTTAAGCAGCCATAGTGTGTTTTCTGCATGTGTGACTCTGTTCTGTTTTGTAATTCAGTTCAAGTGTAACGGTTTTTACATTCCCTCTATCAGTGATACCTTATGAGAAGTGTCCTTTTCTGTGTGACTTATTTCACTTAGAATCGTCGTACCTAAATCCACTCATCATGCTGCTACTAACCTTACGGCATTGATTTCATGGCTGAGTGATATTCCATTGTACATAAGGACCACAACTTCTTTATCCATTTTTCCCTTTCCTGGGATATTTAAGGTGGAATGAAGTGGAGGTCCTTGTCAACAGAGCAGCCCTAAACTTTGGGGTGCTTGTGTCTTGCTGATTTTTCATTTTCCCAATTTATACCCCCATGAGTGGAAGTGCCCTATGCTCTCTAAGCTGTGTTTTTTAGATGTTTCAGGACACACCGTACACTTCTCCAGAGTGGCTGTTGGCAATTTACATCTCGCCCATCAGTGTAGCAAGGCTCCCATTTTTCCATGGCCTGTCCTGCATTTCTGGTTTTGACACGTTTTTCAGCATGGCCCTTTTGACCGATGGGTAGCGAGTCTTCTTTGTAGCGCTGATTTGCCTTTCCAGGTTGCTTGGTTGGCCAAAAAGGGCGTATGCTTTTTTTCCTGAATATATTCAGGAAAAACCGCATACGACCTTTTTGGCCAAGGGCATCATTGTCAACGTTTTGCCGCTTTTCATGTGCTTTAAAGGCGATTCGAATCTACCTCCTGAAATCTGTTTCCTGCAATTCTGCCTTGATTTCAAATCCTCTTCTTTGCCTTCCCTCAATATATTTGTGGACGAGAGTTATCATTTATAACTCTGCAGGTTTGTGAATTGCAGTGCCCTGAAGCTCCATTTTACAACTCGCTTTTTTGGGAGCTGACCGCAAAAGCGCAGGATGGCTTCAGGCCCTGTTCTGATTCCGGCGGGAGGATGAGCCTGTGGTTAATTCTTCTTCCTGATGGGAAAATAGAGTGACCTGTGCCTGTCCCAACACCAAGAGCTAGTCTCTCACTGGTTCCCCGTCTACCCGTTCATCCTCAGGACAAATTGCAACCTGTACGGAACAGGAGGTTAAAGGTGCTAATGCTGCAAATAGGGAGATTGTTAGTAAAGCGGCTGGAATGGCGAACCCGGGCACAAGGAGAAGAGAAATGAGGTGCGTTTTAGAAACCTTTCCCCATCACATGGTGTACCATCTTTTTGTTTTCTCA
The DNA here is from genome assembly GCF_965194805.1 of Balaenoptera borealis. Taxonomy (NCBI): domain Eukaryota; kingdom Metazoa; phylum Chordata; class Mammalia; order Artiodactyla; family Balaenopteridae; genus Balaenoptera; species Balaenoptera borealis. The sequence continues at coordinate 709,337 of NW_028123938.1, read as the reverse complement.
TGCATGTTTTCGATGTAGGAAGATGCCCTTGAACCTGGAGATTTGGGACCCATGCGATGGGTACCACGCAGTATTACTTTAAAGGGTCTGCGTTTGCTCACCCAACCTCACCAAACGTCTCAACCACAAGAGTGTCCACCCTTATGTCTCATCCAGCTGTGGGTCTAGATATGTTCAATCCAGGTTGCATCACAGCCCCTGAACGCATTGTGTAAGAATTTCTCTCTCTTTCACTGTCTTTGTTTCATGGGTTTTTCGAAGTAATTTATTTTTATAATGGGGTTTAGCTGCTTTTCACTGCTGTGTTTATGCCGCTTTACACCCACTTGACACACTAACAGAGAGATATCAATACATAGGTTTTAAGATTATTACTAGTCAGATATATTCTTGTGTGGTGAATAGGGCGTGTTGAGTCCAGTTCTCTGAGCAAGGAGTAGGTCTTGTCTATTACATATTGGGTTTATGGAACGGTATCTGAGCTAATTTGAAACCCTTGTTTTATTTATCACCCCACCTCACCTTTCCCGTTAAGCAGCCATAGTGTGTTTTCTGCATGTGTGACTCTGTTCTGTTTTGTAATTCAGTTCAAGTGTAACGGTTTTTACATTCCCTCTATAAGTGATACCTTATGAGAAGTGTCCTTTTCTGTGTGACTTATTTCACTTAGAATCGTCGTACCTAAATCCACTCATCATGCTGCTACTAGCCTTATGACATTGATTTCATGGCGAGTGATATTCCATTGTACATAAGGACCACAACTTCTTTATCCATTTTTCCCTTTCCTGGGATATTGAAGGAGGAATGAAGTGGAGGTCCTTGTCAACAGAGCAGCCCTAAACTTTGGGGTGCTTGTGTCTTGCTGATTTTTCATTTTCCCAATTTATACCCCCATGAGTGGAAGTGCCCTATGCTCTCTAAGCTGTGTTTTTTAGATGTTTCAGGACTCACCGGACACTTCTCCAGAGTGGCTCTTGGCAATTTACATCCCGCCCATCAGTGTAGCATGGCTCCCATTTCTCCATGGCCTGTCCTGCATTTCTGGTTTTGACACTTTTTTCAGCATGGCCCTTTTGACCGATGGGAAGCGAGACTTCTCTGTAGCGCTGATTTGCCTTTCCAGGTTGCTTGGTTGGCCAAAAAGGGCGTATGCGTTTTTTCCTGAATATATTCAGGAAAAAACGCATACGCCCTTTTTGGCCAAGGGCATCATTGTCAACGTTTTGCCGCTTTTCATGTGCTTTAAAGGCGATTCGTATCTACCTCCTGAAATCTGTTTCCTGCAATTCTGCCTTGATTTCAAATCCTCTTCTTTGCCTTCCCTCAATATATTTGTGGACGAGAGTTATCATTTATAACTCTGCAGGTTTGTGAATTGCAGTGTCCTGAACCTCCGTTTTACAACTCGTTTTTATGGGAGCTGGCCGCAAAATCGCAGAATGGCTTCAGGCCCTGTTCTGGTTCCGGGGGGCAGGCTGAGCCTGTGGTTAATTCTTCTTTCTGATGGGAAAATAGAGTGACCTGTGCCTGTCCCAACACCAAGAGCTAGTCTCTCGTTGGTTCCACGTCTTCCCGTTTATCCTCAGGACAAATTGCAACCTGTACGGAACAGGAGGTTAAAGGTGCTGATGCTCCAAGTAGGGAGCTTGCTAGTAAAGCGGCTGGAATGGCGAACCCGGGCACAAGGAGATGAGAAATGAGGTGCGTTTTAGAAATCTTTCCCCATCACACGGTGTACCATCTTCTGGGTTTCTCATGCATGTTTTGGATGTAGGAAGATGCCCTTGAACCTGGAGATTTGGGACCCATGCGATGGGTACCACGCAGTATTACTTTAAAGGGTCTGCGTTTGCTCACCCAACCTCACCAAACCTCTCAGCCCCAAGAGTGTCCACCCTTATGTCTCATCCAGCTGTGCGTCTAGATATGGTCAATCCAGGTTGCATCACAGCCCCTGAACGCATTGTGTAAGAATTTCTCTCTCTTTCACTGTCTTTGTTTCATGGGTGTTTCAAAGTAATTTATTTTTATAATGGGGTTTAGCTGCTTTTCACTGCTGTGTTTATGCCGCTTTACACCCACTTGACACACTAACAGAGAGATATCAATACATAGGTTTTACGATTATTATTAGTCAGATATATTCTTGTGCGGTGAATAGGGCGTGTTGAGTCCAGTTCTCTGAGCAAGGAGTAGGTCTTGTCTATTACATATTGGGTTTATGGAACGGTATCTGAGCTAATTTGATACCCTTGTTTTATGTATCACCCCACCTCACCTTTCCCGTTAAGCAGCCATAGTGTGTTTTCTGCATGTGTGACTCTGTTCTGTTTTGTAATTCAGTTCAAGTGTAACGGTTTTTACATTCCCTCTATCAGTGATACCTTATGAGAAGTGTCCTTTTCTGTGTGACTTATTTCACTTAGAATCGTCGTACCTAAATCCACTCATCATGCTGCTACTAACCTTACGGCATTGATTTCATGGCTGAGTGATATTCCATTGTACATAAGGACCACAACTTCTTTATCCATTTTTCCCTTTCCTGGGATATTTAAGGTGGAATGAAGTGGAGGTCCTTGTCAACAGAGCAGCCCTCAACTTTGGGGTGCTTGTGTCTTGCTGATTTTTCATTTTCCCAATTTATACCCCCATGAGTGGAAGTGCCCTATGCTCTCTAAGCTGTGTTTTTTAGATGTTTCAGGACTCACCGTACACTTCTCCAGAGTGGCTGTTGGCAATTTACATCTCGCCCATCAGTGTAGCAAGGCTCCCATTTTTCCATGGCCTGTCCTGCATTTCTGGTTTTGACACGTTTTTCAGCATGGCCCTTTTGACCGATGGGTAGCGAGTCTTCTTTGTAGCGCTGATTTGCCTTTCCAGGTTGCTTGGTTGGCCAAAAAGGGCGTATGCTTTTTTTCCTGAATATATTCAGGAAAAACCGCATACGACCTTTTTGGCCAAGGGCATCATTGTCAACGTTTTGCCGCTTTTCATGTGCTTTAAAGGCGATTCGAATCTACCTCCTGAAATCTGTTTCCTGCAATTCTGACTTGATTTCAAATCCTCTTCTTTGCCTTCCCTCAATATATTTGTGGACGAGAGTTATCATTTATAACTCTGCAGGTTTGTGAATTGCAGTGCCCTGAACCTCCATTTTACAACTCGTTTTTATGGGAGCTGGCCGCAAAATCGCAGAATGGCTTCAGGCCCTGTTCTGGTTCCGGGGGGCAGGCTGAGCCTGTGGTTAATTCTTCTTTCTGATGGGAAAATAGAGTGACCTGTGCCTGTCCCAACACCAAGAGCTAGTCTCTCGTTGGTTCCACGTCTTCCCGTTTATCCTCAGGACAAATTGCAACCTGTACGGAACAGGAGGTTAAAGGTGCTGATGCTCCAAGTAGGGAGCTTGCTAGTAAAGCGGCTGGAATGGCGAACCCGGGCACAAGGAGATGAGAAATGAGGTGCGTTTTAGAAATCTTTCCCCATCACACGGTGTACCATCTTCTGGGTTTCTCATGCATGTTTTGGATGTAGGAAGATGCCCTTGAACCTGGAGATTTGGGACCCATGCGATGGGTACCACGCAGTATTACTTTAAAGGGTCTGCGTTTGCTCACCCAACCTCACCAAACCTCTCAGCCCCAAGAGTGTCCACCCTTATGTCTCATCCAGCTGTGCGTCTAGATATGGTCAATCCAGGTTGCATCACAGCCCCTGAACGCATTGTGTAAGAATTTCTCTCTCTTTCACTGTCTTTGTTTCATGGATGTTCCAAAGTAATTTATTTTTATAATGGGGTTTAGCTGCTTTTCACTGCTGTGTTTATGCCGCTTTACACCCACTTGACACACTAACAGAGAGATATCAATACATAGGTTTTAAGATTATTACTAGTCAGATATATTCTTGTGCGGTGAATAGGGCGTGTTGAGTCCAGTTCTCTGAGCAAGGAGTAGGTCTTGTCTATTACATATTGGGTTTATGGAACGGTATCTGAGCTAATTTGAAACCCTTGTTTTATGTATCACCCCACCTCACCTTTCCCGTTAAGCAGCCATAGTGTGTTTTCTGCATGTGTGACTCTGTTCTGTTTTGTAATTCAGTTCAAGTGTAACGGTTTTTACATTCCCTCTATAAGTGATACCTTATGAGAAGTGTCCTTTTCTGTGTGACTTATTTCACTTAGAATCGTCGTACCTAAATCCACTCATCATGCTGCTACTAGCCTTATGACATTGATTTCATGGCGAGTGATATTCCATTGTACATATGGACCACAACTTCTTTATCCATTTTTCCCTTTCCTGGGATATTGAAGGAGGAATGAAGTGGAGGTCCTTGTCAACAGAGCAGCCCTAAACTTTGGGGTGCTTGTGTCTTGCTGATTTTCATTTTCCCAGTTTATACCCCCATGAGTGGAAGTGCCCTATGCTCTCTAAGCTGTGTTTTTTAGATGTTTCAGGACTCACCGGACACTTCTCCAGAGTGGCTCTTGGCAATTTACATCCCGCCCATCAGTGTAGCATGGCTCCCATTTCTCCATGGCCTGTCCTGCATTTCTGGTTTTGACACTTTTTTCAGCATGGCCCTTTTGACCGATGGGAAGCGAGACTTCTTTGTAACGCTGATTTGCCTTTCCAGGTTGCTTGGTTGGCCAAAAAGGGCGTATGCGTTTTTTCCTGAATATATTCAGGAAAAAACACATACGCCCTTTTTGGCCAAGGGCATCATTGTCAACGTTTTGCCGCTTTTCATGTGCTTTAAAGGCGATTCGTATCTACCTCCTGAAATCTGTTTCCTGCAATTCTGCCTTGATTTCAAATCCTCTTCTTTGCCTTCCCTCAATATATTTGTGGACGAGAGTTATCATTTATAACTCTGCAGGTTTGTGAATTGCAGTGCCCTGAACCTCCGTTTTACAACTCGTTTTTATGGGAGCTGGCCGCAAAATCGCAGAATGGCTTCAGGCCCTGTTCTGGTTCCGGGGGGCAGGCTGAGCCTGTGGTTAATTCTTCTTTCTGATGGGAAAATAGAGTGACCTGTGCCTGTCCCAACACCAAGAGCTAGTCTCTCGTTGGTTCCACGTCTTCCCGTTTATCCTCAGGACAAATTGCAACCTGTACGGAACAGGAGGTTAAAGGTGCTGATGCTCCAAGTAGGGAGCTTGCTAGTAAAGCGGCTGGAATGGCGAACCCGGGCACAAGGAGATGAGAAATGAGGTGCGTTTTAGAAATCTTTCCCCATCACACGGTGTACCATCTTCTGGGTTTCTCATGCATGTTTTGGATGTAGGAAGATGCCCTTGAACCTGGAGATTTGGGACCCATGCGATGGGTACCACGCAGTATTACTTTAAAGGGTCTGCGTTTGCTCACCCAACCTCACCAAACCTCTCAGCCCCAAGAGTGTCCACCCTTATGTCTCATCCAGCTGTGCGTCTAGATATGGTCAATCCAGGTTGCATCACAGCCCCTGAACGCATTGTGTAAGAATTTCTCTCTCTTTCACTGTCTTTGTTTCATGGATGTTCCAAAGTCATTTATTTTCATAATGGGGTTTAGCTGCTTTTCACTGCTGTGTTTATGCCGCTTTACACCCACTTGACACACTAACAGAGAGATATCAATACATAGGTTTTACGATTATTATTAGTCAGATATATTCTTGTGCGGTGAATAGGGCGTGTTGAGTCCAGTTCTCTGAGCAAGGAGTAGGTCTTGTCTATTACATATTGGGTTTATGGAACGGTATCTGAGCTAATTTGATACCCTTGTTTTATGTATCACCCCACCTCACCTTTCCCGTTAAGCAGCCATAGTGTGTTTTCTGCATGTGTGACTCTGTTCTGTTTTGTAATTCAGTTCAAGTGTAACGGTTTTTACATTCCCTCTATCAGTGATACCTTATGAGAAGTGTCCTTTTCTGTGTGACTTATTTCACTTAGAATCGTCGTACCTAAATCCACTCATCATGCTGCTACTAACCTTACGGCATTGATTTCATGGCTGAGTGATATTCCATTGTACATAAGGACCACAACTTCTTTATCCATTTTTCCCTTTCCTGGGATATTTAAGGTGGAATGAAGTGGAGGTCCTTGTCAACAGAGCAGCCCTCAACTTTGGGGTGCTTGTGTCTTGCTGATTTTTCATTTTCCCAATTTATACCCCCATGAGTGGAAGTGCCCTATGCTCTCTAAGCTGTGTTTTTTAGATGTTTCAGGACACACCGTACACTTCTCCAGAGTGGCTGTTGGCAATTTACATCTCGCCCATCAGTGTAGCAAGGCTCCCATTTTTCCATGGCCTGTCCTGCATTTCTGGTTTTGACACGTTTTTCAGCATGGCCCTTTTGACCGATGGGTAGCGAGTCTTCTTTGTAGCGCTGATTTGCCTTTCCAGGTTGCTTGGTTGGCCAAAAAGGGCGTATGCTTTTTTTCCTGAATATATTCAGGAAAAACCGCATACGACCTTTTTGGCCAAGGGCATCATTGTCAACGTTTTGCCGCTTTTCATGTGCTTTAAAGGCGATTCGAATCTACCTCCTGAAATCTGTTTCCTGCAATTCTGCCTTGATTTCAAATCCTCTTCTTTGCCTTCCCTCAATATATTTGTGGACGAGAGTTATCATTTATAACTCTGCAGGTTTGTGAATTGCAGTGCCCTGAAGCTCCATTTTACAACTCGCTTTTTTGGGAGCTGACCGCAAAAGCGCAGGATGGCTTCAGGCCCTGTTCTGATTCCGGCGGGAGGATGAGCCTGTGGTTAATTCTTCTTCCTGATGGGAAAATAGAGTGACCTGTGCCTGTCCCAACACCAAGAGCTAGTCTCTCACTGGTTCCCCGTCTACCCGTTCATCCTCAGGACAAATTGCAACCTGTACGGAACAGGAGGTTAAAGGTGCTAATGCTGCTAGTAGGGAGATTGTTAGTAAAGCGGCTGGAATGGCGAACCCGGGCACAAGGAGAAGAGAAATGAGGTGCGTTTTAGAAACCTTTCCCCATCACATGGTGTACCATCTTTTTGTTTTCTCATGCATGTTTTCGATGTAGGAAGATGCCCTTGAACCTGGAGATTTGGGACCCATGCGATGGGTACCACGCAGTATTACTTTAAAGGGTCTGCGTTTGCTCACCCAACCTCACCAAACGTCTCAACCACAAGAGTGTCCACCCTTATGTCTCATCCAGCTGTGGGTCTAGATATGTTCAATCCAGGTTGCATCACAGCCCCTGAACGCATTGTGTAAGAATTTCTCTCTCTTTCACTGTCTTTGTTTCATGGGTTTTTCGAAGTAATTTATTTTTATAATGGGGTTTAGCTGCTTTTCACTGCTGTGTTTATGCCGCTTTACACCCACTTGACACACTAACAGAGAGATATCAATACATAGGTTTTAAGATTATTACTAGTCAGATATATTCTTGTGTGGTGAATAGGGCGTGTTGAGTCCAGTTCTCTGAGCAAGGAGTAGGTCTTGTCTATTACATATTGGGTTTATGGAACGGTATCTGAGCTAATTTGAAACCCTTGTTTTATGTATCACCCCACCTCACCTTTCCCGTTAAGCAGCCATAGTGTGTTTTCTGCATGTGTGACTCTGTTCTGTTTTGTAATTCAGTTCAAGTGTAACGGTTTTTACATTCCCTCTATAAGTGATACCTTATGAGAAGTGTCCTTTTCTGTGTGACTTATTTCACTTAGAATCGTCGTACCTAAATCCACTCATCATGCTGCTACTAGCCTTATGACATTGATTTCATGGCGAGTGATATTCCATTGTACATAAGGACCACAACTTCTTTATCCATTTTTCCCTTTCCTGGGATATTGAAGGAGGAATGAAGTGGAGGTCCTTGTCAACAGAGCAGCCCTAAACTTTGGGGTGCTTGTGTCTTGCTGATTTTTAATTTTCCCAATTTATACCCCCATGAGTGGAAGTGCCCTATGCTCTCTAAGCTGTGTTTTTCAGATGTTTCAGGACTCACCGTACACTTCTCCAGAGTGGCTCTTGGCAATTTACATCCCGCCCATCAGTGTAGCAAGGCTCCCATTTCTCCATGGCCTGTCCTGCATTTCTGGTTTTGACACTTTTTTCAGCATGGCCCTTTTGACCGATGGGAAGCGAGACTTCTTTGTAGCGCTGATTTGCCTTTCCAGGTTGCTTGGTTGGCCAAAAAGGGCGTATGCGTTTTTTCCTGAATATATTCAGGAAAAAACGCATACGCCCTTTTTGGCCAAGGGCATCATTGTCAACGTTTTGCCGCTTTTCATGTGCTTTAAAGGCGATTCGTATCTACCTCCTGAAATCTGTTTCCTGCAATTCTGCCTTGATTTCAAATCCTCTTCTTTTCCTTCCCTCAATATATTTGTGGACGAGAGTTATCATTTATAACTCTGCAGGTTTGTGAATTGCAGTGCCCTGAACCTCCGTTTTACAACTCGTTTTTATGGGAGCTGGCCGCAAAATCGCAGAATGGCTTCAGGCCCTGTTCTGGTTCCGGGGGGCAGGCTGAGCCTGTGGTTAATTCTTCTTTCTGATGGGAAAATAGAGTGACCTGTGCCTGTCCCAACACCAAGAGCTAGTCTCTCGTTGGTTCCACGTCTTCCCGTTTATCCTCAGGACAAATTGCATCCTGTATGGAACAGGAGGTTAAAGGTGCTGATGCTCCAAGTAGGGAGCTTGCTAGTAAAGCGGCTGGAATGGCGAACCCGGGCACAAGGAGATGAGAAATGAGGTGCGTTTTAGAAGCCTTTCCCCATCACACGGTGTACCATCTTCTGGGTTTCTCATGCATGTTTTGGATGTAGGAAGATGCCCTTGAACCTGGAGATTTGGGACCCATGCGATGGGTACCACGCAGTATTACTTTAAAGGGTCTGCGTTTGCTCACCCAACCTCACCAAACCTCTCAGCCCCAAGAGTGTCCACCATTATGTCTCATCCAGCTGTGCGTCTAGATATGGTCAATCCAGGTTGCATCACAGCCCCTGAACGCATTGTGTAAGAATTTCTCTCTCTTTCACTGTCTTTGTTTCATGGGTGTTTCAAAGTAATTTATTTTTATAATGGGGTTTAGCTGCTTTTCACTGCTGTGTTTATGCCGCTTTACACCCACTTGACACACTAACAGAGAGATATCAATACATAGGTTTTACGATTATTATTAGTCAGATATATTCTTGTGCGGTGAATAGGGCGTGTTGAGTCCAGTTCTCTGAGCAAGGAGTAGGTCTTGTCTATTACATATTGGGTTTATGGAACGGTATCTGAGCTAATTTGATACCCTTGTTTTATGTATCACCCCACCTCACCTTTCCCGTTAAGCAGCCATAGTGTGTTTTCTGCATGTGTGACTCTGTTCTGTTTTGTAATTCAGTTCAAGTGTAACGGTTTTTACATTCCCTCTATCAGTGATACCTTATGAGAAGTGTCCTTTTCTGTGTGACTTATTTCACTTAGAATCGTCGTACCTAAATCCACTCATCATGCTGCTACTAGCCTTATGACATTGATTTCATGGCTGAGTGATATTCCATTGTACATAAGGACCACAACTTCTTTATCCATTTTTCTCTTTCCTGGGATATTGAAGGTGGAATGAAGTGGAGGTCCTGGTCAACAGAGCAGCCCTAAACTTTGGGGTGCTTGTGTCTTGCTGATTTTTAATTTTCCCAATTTATACCCCCATGAGTGGAAGTGCCCTATGCTCTCTAAGCTGTGTTTTTCAGATGTTTCAGGACTCACCGGACACTTCTCCAGAGTGGCTCTTGGCAATTTACATCCCGCCCATCAGTGTAGCAAGGCTCCCATTTCTCCATGGCCTGTCCTGCATTTCTGGTTTTGACACTTTTTTCAGCATGGCCCTTTTGACCGATGGGAAGCGAGACTTCTTTGTAGCGCTGATTTGCCTTTCCAGGTTGCTTGGTTGGCCAAAAAGGGCGTATGCGTTTTTTCCTGAATATATTCAGGAAAAAACGCATACGCCCTTATTGGCCAAGGGCATCATTGTCAACGTTTTCCCGCTTTTCATGTGCTTTAAAGGCGATTCGTATCTACCTCCTGAAATCTGTTTCCTGCAATTCTGCCTTGATTTCAAATCCTCTTCTTTGCCTTCCCTCAATATATTTGTGGACGAGAGTTATCATTTATAACTCTGCAGGTTTGTGAATTGCAGTGCCCTGAACCTTCGTTTTACAACTCGTTTTTATGGGAGCTGGCCGCAAAATCGCAGAATGGCTTCAGGCCCTGTTCTGGTTCCGGGGGGCAGGCTGAGCCTGTGGTTAATTCTTCTTTCTGATGGGAAAATAGAGTGACCTGTGCCTGTCCCAACACCAAGAGCTAGTCTCTCGTTGGTTCCACGTCTTCCCGTTTATCCTCAGGACAAATTGCATCCTGTATGGAACAGGAGGTTAAAGGTGCTGATGCTCCAAGTAGGGAGCTTGCTAGTAAAGCGGCTGGAATGGCGAACCCGGGCACAAGGAGATGAGAAATGAGGTGCGTTTTAGAAGCCTTTCCCCATCACACGGTGTACCATCTTCTGGGTTTCTCATGCATGTTTTGGATGTAGGAAGATGCCCTAGAACCTGGAGATTTGGGACCCATGCGATGGGTACCACGCAGTATTACTTTAAAGGGTCTGCGTTTGCTCACCCAACCTCACCAAACCTCTCAGCCCCAAGAGTGTCCACCATTATGTCTCATCCAGCTGTGCGTCTAGATATGGTCAATCCAGGTTGCATCACAGCCCCTGAACGCATTGTGTAAGAATTTCTCTCTCTTTCACTGTCTTTGTTTCATGGGTGTTTCAAAGTAATTTATTTTTATAATGGGGTTTAGCTGCTTTTCACTGCTGTGTTTATGCCGCTTTACACCCACTTGACACACTAACAGAGAGATATCAATACATAGGTTTTACGATTATTATTAGTCAGATATATTCTTGTGCGGTGAATAGGGCGTGTTGAGTCCAGTTCTCTGAGCAAGGAGTAGGTCTTGTCTATTACATATTGGGTTTATGGAACGGTATCTGAGCTAATTTGATACCCTTGTTTTATGTATCACCCCACCTCACCTTTCCCGTTAAGCAGCCATAGTGTGTTTTCTGCATGTGTGACTCTGTTCTGTTTTGTAATTCAGTTCAAGTGTAACGGTTTTTACATTCCCTCTATCAGTGATACCTTATGAGAAGTGTCCTTTTCTGTGTGACTTATTTCACTTAGAATCGTCGTACCTAAATCCACTCATCATGCTGCTACTAGCCTTATGACATTGATTTCATGGCTGAGTGATATTCCATTGTACATAAGGACCACAACTTCTTTATCCATTTTTCTCTTTCCTGGGATATTGAAGGTGGAATGAAGTGGAGGTCCTGGTCAACAGAGCAGCCCTAAACTTTGGGGTGCTTGTGTCTTGCTGATTTTTAATTTTCCCAATTTATACCCCCATGAGTGGAAGTGCCCTATGCTCTCTAAGCTGTGTTTTTCAGATGTTTCAGGACTCACCGGACACTTCTCCAGAGTGGCTCTTGGCAATTTACATCCCGCCCATCAGTGTAGCAAGGCTCCCATTTCTCCATGGCCTGTCCTGCATTTCTGGTTTTGACACTTTTTTCAGCATGGCCCTTTTGACCGATGGGAAGCGAGACTTCTTTGTAGCGCTGATTTGCCTTTCCAGGTTGCTTGGTTGGCCAAAAAGGGCGTATGCGTTTTTTCCTGAATATATTCAGGAAAAAACGCATACGCCCTTTTTGGCCAAGGGCATCATTGTCAACGTTTTCCCGCTTTTCATGTGCTTTAAAGGCGATTCGTATCTACCTCCTGAAATCTGTTTCCTGCAATTCTGCCTTGATTTCAAATCCTCTTCTTTGCCTTCCCTCAATATATTTGTGGACGAGAGTTATCATTTATAACTCTGCAGGTTTGTGAATTGCAGTGCCCTGAACCTCCGTTTTACAACTCGTTTTTATGGGAGCTGGCCGCAAAATCGCAGAATGGCTTCAGGCCCTGTTCTGGTTCCGGGGGGCAGGCTGAGCCTGTGGTTAATTCTTCTTTCTGATGGGTAAATAGAGTGACCTGTGCCTGTCCCAACACCAAGAGCTAGTCTCTCGTTGGTTCCACGTCTTCCCGTTTATCCTCAGGACAAATTGCAACCTGTACGGAACAGGAGGTTAAAGGTGCTGATGCTCCAAGTAGGGAGCTTGCTAGTAAAGCGGCTGGAATGGCGAACCCGGGCACAAGGAGATGAGAAATGAGGTGCGTTTTAGAAGCCTTTCCCCATCACACGGTGTACCATCTTCTGGGTTTCTCATGCATGTTTTGGATGTAGGAAGATGCCCTTGAACCTGGAGATTTGGGACCCATGCGATGGGTACCACGCAGTATTACTTTAAAGGGTCTGCGTTTGCTCACCCAACCTCACCAAACCTCTCAGCCCCAAGAGTGTCCACCCTTATGTCTCATCCAGCTGTGCGTCTAGATATGGTCAATCCAGGTTGCATCACAGCCCCTGAACGCATTGTGTAAGAATTTCTCTCTCTTTCACTGTCTTTGTTTCATGGGTGTTTCAAAGTAATTTATTTTTATAATGGGGTTTAGCTGCTTTTCACTGCTGTGTTTATGCCGCTTTACACCCACTTGACACACTAACAGAGAGATATCAATACATAGGTTTTACGATTATTATTAGTCAGATATATTCTTGTGCGGTGAATAGGGCGTGTTGAGTCCAGTTCTCTGAGCAAGGAGTAGGTCTTGTCTATTACATATTGGGTTTATGGAACGGTATCTGAGCTAATTTGATACCCTTGTTTTATGTATCACCCCACCTCACCTTTCCCGTTAAGCAGCCATAGTGTGTTTTCTGCATGTGTGACTCTGTTCTGTTTTGTAATTCAGTTCAAGTGTAACGGTTTTTACATTCCCTCTATCAGTGATACCTTATGAGAAGTGTCCTTTTCTGTGTGACTTATTTCACTTAGAATCGTCGTACCTAAATCCACTCATCATGCTGCTACTAGCCTTATGACATTGATTTCATGGCTGAGTGATATTCCATTGTACATAAGGACCACAACTTCTTTATCCATTTTTCTCTTTCCTGGGATATTGAAGGTGGAATGAAGTGGAGGTCCTGGTCAACAGAGCAGCCCTAAACTTTGGGGTGCTTGTGTCTTGCTGATTTTTAATTTTCCCAATTTATACCCCCATGAGTGGAAGTGCCCTATGCTCTCTAAGCTGTGTTTTTCAGATGTTTCAGGACTCACCGGACACTTCTCCAGAGTGGCTCTTGGCAATTTACATCCCGCCCATCAGTGTAGCAAGGCTCCCATTTCTCCATGGCCTGTCCTGCATTTCTGGTTTTGACACTTTTTTCAGCATGGCCCTTTTGACCGATGGGAAGCGAGACTTCTTTGTAGCGCTGATTTGCCTTTCCAGGTTGCTTGGTTGGCCAAAAAGGGCGTATGCGTTTTTTCCTGAATATATTCAGGAAAAAACGCATACGCCCTTTTTGGCCAAGGGCATCATTGTCAACGTTTTCCCGCTTTTCATGTGCTTTAAAGGCGATTCGTATCTACCTCCTGAAATCTGTTTCCTGCAATTCTGCCTTGATTTCAAATCCTCTTCTTTGCCTTCCCTCAATATATTTGTGGACGAGAGTTATCATTTATAACTCTGCAGGTTTGTGAATTGCGGTGCCCTGAACCTCCGTTTTACAACTCGTTTTTATGGGAGCTGGCCGCAAAATCGCAGAATGGCTTCAGGCCCTGTTCTGGTTCCGGGGGGCAGGCTGAGCCTGTGGTTAATTCTTCTTTCTGATGGGAAAATAGAGTGACCTGTGCCTGTCCCAACACCAAGAGCTAGTTTCTCGTTGGTTCCACGTCTTCCCGTTTATCCTCAGGACAAATTGCAACCTGTACGGAACAGGAGGTTAAAGGTGCTGATGCTCCAAGTAGGGAGCTTGCTAGTAAAGGGGCTGGAATGGCGAACCCGGGTACAAGGAGATGAGAAATGAGGTGCGTTTTAGAAGCCTTTCCCCATCACACGGTGTACCATCTTCTGGGTTTCTCATGCATGTTTTGGATGTAGGAAGATGCCCTTGAACCTGGAGATTTGGGACCCATGCGATGGGTACCACGCAGTATTACTTTAAAGGGTCTGCGTTTGCTCACCCAACCTCACCAAACCTCTCAGCCCCAAGAGTGTCCACCCTTATGTCTCATCCAGCTGTGCGTCTAGATATGGTCAATCCAGGTTGCATCACAGCCCCTGAACGCATTGTGTAAGAATTTCTCTCTCTTTCACTGTCTTTGTTTCATGGGTGTTCCAAAGTAATTTATTTTTATAATGGGGTTTAGCTGCTTTTCACTGCTGTGTTTATGCGGCTTTACACCCACTTGACACACTAACAGAGAGATATCAATACATAGGTTTTACGATTATTATTAGTCAGATATATTCTTGTGCGGTGAATAGGGCGTGTTGAGTCCAGTTCTCTGAGCAAGGAGTAGGTCTTGTCTATTACATATTGGGTTTATGGAACGGTATCTGAGCTAATTTGATACCCTTGTTTTATGTATCACCCCACCTCACCTTTCCCGTTAAGCAGCCATAGTGTGTTTTCTGCATGTGTGACTCTGTTCTGTTTTGTAATTCAGTTCAAGTGTAACGGTTTTTACATTCCCTCTATCAGTGATACCTTATGAGAAGTGTCCTTTTCTGTGTGACTTATTTCAGTTAGAATCGTCGTACCTAAATCCACTCATCATGCTGCTACTAACCTTATGACATTGATTTCATGGCTGAGTGATATTCCATTGTACATAAGGACCACAACTTCTTTATCCATTTTTCTCTTTCCTGGGATATTTAAGGTGGAATGAAGTGGAGGTCCTGGTCAACAGAGCAGCCCTCAACTTTGGGGTGCTTGTGTCTTGCTGATTTTTAATTTTTCCAATTTATACCCCCATGAGTGGAAGTGTCCTATGCTTTCTAAGCTGTGTTTTTCAGATGTTTCAGGACACACCGGACACTTCTCCAGAGTGGCTGTTGGCAATTTACATCCCGCCCATCAGTGTAGCAAGGCTCCCATTTCTCCATGGCCTGTACTGCATTTCTGGTTTTGACACTTTTTTCAGCATGGCCCTTTTGACCGATGGGAAGCGAGACTTCTGTGTAGCGCTGATTTGCCTTTCCAGGTTGCTTGGTTGGCCAAAAAGGGCGTATGCGTTTTTTCCTGAATATATTCAGGAAAAAACGCATACGCCCTTTTTGGCCAAGGGCATCATTGTCAACGTTTTGCCGCTTTTCATGTGCTTTAAAGGCGATTCGTATCTACCTCCTGAAATCTGTTTCGTGCAATTCTGCCTTGATTTCAAATCCTCTTCTTTGCCTTCCCTCAATATATTTGTGGACGAGAGTTATCATTTATAACTCTGCAGGTTTGTGAATTGCAGTGCCCTGAACCTCCATTTTACAACTCGCTTTTTTGGGAGCTGGCCGCAAAAGCGCAGGATGGCTTCAGGCCCTGTTCTGGTTCCGGGGGGCAGGCTGAGCCTGTGGTTAATTCTTCTTCCTGATGGGAAAATAGAGTGACCTGTGCCTGTCCCGACACCAAGAGCTAGTCTCTCGTTGGTTCCCCGTCTTCCCGTTCATCCTCAGGATAAATTGCAACCTGTACGGAACAGGAGGTTAAAGGTGCTGATGCTCCAAGTAGGGAGATTGTTAGTAAAGCGGCTGGAATGGCCAACCCGGGCACAAGGAGAAGAGAAATGAGGTGCGTTTTAGAAACCTTTCCCCATCACATGGTGTACCATCTTTTTGTTTTCTCATGCATGTTTTCGATGTAGGAAGATGTCCTTGAACCTGGAGATTTGGGACCCATGCGATGGGTACCACGCAGTATTACTTTAAAGGGTCTGCGTTTGCTCACCCAACCTCACCAAACCTCTCAGCCCCAAGAGTGTCCACCCTTATGTCTCATCCAGCTGTGGGTCTAGATATGGTCAATCCAGGTTGCATCACAGCCCCTGAACGCATTGTGTAAGAATTTCTCTCTCTTTCACTGTCTTTGTTTCATGGGTTTTTCGAAGTAATTTATTTTTATAATGGGGTTTAGCTGCTTTTCACTGCTGTGTTTATGCCGCTTTACACCCACTTGACACACTAACAGAGAGATATCAATACATAGGTTTTAAGATTATTACTAGTCAGATATATTCTTGTGCGGTGAATAGGGCGTGTTGAGTCCAGTTCTCTGAGCAAGGAGTAGGTCTTGTCTATTACATATTGGGTTTATGGAACGGTATCTGAGCTAATTTGAAACGCTTGTTTTATGTATCACCCCACCTCACCTTTCCCGTTCAGCAGCCATAGTGTGTTTTCTGCATGTGTGACTCTGTTCTGTTTTGTAATTCAGTTCAAGTGTAACGGTTTTTACATTCCCTCTATAAGTGATACCTTATGAAAAGTGTCGTTTTCTGTGTGACTTATTTCACTTAGAATCATCGTACCTAAATCCACTCATCATGCTGCTACTCCCTTATGACATTGATTTCATGGCTGAGTGATATTCCATTGTACATAAGGACCACAACTTCTTTATCCATTTTTCCCTTTCCTGGGATATTGAAGGTGGAATGAAGTGGAGGTCCTTGTCAACAGAGCAGCCCTAAACTTTGGGGTGCTTGTGTCTTGCTGATTTTTCATTTTCCCAATTTATACCCCCATGAGTGGAAGTGCCCGATGCTCTCTAAGCTGTGTTTTTTAGATGTTTCAGGACACACCGTACACTTCTCCAGAGTGGCTGTTGGCAATTTACATCTCGCCCATCAGTGTAGCAAGGCTCCCATTATTCCATGGCCTGTCCTGCATTTCTGGTTTTGACACGTTTTTCAGCATGGCCCTTTTGACTGATGGGTAGCGAGTCTTCTTTGTAGCGCTGATTTGCCTTTCCAGGATGCTTGGTTGGCCAAAAAGGGCGTTTGTGTTTTTTCCTGAATATATTCAGGAAAAACCGCATACGACCTTTTTGGCCAAGGGCATCATTGTCAACGTTTTGCCGCTTTTCATGTGCTTTAAAGGCGATTCGAATCTACCTCCTGAAATCTGTTTCCTGCAATTCTGCCTTGATTTCAAATCCTCTTCTTTGCCTTCCCTCAATATATTTGTGGACGAGAGTTATCATTTATAACTGCAGGTTTGTGAATTGCAGTGCCCTGAAGCTCCATTTTACAACTCGCTTTTTTGGGAGCTGACCGCAAAAGCGCAGGATGGCTTCAGGCCCTGTTCTGATTCTGGCGGGAGGATGAGCCTGTGGTTAATTCTTCTTCCTGATGGGAAAATAGAGTGACCTGTGCCTGTCCCAACACCAAGAGCTAGTCTCTCACTGGTTCCCCGTCTACCCGTTCATCCTCAGGACAAATTGCAACCTGTACGGAACAGGAGGTTAAAGGTGCTAATGCTGCAAGTAGGGAGATTGTTAGTAAAGCGGCTGGAATGGCGAACCCGGGCACAAGGAGAAGAGAAATGAGGTGCGTTTTAGAAACCTTTCCCCATCACATGGTGTACCATCTTTTTGTTTTCTCATGCATGTTTTCGTTGTAGGAAGATGCCCTTGAACCTGGAGATTTGGGACCCATGCGATGGGTACCACGCAGTATTACTTTAAAGGGTCTGCGTTTGCTCACCCAACCTCACCAAACGTCTCAGCCACAAGAGTGTCCACCCTTATGTCTCATCCAGCTGTGGGTCTAGATATGTTCAATCCAGGTTGCATCACAGCCCCTGAACGCATTGTGTAAGAATTTCTCTCTCTTTCACTGTCTTTGTTTCATGGGTTTTTCGAAGTAATTTATTTTTATAATGGGGTTTAGCTGCTTTTCACGGCTGTGTTTATGCCGCTTTACACCCACTTGACACACTAACAGAGAGATATCAATACATAGGTTTTAAGATTATTACTAGTCAGATATATTCTTGTGCGGTTAATAGGGCGTGTTGAGTCCAGTTCTCTGAGCAAGGAGTAGGTCTTGTCTATTACATATTGGGTTTATGGAACGGTATCTGAGCTAATTTGAAACCCTTGTTTTATGTATCACCCCACCTCACCTTTCCCGTTAAGCAGCCATAGTGTGTTTTCTGCATGTGTGACTCTGTTCTGTTTTGTAATTCAGTTCAAGTGTAACGGTTTTTACATTCCCTCTATAAGTGATACCTTATGAGAAGTGTCCTTTTCTGTGTGACTTATTTCACTTAGAATCGTCGTACCTAAATCCACTCATCATGCTGCTACTAGCCTTATGACATTGATTTCATGGCGAGTGATATTCCATTGTACATAAGGACCACAACTTCTTTATCCATTTTTCCCTTTCCTGGGATATTGAAGGAGGAATGAAGTGGAGGTCCTTGTCAACAGAGCAGCCCTAAACTTTGGGGTGCTTGTGTCTTGCTGATTTTCATTTTCCCAGTTTATACCCCCATGAGTGGAAGTGCCCTATGCTCTCTAAGCTGTGTTTTTTAGATGTTTCAGGACTCACCGGACACTTCTCCAGAGTGGCTCTTGGCAATTTACATCCCGCCCATCAGTGTAGCAAGGCTCCCATTTCTCCATGGCCTGTCCTGCATTTCTGGTTTTGACACTTTTTTCAGCATGGCCCTTTTGACCGATGGGAAGCGAGACTTCTCTGTAGCGCTGATTTGCCTTTCCAGGTTGCTTGGTTGGCCAAAAAGGGCGTATGCGTTTTTTCCTGAATATATTCAGGAAAAAACGCATACGCCCTTTTTGGCCAAGGGCATCATTGTCAACGTTTTGCCGCTTTTCATGTGCTTTAAAGGCGATTCGTATCTACCTCCTGAAATCTGTTTCCTGCAATTCTGCCTTGATTTCAAATCCTCTTCTTTGCCTTCCCTCAATATATTTGTGGACGAGAGTTATCATTTATAACTCTGCAGGTTTGTGAATTGCAGTGCCCTGAACCTCCGTTTTACAACTCGTTTTTATGGGAGCTGGCCGCAAAATCGCAAAATGGCTTCAGGCCCTGTTCGGGTTCCGGGGGGCAGGCTGAGCCTGTGGTTAATTCTTCTTTCTGATGGGAAAATAGAGTGACCTGTGCCTGTCCCAACACCAAGAGCTAGTCTCTCGTTGGTTCCACGTCTTCCCGTTTATCCTCAGGACAAATTGCATCCTGTATGGAACAGGAGGTTAAAGGTGCTGATGCTCCAAGTAGGGAGCTTGCTAGTAAAGCAGCTGGAATGGCGAACCCGGGCACAAGGAGATGAGAAATGAGGTGCGTTTTAGAAGCCTTTCCCCATCACACGGTGTACCATCTTCTGGGTTTCTCATGCATGTTTTGGATGTAGGAAGATGCCCTTGAACCTGGAGATTTGGGACCCATGCGATGGGTACCACGCAGTATTACTTTAAAGGGTCTGCGTTTGCTCACCCAACCTCACCAAACCTCTCAGCCCCAAGAGTGTCCACCATTATGTCTCATCCAGCTGTGCGTCTAGATATGGTCAATCCAGGTTGCATCACAGCCCCTGAACGCATTGTGTAAGAATTTCTCTCTCTTTCACTGTCTTTGTTTCATGGGTGTTTCAAAGTAATTTATTTTTATAATGGGGTTTAGCTGCTTTTCACTGCTGTGTTTATGCGGCTTTACACCCACTTGACACACTAACAGAGAGATATCAATACATAGGTTTTACGATTATTATTAGTCAGATATATTCTTGTGCGGTGAATAGGGCGTGTTGAGTCCAGTTCTCTGAGCAAGGAGTAGGTCTTGTCTATTACATATTGGGTTTATGGAACGGTATCTGAGCTAATTTGATACCCTTGTTTTATGTATCACCCCACCTCACCTTTCCCGTTAAGCAGCCATAGTGTGTTTTCTGCATGTGTGACTCTGTTCTGTTTTGTAATTCAGTTCAAGTGTAACGGTTTTTACATTCCCTCTATCAGTGATACCTTATGAGAAGTGTCCTTTTCTGTGTGACTTATTTCACTTAGAATCGTCGTACCTAAATCCACTCATCATGCTGCTACTAACCTTACGGCATTGATTTCATGGCTGAGTGATATTCCATTGTACATAAGGACCACAACTTCTTTATCCATTTTTCTCTTTCCTGGGATATTGAAGGTGGAATGAAGTGGAGGTCCTGGTCAACAGAGCAGCCCTAAACTTTGGGGTGCTTGTGTCTTGCTGATTTT
Source organism: Balaenoptera borealis (assembly GCF_965194805.1). Classification (NCBI taxonomy): domain Eukaryota; kingdom Metazoa; phylum Chordata; class Mammalia; order Artiodactyla; family Balaenopteridae; genus Balaenoptera; species Balaenoptera borealis. Next base: position 689,114 of record NW_028123938.1, on the reverse strand, counting down.
TAATTTTCCCAATTTATACCCCCATGAGTGGAAGTGCCCTATGCTCTCTAAGCTGTGTTTTTCAGATGTTTCAGGACTCACCGGACACTTCTCCAGAGTGGCTCTTGGCAATTTACATCCCGCCCATCAGTGTAGCAAGGCTCCCATTTCTCCATGGCCTGTCCTGCATTTCTGGTTTTGACACTCTTTTCAGCATGGCCCTTTTGACCGATGGGAAGCGAGACTTCTTTGTAGCGCTGATTTGCCTTTCCAGGTTGCTTGGTTGGCCAAAAAGGGCGTATGCGTTTTTTCCTGAATATATTCAGGAAAAAACGCATATGCCCTTTTTGGCCAAGGGCATCATTGTCAACGTTTTGCCGCTTTTCATGTGCTTTAAAGGCGATTCGTATCTACCTCCTGAAATCTGTTTCCTGCAATTCTGCCTTGATTTCAAATCCTCTTCTTTGCCTTCCCTCAATATATTTGTGGACGAGAGTTATCATTTATAACTCTGCAGGTTTGTGAATTGCAGTGCCCTGAACCTCCGTTTTACAACTCGTTTTTATGGGAGCTGGCCGCAAAATCGCAGAATGGCTTCAGGCCCTGTTCTGGTTCCGGGGGGCAGGCTGAGCCTGTGGTTAATTCTTCTTTCTGATGGGAAAATAGAGTGACCTGTGCCTGTCCCAACACCAAGAGCTAGTCTCTCGTTGGTTCCACGTCTTCCCGTTTATCCTCAGGACAAATTGCAACCTGTACGGAACAGGAGGTTAAAGGTGCTGATGCTCCAAGTAGGGAGCTTGCTAGTAAAGCGGCTGGAATGGCGAACCCGGGCACAAGGAGATGAGAAATGAGGTGCGTTTTAGAAACCTTTCCCCATCACACGGTGTACCATCTTCTGGGTTTCTCATGCATGTTTTGGATGTAGGAAGATGCCCTTGAACCTGGAGATTTGGGACCCATGCGATGGGTACCACGCAGTATTACTTTAAAGGGTCTGCGTTTGCTCACCCAACCTCACCAAACCTCTCAGCCCCAAGAGTGTCCACCCTTATGTCTCATCCAGCTGTGCGTCTAGATATGGTCAATCCAGGTTGCATCACAGCCCCTGAACGCATTGTGTAAGAATTTCTCTCTCTTTCACTGTCTTTATTTCATGGGTGTTTCAAAGTAATTTATTTTTATAATGGGGTTTAGCTGCTTTTCACTGCTGTGTTTATGCCGCTTTACACCCACTTGACACACTAACAGAGAGATATCAATACATAGGTTTTACGATTATTATTAGTCAGATATATTCTTGTGCGGTGAATAGGGCGTGTTGAGTCCAGTTCTCTGAGCAAGGAGTAGGTCTTGTCTATTACATATTGGGTTTATGGAACGGTATCTGAGCTAATTTGATACCCTTGTTTTATGTATCACCCCACCTCACCTTTCCCGTTAAGCAGCCATAGTGTGTTTTCTGCATGTGTGACTCTGTTCTGTTTTGTAATTCAGTTCAAGTGTAACGGTTTTTACATTCCCTCTATCAGTGATACCTTATGAGAAGTGTCCTTTTCTGTGTGACTTATTTCACTTAGAATCGTCGTACCTAAATCCACTCATCATGCTGCTACTAACCTTACGGCATTGATTTCATGGCTGAGTGATATTCCATTGTACATAAGGACCACAACTTCTTTATCCATTTTTTCTCTTTCCTGGGATATTTAAGGTGGAATGAAGTGGAGGTCCTGGTCAACAGAGCAGCCCTAAACTTTGGGGTGCTTGTGTCTTGCTGATTTTTAATTTTCCCAATTTATACCCCCATGAGTGGAAGTGCCCTATGCTCTCTAAGCTGTGTTTTTCAGATGTTTCAGGACTCACCGGACACTTCTCCAGAGTGGCTCTTGGCAATTTACATCCCGCCCATCAGTGTAGCAAGGCTCCCATTTCTCCATGGCCTGTCCTGCATTTCTGGTTTTGACACTCTTTTCAGCATGGCCCTTTTGACCGATGGTAAGCGAGACTTCTTTGTAGCGCTGATTTGCCTTTCCAGGTTGCTTGGTTGGCCAAAAAGGGCGTATGCGTTTTTTCCTGAATATATTCAGGAAAAAACGCATACGCCCTTTTTGGCCAAGGGCATCATTGTCAACGTTTTGCCGCTTTTCATGTGCTTTAAAGGCGATTCGTATCTACCTCCTGAAATCTGTTTCCTGCAATTCTGCCTTGATTTCAAATCCTCTTCTTTGCCTTCCCTCAATATATTTGTGGACGAGAGTTATCATTTATAACTCTGCAGGTTTGTGAATTGCAGTGCCCTGAACCTCCGTTTTACAACTCGTTTTTATGGGAGCTGGCCGCAAAATCGCAGAATGGCTTCAGGCCCTGTTCTGGTTCCGGGGGGCAGGCTGAGCCTGTGGTTAATTCTTCTTTCTGATGGGAAAATAGAGTGACCTGTGCCTGTCCCAACACCAAGAGCTAGTCTCTCGTTGGTTCCACGTCTTCCCGTTTATCCTCAGGACAAATTGCAACCTGTACGGAACAGGAGGTTAAAGGTGCTGATGCTCCAAGTAGGGAGCTTGCTAGTAAAGCGGCTGGAATGGCGAACCCGGGCAAAAGGAGATGAGAAATGAGGTGCGTTTTAGAAGCCTTTCCCCATCACACGATGTACCATCTTCTGAGTTTCTCATGCATGTTTTTGATGTAGGAAGATGCCCTTGAACCTGGAGATTTGGGACCCATGCGATGGGTACCACGCAGTATTACTTTAAAGGGTCTGCGTTTGCTCACCCAACCTCACCAAACCTCTCAGCCCCAAGAGTGTCCACCCTTATGTCTCATCCAGCTGTGCGTCTAGATATGGTCAATCCAGGTTGCATCACAGCCCCTGAACGCATTGTGTAAGAATTTCTCTCTCTTTCACTGTCTTTGTTTCATGGGTGTTTCAAAGTAATTTATTTTTATAATGGGGTTTAGCTGCTTTTCACTGCTGTGTTTATGCCGCTTTACACCCACTTGACACACTAACAGAGAGATATCAATACATAGGTTTTACGATTATTATTAGTCAGATATATTCTTGTGCGGTGAATAGGGCGTGTTGAGTCCAGTTCTCTGAGCAAGGAGTAGGTCTTGTCTATTACATATTGGGTTTATGGAACGGTATCTGAGCTAATTTGATACCCTTGTTTTATGTATCACCCCACCTCACCTTTCCCGTTAAGCAGCCATAGTGTGTTTTCTGCATGTGTGACTCTGTTCTGTTTTGTAATTCAGTTCAAGTGTAACGGTTTTTACATTCCCTCTATCAGTGATACCTTATGAGAAGTGTCCTTTTCTGTGTGACTTATTTCACTTAGAATCGTCGTACCTAAATCCACTCATCATGCTGCTACTAACCGTATGGCATTGATTTCATGGCTGAGTGATATTCCATTGTACATAAGGACCACAACTTCTTTATCCATTTTTCTCTTTCCTGGGATATTGAAGGTGGAATGAAGTGGAGGTCCTGGTCAACAGAGCAGCCCTAAACTTTGGGGTGCTTGTGTCTTGCTGATTTTTAATTTTCCCAATTTATACCCCCATGAGTGGAAGTGCCCTATGCTCTCTAAGCTGTGTTTTTCAGATGTTTCAGGACTCACCGGACACTTCTCCAGAGTGGCTCTTGGCAATTTACATCCCGCCCATCAGTGTAGCAAGGCTCCCATTTCTCCATGGCCTGTCCTGCATTTCTGGTTTTGACACTTTTTTCAGCATGGCCCTTTTGACCGATGGGAAGCGAGACTTCTTTGTAGCGCTGATTTGCCTTTCCAGGTTGCTTGGTTGGCCAAAAAGGGCGTATGCGTTTTTTCCTGAATATATTCAGGAAAAAACGCATACGCCCTTTTTGGCCAAGGGCATCATTGTCAACGTTTTGCCGCTTTTCATGTGCTTTAAAGGCGATTCGTATCTACCTCCTGAAATCTGTTTCCTGCAATTCTGCCTTGATTTCAAATCCTCTTCTTTGCCTTCCCTCAATATATTTGTGGACGAGAGTTATCATTTATAACTCTGCAGGTTTGTGAATTGCAGTGCCCTGAACCTCCGTTTTACAACTCGTTTTTATGGGAGCTGGCCGCAAAATCGCAGAATGGCTTCAGGCCCTGTTCTGGTTCCGGGGGGCAGGCTGAGCCTGTGGTTAATTCTTCTTTCTGATGGGAAAATAGAGTGACCTGTGCCTGTCCCAACACCAAGAGCTAGTCTCTCGTTGGTTCCACGTCTTCCCGTTTATCCTCAGGACAAATTGCAACCTGTACGGAACAGGAGGTTAAAGGTGCTGATGCTCCAAGTAGGGAGCTTGCTAGTAAAGCGGCTGGAATGGCGAACCCGGGCACAAGGAGATGAGAAATGAGGTGCGTTTTAGAAACCTTTCCCCATCACACGGTGTACCATCTTCTGGGTTTCTCATGCATGTTTTGGATGTAGGAAGATGCCCTTGAACCTGGAGATTTGGGACCCATGCGATGGGTACCACGCACTATTACTTTAAAGGGTCTGCGTTTGCTCACCCAACCTCACCAAACCTCTCAGCCCCAAGAGTGTCCACCCTTATGTCTCATCCAGCTGTGCGTCTAGATATGGTCAATCCAGGTTGCATCACAGCCCCTGAACGCATTGTGTAAGAATTTCTCTCTCTTTCACTGTCTTTATTTCATGGGTGTTTCAAAGTAATTTATTTTTATAATGGGGTTTAGCTGCTTTTCACTGCTGTGTTTATGCCGCTTTACACCCACTTGACACACTAACAGAGAGATATCAATACATAGGTTTTACGATTATTATTAGTCAGATATATTCTTGTGCGGTGAATAGGGCGTGTTGAGTCCAGTTCTCTGAGCAAGGAGTAGGTCTTGTCTATTACATATTGGGTTTATGGAACGGTATCTGAGCTAATTTGATACCCTTGTTTTATGTATCACCCCACCTCACCTTTCCCGTTAAGCAGCCATAGTGTGTTTTCTGCATGTGTGACTCTGTTCTGTTTTGTAATTCAGTTCAAGTGTAACGGTTTTTACATTCCCTCTATCAGTGATACCTTATGAGAAGTGTCCTTTTCTGTGTGACTTATTTCACTTAGAATCGTCGTACCTAAATCCACTCATCATGCTGCTACTAACCTTACGGCATTGATTTCATGGCTGAGTGATATTCCATTGTACATAAGGACCACAACTTCTTTATCCATTTTTTCTCTTTCCTGGGATATTTAAGGTGGAATGAAGTGGAGGTCCTGGTCAACAGAGCAGCCCTAAACTTTGGGGTGCTTGTGTCTTGCTGATTTTTAATTTTCCCAATTTATACCCCCATGAGTGGAAGTGCCCTATGCTCTCTAAGCTGTGTTTTTCAGATGTTTCAGGACTCACCGGACACTTCTCCAGAGTGGCTCTTGGCAATTTACATCCCGCCCATCAGTGTAGCAAGGCTCCCATTTCTCCATGGCCTGTCCTGCATTTCTGGTTTTGACACTCTTTTCAGCATGGCCCTTTTGACCGATGGTAAGCGAGACTTCTTTGTAGCGCTGATTTGCCTTTCCAGGTTGCTTGGTTGGCCAAAAAGGGCGTATGCGTTTTTTCCTGAATATATTCAGGAAAAAACGCATACGCCCTTTTTGGCCAAGGGCATCATTGTCAACGTTTTGCCGCTTTTCATGTGCTTTAAAGGCGATTCGTATCTACCTCCTGAAATCTGTTTCCTGCAATTCTGCCTTGATTTCAAATCCTCTTCTTTGCCTTCCCTCAATATATTTGTGGACGAGAGTTATCATTTATAACTCTGCAGGTTTGTGAATTGCAGTGCCCTGAACCTCCGTTTTACAACTCGTTTTTATGGGAGCTGGCCGCAAAATCGCAGAATGGCTTCAGGCCCTGTTCTGGTTCCGGGGGGCAGGCTGAGCCTGTGGTTAATTCTTCTTTCTGATGGGAAAATAGAGTGACCTGTGCCTGTCCCAACACCAAGAGCTAGTCTCTCGTTGGTTCCACGTCTTCCCGTTTATCCTCAGGACAAATTGCAACCTGTACGGAACAGGAGGTTAAAGGTGCTGATGCTCCAAGTAGGGAGCTTGCTAGTAAAGCGGCTGGAATGGCGAACCCGGGCAAAAGGAGATGAGAAATGAGGTGCGTTTTAGAAGCCTTTCCCCATCACACGATGTACCATCTTCTGAGTTTCTCATGCATGTTTTGGATGTAGGAAGATGCCCTTGAACCTGGAGATTTGGGACCCATGCGATGGGTACCACGCAGTATTACTTTAAAGGGTCTGCGTTTGCTCACCCAACCTCACCAAACCTCTCAGCCCCAAGAGTGTCCACCCTTATGTCTCATCCAGCTGTGCGTCTAGATATGGTCAATCCAGGTTGCATCACAGCCCCTGAACGCATTGTGTAAGAATTTCTCTCTCTTTCACTGTCTTTGTTTCATGGGTGTTTCAAAGTAATTTATTTTTATAATGGGGTTTAGCTGCTTTTCACTGCTGTGTTTATGCCGCTTTACACCCACTTGACACACTAACAGAGAGATATCAATACATAGGTTTTACGATTATTATTAGTCAGATATATTCTTGTGCGGTGAATAGGGCGTGTTGAGTCCAGTTCTCTGAGCAAGGAGTAGGTCTTGTCTATTACATATTGGGTTTATGGAACGGTATCTGAGCTAATTTGATACCCTTGTTTTATGTATCACCCCACCTCACCTTTCCCGTTAAGCAGCCATAGTGTGTTTTCTGCATGTGTGACTCTGTTCTGTTTTGTAATTCAGTTCAAGTGTAACGGTTTTTACATTCCCTCTATAAGTGATACCTTATGAGAAGTGTCCTTTTCTGTGTGACTTATTTCACTTAGAATCGTCGTACCTAAATCCACTCATCATGCTGCTACTAACCTTACGGCATTGATTTCATGGCTGAGTGATATTCCATTGTACATAAGGACCACAACTTCTTTATCCATTTTTCTCTTTCCTGGGATATTGAAGGTGGAATGAAGTGGAGGTCCTGGTCAACAGAGCAGCCCTAAACTTTGGGGTGCTTGTGTCTTGCTGATTTTTAATTTTCCCAATTTATACCCCCATGAGTGGAAGTGCCCTATGCTCTCTAAGCTGTGTTTTTCAGATGTTTCAGGACTCACCGGACACTTCTCCAGAGTGGCTCTTGGCAATTTACATCCCGCCCATCAGTGTAGCAAGGCTCCCATTTCTCCATGGCCTGTCCTGCATTTCTGGTTTTGACACTTTTTTCAGCATGGCCCTTTTGACCGATGGGAAGCGAGACTTCTTTGTAGCGCTGATTTGCCTTTCCAGGTTGCTTGGTTGGCCAAAAAGGGCGTATGCGTTTTTTCCTGAATATATTCAGGAAAAAACGCATACGCCCTTTTTGGCCAAGGGCATCATTGTCAACGTTTTGCCGCTTTTCATGTGCTTTAAAGGCGATTCGTATCTACCTCCTGAAATCTGTTTCCTGCAATTCTGCCTTGATTTCAAATCCTCTTCTTTGCCTTCCCTCAATATATTTGTGGACGAGAGTTATCATTTATAACTCTGCAGGTTTGTGAATTGCAGTGCCCTGAACCTCCGTTTTACAACTCGTTTTTATGGGAGCTGGCCGCAAAATCGCAGAATGGCTTCAGGCCCTGTTCTGGTTCCGGGGGGCAGGCTGAGCCTGTGGTTAATTCTTCTTTCTGATGGGAAAATAGAGTGACCTGTGCCTGTCCCAACACCAAGAGCTAGTCTCTCGTTGGTTCCACGTCTTCCCGTTTATCCTCAGGACAAATTGCAACCTGTACGGAACAGGAGGTTAAAGGTGCTGATGCTCCAAGTAGGGAGCTTGCTAGTAAAGCGGCTGGAATGGCGAACCCGGGCACAAGGAGATGAGAAATGAGGTGCGTTTTAGAAACCTTTCCCCATCACACGGTGTACCATCTTCTGGGTTTCTCATGCATGTTTTGGATGTAGGAAGATGCCCTTGAACCTGGAGATTTGGGACCCATGCGATGGGTACCACGCACTATTACTTTAAAGGGTCTGCGTTTGCTCACCCAACCTCACCAAACCTCTCAGCCCCAAGAGTGTCCACCCTTATGTCTCATCCAGCTGTGCGTCTAGATATGGTCAATCCAGGTTGCATCACAGCCCCTGAACGCATTGTGTAAGAATTTCTCTCTCTTTCACTGTCTTTATTTCATGGGTGTTTCAAAGTAATTTATTTTTATAATGGGGTTTAACTGCTTTTCACTGCTGTGTTTATGCCGCTTTACACCCACTTGACACACTAACAGAGAGATATCAATACATAGGTTTTACGATTATTATTAGTCAGATATATTCTTGTGCGGTGAATAGGGCGTGTTGAGTCCAGTTCTCTGAGCAAGGAGTAGGTCTTGTCTATTACATATTGGGTTTATGGAACGGTATCTGAGCTAATTTGATACCCTTGTTTTATGTATCACCCCACCTCACCTTTCCCGTTAAGCAGCCATAGTGTGTTTTCTGCATGTGTGACTCTGTTCTGTTTTGTAATTCAGTTCAAGTGTAACGGTTTTTACATTCCCTCTATCAGTGATACCTTATGAGAAGTGTCCTTTTCTGTGTGACTTATTTCACTTAGAATCGTCGTACCTAAATCCACTCATCATGCTGCTACTAACCTTACGGCATTGATTTCATGGCTGAGTGATATTCCATTGTACATAAGGACCACAACTTCTTTATCCATTTTTCTCTTTCCTGGGATATTGAAGGTGGAATGAAGTGGAGGTCCTGGTCAACAGAGCAGCCCTAAACTTTGGGGTGCTTGTGTCTTGCTGATTTTTAATTTTCCCAATTTATACCCCCATGAGTGGAAGTGCCCTATGCTCTCTAAGCTGTGTTTTTCAGATGTTTCAGGACTCACCGGACACTTCTCCAGAGTGGCTCTTGGCAATTTACATCCCGCCCATCAGTGTAGCAAGGCTCCCATTTCTCCATGGCCTGTCCTGCATTTCTGGTTTTGACACTTTTTTCAGCATGGCCCTTTTGACCGATGGGAAGCGAGACTTCTTTGTAGCGCTGATTTGCCTTTCCAGGTTGCTTGGTTGGCCAAAAAGGGCGTATGCGTTTTTTCCTGAATATATTCAGGAAAAAACGCATACGCCCTTTTTGGCCAAGGGCATCATTGTCAACGTTTTGCCGCTTTTCATGTGCTTTAAAGGCGATTCGTATCTACCTCCTGAAATCTGTTTCCTGCAATTCTGCCTTGATTTCAAATCCTCTTCTTTGCCTTCCCTCAATATATTTGTGGACGAGAGTTATCATTTATAACTCTGCAGGTTTGTGAATTGCAGTGCCCTGAACCTCCGTTTTACAACTCGTTTTTATGGGAGCTGGCCGCAAAATCGCAGAATGGCTTCAGGCCCTGTTCTGGTTCCGGGGGGCAGGCTGAGCCTGTGGTTAATTCTTCTTTCTGATGGGAAAATAGAGTGACCTGTGCCTGTCCCAACACCAAGAGCTAGTCTCTCGTTGGTTCCACGTCTTCCCGTTTATCCTCAGGACAAATTGCAACCTGTACGGAACAGGAGGTTAAAGGTGCTGATGCTCCAAGTAGGGAGCTTGCTAGTAAAGCGGCTGGAATGGCGAACCCGGGCACAAGGAGATGAGAAATGAGGTGCGTTTTAGAAACCTTTCCCCATCACACGGTGTACCATCTTCTGGGTTTCTCATGCATGTTTTGGATGTAGGAAGATGCCCTTGAACCTGGAGATTTGGGACCCATGCGATGGGTACCACGCACTATTACTTTAAAGGGTCTGCGTTTGCTCACCCAACCTCACCAAACCTCTCAGCCCCAAGAGTGTCCACCCTTATGTCTCATCCAGCTGTGCGTCTAGATATGGTCAATCCAGGTTGCATCACAGCCCCTGAACGCATTGTGTAAGAATTTCTCTCTCTTTCACTGTCTTTATTTCATGGGTGTTTCAAAGTAATTTATTTTTATAATGGGGTTTAACTGCTTTTCACTGCTGTGTTTATGCCGCTTTACACCCACTTGACACACTAACAGAGAGATATCAATACATAGGTTTTACGATTATTATTAGTCAGATATATTCTTGTGCGGTGAATAGGGCGTGTTGAGTCCAGTTCTCTGAGCAAGGAGTAGGTCTTGTCTATTACATATTGGGTTTATGGAACGGTATCTGAGCTAATTTGATACCCTTGTTTTATGTATCACCCCACCTCACCTTTCCCGTTAAGCAGCCATAGTGTGTTTTCTGCATGTGTGACTCTGTTCTGTTTTGTAATTCAGTTCAAGTGTAACGGTTTTTACATTCCCTCTATCAGTGATACCTTATGAGAAGTGTCCTTTTCTGTGTGACTTATTTCACTTAGAATCGTCGTACCTAAATCCACTCATCATGCTGCTACTAACCTTACGGCATTGATTTCATGGCTGAGTGATATTCCATTGTACATAAGGACCACAACTTCTTTATCCATTTTTCTCTTTCCTGGGATATTGAAGGTGGAATGAAGTGGAGGTCCTTGTCAACAGAGCAGCCCTAAACTTTGGGGTGCTTGTGTCTTGCTGATTTTTCATTTTCCCAATTTATACCCCCATGAGTGGAAGTGCCCTATGCTCTCTAAGCTGTGTTTTTCAGATGTTTCAGGACTCACCGGACACTTCTCCAGAGTGGCTCTTGGCAATTTACATCCCGCCCATCAGTGTAGCAAGGCTCCCATTTCTCCATGGCCTGTCCTGCATTTCTGGTTTTGACACTCTTTTCAGCATGGCCCTTTTGACCGATGGGAAGCGAGACTTCTTTGTAGCGCTGATTTGCCTTTCCAGGTTGCTTGGTTGGCCAAAAAGGGCGTATGCGTTTTTTCCTGAATATATTCAGGAAAAAACGCATACGCCCTTTTTGGCCAAGGGCATCATTGTCAACGTTTTGCCGCTTTTCATGTGCTTTAAAGGCGATTCGTATCTACCTCCTGAAATCTGTTTCCTGCAATTCTGCCTTGATTTCAAATCCTCTTCTTTGCCTTCCCTCAATATATTTGTGGACGAGAGTTATCATTTATAACTCTGCAGGTTTGTGAATTGCAGTGCCCTGAACCTCCGTTTTACAACTCGTATTTATGGGAGCTGGCCGCAAAATCGCAGAATGGCTTCAGGCCCTGTTCTGGTTCCGGGGGGCAGGCTGAGCCTGTGGTTAATTCTTCTTTCTGATGGGAAAATAGAGTGACCTGTGCCTGTCCCAACACCAAGAGCTAGTCTCTCGTTGGTTCCACGTCTTCCCGTTTATCCTCAGGACAAATTGCAACCTGTACGGAACAGGAGGTTAAAGGTGCTGATGCTCCAAGTAGGGAGCTTGCTAGTAAAGCGGCTGGAATGGCGAACCCGGGCAAAAGGAGATGAGAAATGAGGTGCGTTTTAGAAGCCTTTCCCCATCACACGGTGTACCATCTTCTGAGTTTCTCATGCATGTTTTGGATGTAGGAAGATGCCCTTGAACCTGGAGATTTGGGACCCATGCGATGGGTACCACGCAGTATTACTTTAAAGGGTCTGCGTTTGCTCACCCAACCTCACCAAACCTCTCAGCCCCAAGAGTGTCCACCCTTATGTCTCATCCAGCTGTGCGTCTAGATATGGTCAATCCAGGTTGCATCACAGCCCCTGAACGCATTGTGTAAGAATTTCTCTCTCTTTCACTGTCTTTGTTTCATGGGTGTTCCAAAGTAATTTATTTTTATAATGGGGTTTAGCTGCTTTTCACTGCTGTGTTTATGCCGCTTTACACCCACTTGACACACCAGGAGAGAGATATCAATACATAGGTTTTACGATTATTATTAGTCAGATATATTCTTGTGCGGTGAATAGGGCGTGTTGAGTCCAGTTCTCTGAGCAAGGAGTAGGTCTTGTCTATTACATATTGGGTTTATGGAACGGTATCTGAGCTAATTTGATACCCTTGTTTTATGTATCACCCCACCTCACCTTTCCCGTTAAGCAGCCATAGTGTGTTTTCTGTATGTGTGACTCTGTTCTGTTTTGTAATTCAGTTCAAGTGTAACGGTTTTTACAGTCCCTCTATAAGTGATACCTTATGAGAAGTGTCCTTTTCTGTGTGACTAATTTCACTTAGAATCGTCGTACCTAAATCCACTCATCATGCTGCTACTAGCCTTATGACATTGATTTCATGGCTGAGTGATATTCCATTGTACATAAGGACCACAACTTCTTTATCCATTTTTCTCTTTCCTGGGATATTTAAGGTGGAATGAAGTGGAGGTCCTTGTCAACAGAGCAGCCCTCAACTTGGGGTGCTTGTGTCTTGCTGATATTTAATTTTTCCAATTTATACCCCCATGAGTGGAAGTGCCCTATGCTCTCTAAGATGTGTTTTTCAGATGTTTCAGGACACACCGTACACTTCTCCAGAGTGGCTGTTGGCAATTTACATCCCGCCCATCAGTGTAGCAAGGCTCCCATTTCTCCATGGCCTGTCCTGCATTTCTGGTTTTGACACTTTTTTCAGCATGGCCCTTTTGACCGATGGGAAGCGAGACTTCTCTGTAGCACTGATTTGCCTTTCCAGGTTGCTTGGTTGGCCAAAAAGGGCGTATGCGATTTTTCCTGAATATATTCAGGAAAAAACGCATACGCCCTTTTTGGCCAAGGGCATCATTGTCAACGTTTTGCCGCTTTTCATGTGCTTTAAAGGCGATTCGTATCTACCTCCTGAAATCTGTTTCGTGCAATTCTGCCTTGATTTCAAATCCTCTTCTTTGCCTTCCCTCAATATATTTGTGGACGAGAGTTATCATTTATAACTCTGCAGGTTTGTGAATTGCAGTGCCCTTAACCTCCATTTTACAACTCGCTTTTTTGGGAGCTGGCCGCAAAAGCGCAGGATGGCTTCAGGCCCTGTTCTGGTTCCGGGGGGCAGGCTGAGCCTGTGGTTAATTCTTCTTCCTGATTGGAAAATAGAGTGACCTGTGCCTGTCCCGACACCAAGAGCTAGTCTCTCGTTGGTTCCCCGTCTTCCCGTTCATCCTCAGGACAAATTGCAACCTGTACGGAACAGGAGGTTAAAGGTGCTGATGCTCCAAGTAGGGAGATTGCTAGTAAAGCGGCTGGAATGGCGAACCCGGGCACAAGGAGTTGAGAAATGATGTGCGTTTTAGAAACCTTTCCCCATCACACGGTGTACCATCTTCTGGGTTTCTCATGCATGTTTTCGATGTAGGAAGATGCCCTTGAAGCTGGAGATATGGGACCCATGCTATGGGTACGACGCCGTATTACTTTAAAGGGTCTGCGTTTGCTCACCCAACCTCACCAAACCTCTCAGCCCCAAGAGTGTCCACCCTTATGTCTCATCCAGCTGTGGGTCTAGATATGGTCAATCCAGGTTGCATCACAGCCCCTGAACTCATTGTGTAAGAATTTCTATCTCTTTCACTGTCGTTGTTTCATGGGTTTTTCAAAGTAATTTATTTTCATAATGGGGTTTAGCTGCTTTTCACTGCTGTGTTTATGCCGCTTTACACCCACTTGACACACTAACAGAGAGATATCAATACATAGGTTTTAAGATTATTACTAGTCAGATATATTCTTGTGCGGTGAATAGGGCGTGTTGAGTCCAGTTCTCTGAGCAAGGAGTAGGTCTTGTCTATTACATATTGGGTTTATGGAACGGTATCTGAGCTAATTTGAAACCCTTGTTTTATGTATCACCCCACCTCACCTTTCCCGTTAAGCAGCCATAGTGTGTTTTCTGCATGTGTGACTCTGTTCTGTTTTGTAATTCAGTTCAAGTGTAACGGTTTTTACATTCCCTCTATAAGTGATACCTTATGAGAAGTGTCCTTTTCTGTGTGACTTATTTCACTTAGAATCGTCGTACCTAAATCCACTCATCATGCTGCTACTAACCTTACGGCATTGATTTCATGGCTGAGTGATATTCCATTGTACATAAGGACCACAACTTCTTTATCCATTTTTCTCTTTCCTGGGATATTGAAGGTGGAATGAAGTGGAGGTCCTGGTCAACAGAGCAGCCCTAAACTTTGGGGTGCTTGTGTCTTGCTGATTTTTAATTTTCCCAATTTATACCCCCATGAGTGGAAGTGCCCTATGCTCTCTAAGCTGTGTTTTTCAGATGTTTCAGGACTCACCGGACACTTCTCCAGAGTGGCTCTTGGCAATTTACATCCCGCCCATCAGTGTAGCAAGGCTCCCATTTCTCCATGGCCTGTCCTGCATTTCTGGTTTTGACACTTTTTTCAGCATGGCCCTTTTGACCGATGGGAAGCGAGACTTCTTTGTAGCGCTGATTTGCCTTTCCAGGTTGCTTGGTTGGCCAAAAAGGGCGTATGCGTTTTTTCCTGAATATATTCAGGAAAAAACGCATACGCCCTTTTTGGCCAAGGGCATCATTGTCAACGTTTTGCCGCTTTTCATGTGCTTTAAAGGCGATTCGTATCTACCTCCTGAAATCTGTTTCCTGCAATTCTGCCTTGATTTCAAATCCTCTTCTTTGCCTTCCCTCAATATATTTGTGGACGAGAGTTATCATTTATAACTCTGCAGGTTTGTGAATTGCAGTGCCCTGAACCTCCGTTTTACAACTCGTTTTTATGGGAGCTGGCCGCAAAATCGCAGAATGGCTTCAGGCCCTGTTCTGGTTCCGGGGGGCAGGCTGAGCCTGTGGTTAATTCTTCTTTCTGATGGGAAAATAGAGTGACCTGTGCCTGTCCCAACACCAAGAGCTAGTCTCTCGTTGGTTCCACGTCTTCCCGTTTATCCTCAGGACAAATTGCAACCTGTACGGAACAGGAGGTTAAAGGTGCTGATGCTCCAAGTAGGGAGCTTGCTAGTAAAGCGGCTGGAATGGCGAACCCGGGCACAAGGAGATGAGAAATGAGGTGCGTTTTAGAAACCTTTCCCCATCACACGGTGTACCATCTTCTGGGTTTCTCATGCATGTTTTGGATGTAGGAAGATGCCCTTGAACCTGGAGATTTGGGACCCATGCGATGGGTACCACGCACTATTACTTTAAAGGGTCTGCGTTTGCTCACCCAACCTCACCAAACCTCTCAGCCCCAAGAGTGTCCACCCTTATGTCTCATCCAGCTGTGCGTCTAGATATGGTCAATCCAGGTTGCATCACAGCCCCTGAACGCATTGTGTAAGAATTTCTCTCTCTTTCACTGTCTTTATTTCATGGGTGTTTCAAAGTAATTTATTTTTATAATGGGGTTTAACTGCTTTTCACTGCTGTGTTTATGCCGCTTTACACCCACTTGACACACTAACAGAGAGATATCAATACATAGGTTTTACGATTATTATTAGTCAGATATATTCTTGTGCGGTGAATAGGGCGTGTTGAGTCCAGTTCTCTGAGCAAGGAGTAGGTCTTGTCTATTACATATTGGGTTTATGGAACGGTATCTGAGCTAATTTGATACCCTTGTTTTATGTATCACCCCACCTCACCTTTCCCGTTAAGCAGCCATAGTGTGTTTTCTGCATGTGTGACTCTGTTCTGTTTTGTAATTCAGTTCAAGTGTAACGGTTTTTACATTCCCTCTATCAGTGATACCTTATGAGAAGTGTCCTTTTCTGTGTGACTTATTTCACTTAGAATCGTCGTACCTAAATCCACTCATCATGCTGCTACTAACCTTACGGCATTGATTTCATGGCTGAGTGATATTCCATTGTACATAAGGACCACAACTTCTTTATCCATTTTTCTCTTTCCTGGGATATTGAAGGTGGAATGAAGTGGAGGTCCTTGTCAACAGAGCAGCCCTAAACTTTGGGGTGCTTGTGTCTTGCTGATTTTTCATTTTCCCAATTTATACCCCCATGAGTGGAAGTGCCCTATGCTCTCTAAGCTGTGTTTTTCAGATGTTTCAGGACTCACCGGACACTTCTCCAGAGTGGCTCTTGGCAATTTACATCCCGCCCATCAGTGTAGCAAGGCTCCCATTTCTCCATGGCCTGTCCTGCATTTCTGGTTTTGACACTCTTTTCAGCATGGCCCTTTTGACCGATGGGAAGCGAGACTTCTTTGTAGCGCTGATTTGCCTTTCCAGGTTGCTTGGTTGGCCAAAAAGGGCGTATGCGTTTTTTCCTGAATATATTCAGGAAAAAACGCATACGCCCTTTTTGGCCAAGGGCATCATTGTCAACGTTTTGCCGCTTTTCATGTGCTTTAAAGGCGATTCGTATCTACCTCCTGAAATCTGTTTCCTGCAATTCTGCCTTGATTTCAAATCCTCTTCTTTGCCTTCCCTCAATATATTTGTGGACGAGAGTTATCATTTATAACTCTGCAGGTTTGTGAATTGCAGTGCCCTGAACCTCCGTTTTACAACTCGTATTTATGGGAGCTGGCCGCAAAATCGCAGAATGGCTTCAGGCCCTGTTTTGGTTCCGGGGGGCAGGCTGAGCCTGTGGTTAATTCTTCTTTCTGATGGGAAAATAGAGTGACCTGTGCCTGTCCCAACACCAAGAGCTAGTCTCTCGTTGGTTCCACGTCTTCCCGTTTATCCTCAGGACAAATTGCAACCTGTACGGAACAGGAGGTTAAAGGTGCTGATGCTCCAAGTAGGGAGCTTGCTAGTAAAGCGGCTGGAATGGCGAACCCGGGCAAAAGGAGATGAGAAATGAGGTGCGTTTTAGAAGCCTTTCCCCATCACACGGTGTACCATCTTCTGAGTTTCTCATGCATGTTTTGGATGTAGGAAGATGCCCTTGAACCTGGAGATTTGGGACCCATGCGATGGGTACCACGCAGTATTACTTTAAAGGGTCTGCGTTTGCTCACCCAACCTCACCAAACCTCTCAGCCCCAAGAGTGTCCACCCTTATGTCTCATCCAGCTGTGCGTCTAGATATGGTCAATCCAGGTTGCATCACAGCCCCTGAACGCATTGTGTAAGAATTTCTCTCTCTTTCACTGTCTTTGTTTCATGGGTGTTCCAAAGTAATTTATTTTTATAATGGGGTTTAGCTGCTTTTCACTGCTGTGTTTATGCCGCTTTACACCCACTTGACACACCAGGAGAGAGATATCAATACATAGGTTTTACGATTATTATTAGTCAGATATATTCTTGTGCGGTGAATAGGGCGTGTTGAGTCCAGTTCTCTGAGCAAGGAGTAGGTCTTGTCTATTACATATTGGGTTTATGGAACGGTATCTGAGCTAATTTGATACCCTTGTTTTATGTATCACCCCACCTCACCTTTCCCGTTAAGCAGCCATAGTGTGTTTTCTGTATGTGTGACTCTGTTCTGTTTTGTAATTCAGTTCAAGTGTAACGGTTTTTACAGTCCCTCTATAAGTGATACCTTATGAGAAGTGTCCTTTTCTGTGTGACTAATTTCACTTAGAATCGTCGTACCTAAATCCACTCATCATGCTGCTACTAGCCTTATGACATTGATTTCATGGCTGAGTGATATTCCATTGTACATAAGGACCACAACTTCTTTATCCATTTTTCTCTTTCCTGGGATATTTAAGGTGGAATGAAGTGGAGGTCCTTGTCAACAGAGCAGCCCTCAACTTGGGGTGCTTGTGTCTTGCTGATATTTAATTTTTCCAATTTATACCCCCATGAGTGGAAGTGCCCTATGCTCTCTAAGATGTGTTTTTCAGATGTTTCAGGACACACCGTACACTTCTCCAGAGTGGCTGTTGGCAATTTACATCCCGCCCATCAGTGTAGCAAGGCTCCCATTTCTCCATGGCCTGTCCTGCATTTCTGGTTTTGACACTTTTTTCAGCATGGCCCTTTTGACCGATGGGAAGCGAGACTTCTCTGTAGCACTGATTTGCCTTTCCAGGTTGCTTGGTTGGCCAAAAAGGGCGTATGCGATTTTTCCTGAATATATTCAGGAAAAAACGCATACGCCCTTTTTGGCCAAGGGCATCATTGTCAACGTTTTGCCGCTTTTCATGTGCTTTAAAGGCGATTCGTATCTACCTCCTGAAATCTGTTTCGTGCAATTCTGCCTTGATTTCAAATCCTCTTCTTTGCCTTCCCTCAATATATTTGTGGACGAGAGTTATCATTTATAACTCTGCAGGTTTGTGAATTGCAGTGCCCTTAACCTCCATTTTACAACTCGCTTTTTTGGGAGCTGGCCGCAAAAGCGCAGGATGGCTTCAGGCCCTGTTCTGGTTCCGGGGGGCAGGCTGAGCCTGTGGTTAATTCTTCTTCCTGATTGGAAAATAGAGTGACCTGTGCCTGTCCCGACACCAAGAGCTAGTCTCTCGTTGGTTCCCCGTCTTCCCGTTCATCCTCAGGACAAATTGCAACCTGTACGGAACAGGAGGTTAAAGGTGCTGATGCTCCAAGTAGGGAGATTGCTAGTAAAGCGGCTGGAATGGCGAACCCGGGCACAAGGAGTTGAGAAATGATGTGCGTTTTAGAAACCTTTCCCCATCACACGGTGTACCATCTTCTGGGTTTCTCATGCATGTTTTCGATGTAGGAAGATGCCCTTGAAGCTGGAGATATGGGACCCATGCTATGGGTACGACGCCGTATTACTTTAAAGGGTCTGCGTTTGCTCACCCAACCTCACCAAACCTCTCAGCCCCAAGAGTGTCCACCCTTATGTCTCATCCAGCTGTGGGTCTAGATATGGTCAATCCAGGTTGCATCACAGCCCCTGAACTCATTGTGTAAGAATTTCTATCTCTTTCACTGTCGTTGTTTCATGGGTTTTTCAAAGTAATTTATTTTCATAATGGGGTTTAGCTGCTTTTCACTGCTGTGTTTATGCCGCTTTACACCCACTTGACACACTAACAGAGAGATATCAATACATAGGTTTTAAGATTATTACTAGTCAGATATATTCTTGTGCGGTGAATAGGGCGTGTTGAGTCCAGTTCTCTGAGCAAGGAGTAGGTCTTGTCTATTACATATTGGGTTTATGGAACGGTATCTGAGCTAATTTGAAACCCTTGTTTTATGTATCACCCCACCTCACCTTTCCCGTTAAGCAGCCATAGTGTGTTTTCTGCATGTGTGACTCTGTTCTGTTTTGTAATTCAGTTCAAGTGTAACGGTTTTTACATTCCCTCTATCAGTGATACCTTATGAGAAGTGTCCTTTTCTGTGTGACTTATTTCAGTTAGAATCGTCGTACCTAAATCCACTCATCATGCTGCTACTAACCTTATGACATTGATTTCATGGCTGAGTGATATTCCATTGTACATAAGGACCACAACTTCTTTATCCATTTTTCTCTTTCCTGGGATATTTAAGGTGGAATGAAGTGGAGGTCCTTGTCAACAGAGCAGCCCTCAACTTTGGGGTGCTTGTGTCTTGCTGATTTTTCATTTTCCCAATTTATACCCCCATGAGTGGAAGTGCCCTATGCTCTCTAAGCTGTGTTTTTCAGATGTTTCAGGACACACCGTACACTTCTCCAGAGTGGCTGTTGGCAATTTACATCCCGCCCATCAGTGTAGCAAGGCTCCCATTTCTCCATGGCCTGTCCTGCATTTCTGGTTTTGACACTTTTTTCAGCATGGCCCTTTTGACCGATGGGAAGCGAGAATTCTCTGTAGCGCTGATTTGCCTTTCCAGGTTGCTTGGTTGGCCAAAAAGGGCGTATGCGTTTTTTCCTGAATATATTCAGGAAAAAACGCATACGCCCTTTTTGGCCAAGGGCATCATTGTCAACGTTTTGCCGCTTTTCATGTGCTTTAAAAGCGATTCGTATCTACCTCCTGAAATCTGTTTCGTGCAATTCTGCCTTGATTTCAAATCCTCTTCTTTGCCTTCCCTCAATATATTTGTGGACGAGAGTTATCATTTATAACTCTGCAGGTTTGTGAATTGCAGTGCCCTGAACCTCCATTTTACAACTCGCTTTTTAGGGAGCTGGCCGCAAAAGCGCAGGATGGCTTCAGGCCCTGTTCTGGTTCCGGGGGGCAGGCTGAGCCTGTGGTTAATTCTTCTTCCTGATGGGAAAATAGAGTGACCTGTGCCTGTCCCGACACCAAGAGCTAGTCTCTCGTTGGTTCCCCGTCTTCCCGTTCATCCTCAGGACAAATTGCAACCTGTACGGAACAGGAGGTTAAAGGTGCTGATGCTCCAAGTAGGGAGATTGCTAGTAAAGCGGCTGGAGTGGCGAACCCGGGCACAAGGAGATGAGAAATGAGGTGCGTTTTAGAAACCTTTCCCCATCACACGGTGTACCATCTTCTGGGTTTCTCATGCATGTTTTCGATGTAGGAAGATGCCCTTGAACCTGGAGATTTGGGACCCATGCGACGGGTACCACGCAGTATTACTTTAAACGGTCTGCGTTTGCTCACCCAACCTCACCAAACCTCTCAGCCCCAAGAGTGTCCACCCTTATGTCTCGTCCAGCTGTGGGTCTAGATATAGTCAATCTAGGTTGCATCACAGCCCCTGAACTCATTGTGTAAGAATTTCTATCTCTTTCACTGTCGTTGTTTCATGGGTTTTTCAAAGTAATTTATTTTCATAATGGGGTTTAGCTGCTTTTCACGGCTGTGTTTATGCCGCTTTACACCCACTTGACACACTAACAGAGAGATATCAATACATAGGTTTTAAGATTATTACTAGTCAGATATATTCTTGTGCGGTGAATAGGGCGTGTTGAGTCCAGTTCTCTGAGCAAGGAGTAGGTCTTGTCTACTACATATTGGGTTTATGGAACGGTATCTGAGCTAATTTGATACCCTTGTTTTATGTATCACCCCACCTCACCTTTCCGGTTAAGCAGCCATAGTCTGTTTTCTGCATGTGTGACTCTGTTCTGTTTTGTAATTCAGTTCAAGTGTAACGGTTTTTACATTCCCTCTAAAAGTGATACCTTATGAGAAGTGTCCTTTTCTGTGTGACTTATTTCACTTAGAATCGTCGTACCTAAATCCACTCATCATGCTGCTACTAACCTTATGACATTGATTTCATGGCTGAGTGATATTCCATTGTACATAAGGACCACAACTTCTTTATCCATTTTTCTCTTTCCTTGGATATTTAAGGTGGAATGAAGTGGAGGTCCTTGTCAACAGAGCAGCCCTAAACTTTGGGGTGCTTGTGTCTTGCTGATTTTTCATTTTCCCAATTTATACCCCCATGAGTGGAAGTGCCCTATGCTCTCTAAGATGTGTTTTTCAGATGTTTCAGGACACACCGTACACTTCTCCAGAGTGGCTGTTGGCAATTTACATCCCGCCCATCAGTGTAGCAAGGCTCCCATTTCTCCATGGCCTGTACTGCATTTCTGGTTTTGACACTTTTTTCAGCATGGCCCTTTTGACCGATGGGAAGCGAGACTTCTCTGTAGCGCTGATTTGCCTTTCCAGGTTGCTTGGTTGGCCAAAAAGGGCGTATGCGTTTTTTCCTGAATATATTCAGGAAAAAACGCATACGCCCTTTTTGGCCAAGGGCATCATTGTCAACGTTTTGCCGCTTTTCATGTGCTTTAAAGGCGATTCGTATCTACCTCCTGAAATCTGTTTCGTGCAATTCTGCCTTGATTTCAAATCCTCTTCTTTGCCTTCCCTCAATATATTTGTGGACGAGAGTTATCATTTATAACTCTGCAGGTTTGTGAATTGCAGTGCCCTGAACCTCCATTTTACAACTCGCTTTTTAGGGAGCTGGCCGCAAAAGCGCAGGATGGCTTCAGGCCCTGTTCTGGTTCCGGGGGGCAGGCTGAGCCTGTGGTTAATTCTTCTTCCTGATGGGAAAATAGAGTGACCTGTGCCTGTCCCGACACCAAGAGCTAGTCTCTCGTTGGTTCCCCGTCTTCCCGTTCATCCTCAGGACAAATTGCAACCTGTACGGAACAGGAGGTTAAAGGTGCTGATGCTCCAAGTAGGGAGATTGCTAGTAAAGCGGCTGGAATGGCGAACCCGGGCACAAGGAGATGAGAAATGAGGTGCGTTTTAGAAACCTTTCCCCATCACACGGTGTACCATATTCTGGGTTTCTCATGCATGTTTTCGATGTAGGAAGATGCCCTTGAACCTGGAGATTTGGGACCCATGCGACGGGTACCACGCAGTATTACTTTAAACGGTGTGCGTTTGCTCACCCAACCTCACCAAACCTCTCAGCCCCAAGAGTGTCCACCCTTATGTCTCATCCAGCTGTGGGTCTAGATATGGTCAATCCAGGTTGCATCACAGCCCCTGAACTCATTGTGTAAGAATTTCTATCTCTTTCACTGTCGTTGTTTCATGGGTTTTTCAAAGTAATTTATTTTCATAATGGGGTTTAGCTGCTTTTCACGGCTGTGTTTATGCCGCTTTACACCCACTTGACACACTAACAGAGAGATATCAATACATAGGTTTTAAGATTATTACTAGTCAGATATATTCTTGTGCGGTGAATAGGGCGTGTTGAGTCCAGTTCTCTGAGCAAGGAGTAGGTCTTGTCTACTACATATTGGGTTTATGGAACGGTATCTGAGCTAATTTGATACCCTTGTTTTATGTATCACCCCACCTCACCTTTCCCGTTAAGCAGCCATAGTGTGTTTTCTGCATGTGTGACTCTGTTCTGTTTTGTAATTCAGTTCAAGTGTAACGGTTTTTACATTCCCTCTATCAGTGATACCTTATGAGAAGTGTCCTTTTCTGTGTGACTTATTTCACTTAGAATCGTCGTACCTAAATCCACTCATCATGCTGCTACTAACCTTATGACATTGATTTCATGGCTGAGTGATATTCCATTGTACATAAGGACCACAACTTCTTTATCCATTTTTCTCTTTCCTTGGATATTTAAGGTGGAATGAAGTGGAGGTCCTTGTCAACAGAGCAGCCCTAAACTTTGGGGTGCTTGTGTCTTGCTGATTTTTCATTTTCCCAATTTATACCCCCATGAGTGGAAGTGCCCTATGCTCTCTAAGCTGTGTTTTTCAGATGTTTCAGGACACACCGTACACTTCTCCAGAGTGGCTGTTGGCAATTTACATCCCGCCCATCAGTGTAGCAAGGCTCCCATTTCTCCATGGCCTCTCCTGCATTTCTGGTTTTGAAACTTTTTTCAGCATGGCCCTTTTGACCGATGGGAAGCGAGACTTCTCTGTAGCGCTGATTTGCCTTTCCAGGTTGCTTGGTTGGCCAAAAAGGGCGTATGCGTTTTTTCCTGAATATATTCAGGAAAAAACGCATACGCCCTTTTTGGCCAAGGGCATCATTGTCAACGTTTTGCCGCTTTTCATGTGCTTTAAAGGCGATTCGTATCTACCTCCTGAAATCTGTTTCGTGCAATTCTGCCTTGATTTCAAATCCTCTTCTTTGCCTTCCCTCAATATATTTGTGGACGAGAGTTATCATTTATAACTCTGCAGGTTTGTGAATTGCAGTGCCCTGAACCTCCATTTTACAACTCGCTTTTTTGGGAGCTGGCCGCAAAAGCGCAGGATGGCTTCAGGCCCTGTTCTGGTTCCGGGGGGCAGGCTGAGCCTGTGGTTAATTCTTCTTCCTGATGGGAAAATAGAGTGACCTGTGCCTTTCCCAACACCAAGAGCTAGTCTCTCGTTGGTTCCCCGTCTTCCCGTTCATCCTCAGGACAAATTGCAACCTGTACGGAACAGGAGGTTAAAGGTGCTGATGCTCCAAGTAGGGAGCTTGCTAGTAAAGTGGCTGGAATGGCGAACACGGGCACAAGGTGATGACAAATGAGGTGCGTTTTAGAAACCTTTCCCCATCACACGGTGTACCATCTTCTGGGTTTCTCATGCATGTTTTCGATGTAGGAAGATGCCCTTGAAGCTGGAGATTTGGGACCCATGCGATGGGTACCATGCAATATTACTTTAAAGGGTCTGCGTTTGATCACCCAACCTCACCAAACCTCTCAGCCCCAAGAGTGTCCACCCTTATGTCTCATCCAGCTGTGGGTCTAGATATGGTCAATCCAGGTTGCATCACAGCCCCTGAACGCATTGTGTAAGAATTTCTCTCTCTTTCACTGTCGTTGTTTCATGGGTTTTTCAAAGTAATTTATTTTCATAATGGGGTTTAGCTGCTTTTCACTGCTGTGTTTATGCCGCTTTACACCCACTTGACACACTAACAGAGAGATATCAATACATAGGTTTTAAGATTATTACTAGTCAGATATATTCTTGTGCGGTGAATAGGGCGTGTTGAGTCCAGTTCTCTGAGCAAGGAGTAGGTCTTGTCTATTACATATTGGGCTTATGGAACGGTATCTGAGCTAATTTGAAACGCTTGTTTTATGTATCACCCCACCTCACCTTTCCCGTTAAGCAGCCATAGTGTGTTTTCTGCATGTGTGACTCTGTTCTGTTTTGTAATTCAGTTCAAGTGTAACGGTTTTTACATTCCCTCTATCAGTGATACCTTATGAGAAGTGTCCTTTTCTGTGTGACTTATTTCACTTAGAATCGTCGTACCTAAATCCACTCATCATGCTGCTACTAACCTTATGACATTGATTTCATGGCTGAGTGATATTCCATTGTACATAAGGACCACAACTTCTTTATCCATTTTTCTCTTTCCTGGGATATTGAAGGTGGAATGAAGTGGAGGTCCTTGTCAACAGAGCAGCCCTCAACTTTGGGGTGCTTGTGTCTTGCTGATTTTTAATTTTCCCAATTTATACCCCCATGAGTGGAAGTGCCCTATGCTCTCTAAGCTGGGGTTTTCAGATGTTTCAGGACACACCGTACAATTCTCCAGAGTGGCTGTTGGCAATTTACATCCCGCCCATCAGTGTAGCAAGGCTCCCATTTCTCCATGGCCTGTACTGCATTTCTGGTTTTGACACATTTTTCAGCATGGCCCTTTTGACCGATGGGAAGCGAGACTTCTCTGTAGCACTGATTTGCCTTTCCAGGTTGCTTGGTTGGCCAAAAAGGGCGTATGCGTTTTTTCCTGAATATATTCAGGAAAAAACGCATACGCCCTTTTTGGCCAAGGGCATCATTGTCAACGTTTTGCCGCTTTTCATGTGCTTTAAAGGCGATTCGTATCTACCTCCTGAAATCTGTTTCGTGCAATTCTGCCTTGATTTCAAATCCTCTTCTTTGCCTTCCCTCAATATATTTGTGGACGAGAGTTATCATTTATAACTCTGCAGGTTTGTGAATTGCAGTGCCCTGAACCTCCATTTTACAACTCGCTTTTTTGGGAGCTGGCCGCAAAAGCGCAGGATGGCTTCAGGCCCTGTTCTGGTTCCGGGGGGCAGGCTGAGCCTGTGGTTAATTCTTCTTCCTGATGGGAAAATAGAGTGACCTGTGCCTGTCCCGACACCAAGAGCTAGTCTCTCGTTGGTTCCCCATCTTCCCGTTCATCCTCAGGACAAATTGCAACCTGTACGGAACAGGAGGTTAAAGTTGCTGATGCTCCAAGTAGGGAGATTGCTAGTAAAGCGGCTGGAATGGCGAACCCGGGCACAAGGAGATGAGAAATGAGGTGCGTTTTAGAAACCTTTCCCCATCACACGGTGTACTATCTTCTGGGTTTCTCATGCATGTTTTCGATGTAGGAAGATGCCCTTGAAGCTGGAGATTTGGGACCCATGTGATGGGTACCACGCAGTATTACTTTAAAGGGTCTGCGTTTGCTCACCCAACCTCACCAAACCTCTCAGCCCCAAGAGTGTCCACCCTTATGTCTCATCCAGCTGTGGGTCTAGATATGGTCAATCCAGGTTGCATCACAGCCCCTGAACTCATTGTGTAAGAATTTCTATCTCTTTCACTGTCGTTGTTTCATGGGTTTTTCAAAGTAATTTATTTTCATAATGGGGTTTAGCTGCTTTTCACGGCTGTGTTTATGCCGCTTTACACCCACTTGACACACTAACAGAGAGATATCAATACATAGGTTTTAAGATTATTACTAGTCAGATATATTCTTGTGCGGTGAATAGGGCGTGTTGAGTCCAGTTCTCTGAGCAAGGAGTAGGTCTTGTCTACTACATATTGGGTTTATGGAATGGTATCTGAGCTAATTTGATACCCTTGTTTTATGTATCACCCCACCTCACCTTTCCCGTTAAGCAGCCATAGTCTGTTTTCTGCATGTGTGACTCTGTTCTGTTTTGTAATTCAGTTCAAGTGTAACGGTTTTTACATTCCCTCTAAAAGTGATACCTTATGAGAAGTGTCCTTTTCTGTGTGACTTATTTCAGTTAGAATCGTCGTACCTAAATCCACTCATCATGCTGCTACTAACCTTATGACATTGATTTCATGGCTGAGTGATATTCCATTGTACATAAGGACCACAACTTCTTTATCCATTTTTCTCTTTCCTGGGATATTTAAGGTGGAATGAAGTGGAGGTCCTTGTCAACAGAGCAGCCCTAAACTTTGGGGTGCTTGTGTCTTGCTGATTTTTAATTTTCCCAATTTATACCCCCATGAGTGGAAGTGCCCTATGCTCTCTAAGCTGTGTTTTTCAGATGTTTCAGGACACACCGTACACTTCTCCAGAGTGGCTGTTGGCGATTTACATCCCGCCCATCAGTGTAGCAAGGCTCTCATTTCTCCATGGCCTTTCCTGCATTTCTGGTTTTGACACTTTTTTCAGCATGGCCCTTTTGACCGATGGGAAGGGAGACTTCTTTGTAGCGCTGATTTGCCTTTCCAGGTGGCTTGGTTGGCCAAAAAGGGCGTATGCGTTTTTTCCTGAATATATTCAGGAAAAAACGCATACGCCCTTTTTGGCCAAGGGCATCATTGTCAACATTTTGCCGCTTTTCATGTGCTTTAAAGGCGATTCGAATCTACCTCCTGAAATCTGTTTCGTGCAATTCTGCCTTGATTTCAAATCCTCTTCTTTGCCTTCCCTCAATATATTTGTGGACGAGAGTTATCATTTATAACTCTGCAGGTTTGTGAATTGCAGTGCCCTGAACCTCCATTTTACAACTCGCTTTTTTGGGAGCTGGCCGCAAAAGCGCAGGATGGCTTCAGGCCCTGTTCTGGTTCTGGGGGGCAGACTGAGCCTGTGGTTAATTCTTCTTCCTGATGGGAAAATAGAGTGACCTGTGCCTGTCCCGACACCAAGAGCTAGTCTCTCGTTGGTTCCCCGTCTTCCCGTTCATCCTCAGGACAAATTGCAACCTGTACGGAACAGGAGGTTAAAGGTGCTGATGCTCCATGTAGGGAGATTGCTAGTAAAGCGGCTGGAATGGCGAACCCGGGCACAAGGAGATGAGAAATGAGGTGCGTCTTAGAAACCTTTCCCCATCACACGGTGTACTATCTTCTGGGTTTCTCATGCATGTTTTCGATGTAGGAAGATGCCCTTGAAGCTGGACATTTGGGACCCATGCGATGGGTACCACGCAGTATTACTTTAAAGGGTCGGCGTTTGCTCACCCAACCTCACCAAACCTCTCAGCCCCAAGAGTGTCCACCCTTATGTCTCATCCAGCTGTGGGTCTAGATATGGTCAATCCAGGTTGCATCACAGCCCCTGAACGCATTGTGTAAGAATTTCTCTCTCTTTCACTGTCGTTGTTTCATGGGTTTTTCAAAGTAATTTATTTTCATAATGGGGTTTAGCTGCTTTTCACTGCTGTGTTTATGCCGCTTTACACCCACTTGACACAATAACAGAGAGATATCAATACATAGGTTTTAAGATTATTACTAGTCAGATATATTCTTGTGCGGTGAATAGGGCGTGTTGAGTCCAGTTCTCTGAGCAAGGAGTAGGTCTTGTCTATTACATATTGGGTTTATGGAACGGTATCTGAACTAATTTGAAACGCTTGTTTTATGTATCACCCCACCTCACCTTTCCCGTTAAGCAGCCATAGTCTGTTTTCTGCATGTGTGACTCTGTTCTGTTTTGTAATTCAGTTCAAGTGTAACGGTTTTTACATTCCCTCTATCAGTGATACCTTATGAGAAGTGTCCTTTTCTGTGTGACTTATTTCACTTAGAATCGTCGTACCTAAATCCACTCATCATGCTGCTACTAACCTTATGACATTGATTTCATGGCTGAGTGATATTCCATTGTACATAAGGACCACAACTTCTTTATCCATTTTTCTCTTTCCTGGGATATTGAAGGTGGAATGAAGTGGAGGTCCTTGTCAACAGAGCAGCCCTCAACTTTGGGGTGCTTGTGTCTTGCTGATTTTTAATTTTCCCAATTTATACCCCCATGAGTGGAAGTGCCCTATGCTCTCTAAGCTGTGTTTTTCAGATGTTTCAGGACACACCGTACACTTCTCCAGAGTGGCTGTTGGCAATTTACATCCCGCCCATCAGTGTAGCAAGGCTCCCATTTCTCCATGGCCTGTCCTGCATTTCTGGTTTTGACACTTTTTTCAGCATGGCCCTTTTGACCGATGGGAAGCGAGACTTCTCTGTAGCGCTGATTTGCCTTTCCAGGTTGCTTGGTTGGCCAAAAAGGGCGTATGCGTTTTTTCCTGAATATATTCAGGAAAAAACGCATACGCCCTTTTTGGCCAAGGGCATCATTGTCAACGTTTTGCCGCTTTTCATGTGCTTTAAAGGCGATTCGTATCTACCTCCTGAAATCTGTTTCGTGCAATTCTGCCTTGATTTCAAATCCTCTTCTTTGCCTTCCCTCAATATATTTGTGGACGAGAGTTATCATTTATAACTCTGCAGGTTTGTGAATTGCAGTGCCCTGAACCTCCATTTTACAACTCGCTTTTTTGGGAGCTGGCCGCAAAAGCGCAGGATGGCTTCAGGCCCTGTTCTGGTTCCGGGGGGCAGGCTGAGCCTGTGGTTAATTCTTCTTCCTGATGGGAAAATACAGTGACCTGTGCCTGTCCCGACACCAAGAGCTAGTCTCTCGTTGGTTCCCCGTCTTCCCGTTCATCCTCAGGACAAATTGCAACCTGTACGGAAGAGGAGGTTAAAGGTGCTGATGCTCTAAGTGGGGAGATTGCTAGTAAAGCGGCTGGAAAGGCGAACCCGGGCACAAGGAGATGAGAAATGAGGTGCGTTTTAGAAACCTTTCCCCATCACACGGTGTACCATCTTCTGGGTTTCTCATGCATGTTTTCGATGTAGGAAGATGCCCTTGAACCTGGAGATTTGGGACCCATGCGATGGGTACCACGCAGTATTACTTTAAAGGGTCTGCGTTTGCTCACCCAACCTCACCAAACCTCTCAGCCCCAAGAGTGTCCACCCTTATGTCTCATCCAGCTGTGGGTCTAGATATGGTCAATCCAGGTTGCATCACAGCCCCTGAACGCATTGTGTAAGAATTTCTCTCTCTTTCACTGTCGTTGTTTCATGGGTTTTTCAAAGTAATTTATTTTCATAATGGGGTTTAGCTGCTTTTCACTGCTGTGTTTATGTCGCTTTACACCCACTTGACACACTAACAGAGAGATATCAATACATAGGTTTTAGGATTATTACTAGTCAGATATATTCTTGTGCGGTGAATAGGGCGTGTTGAGTACAGTTCTCTGAGCAAGGAGTAGGTCTTGTCTACTACATATTGGGTTTATGGAACGGTATCTGAGCTAATTTGATTCTCTTGTTTCATGTATCACCCCACCTCACCTTTCCCGTTAAGCAGCCATAGTCTGTTTTCTGCATGTGTGACTCTGTTCTGTTTTGTAATTCAGTTCAAGTGTAACGCTTTTTACATTCCATCTATCAGTGATACCTTATGAGAAGTGTCCTTTTCTGTGTGACTTATTTCACTTAGAATCGTCGTACCTAAATCCACTCATCATGCTGCTACTAACCTTATGACATTGATTTCATGGCTGAGTGATATTCCATTGTACATAAGGACCACAACTTCTTTATCCATTTTTCTCTTTCCTGGGATATTTAAGGTGGAATGAAGTGGAGGCCCTTGTCAACAGAGCAGCCCTAAACTTTGGGGTGCTTGTGTCTTGCTGATTTTTCATTTTCCCAATTTATACCCCCATGAGTGGAAGTGCCCTATGCTCTCTAAGCTGTGTTTTTCAGATGTTTCAGGACACACCGTACACTTCTCCAGAGTGGCTGTTGGCAATTTACATCCCGCCCATCAGTGTAGCAAGGCTCCCATTTCTCCATGGCCTGTCCTGCATTTCTGGTTTTGACACTTTTTTCAGCATGGCCCTTTTGACCGATGGGAAGCGAGACTTCTCTGTAGCGCTGATTTGCCTTTCCAGGTTGCTTGGTTGGCCAAAAAGGGCGTATGCGTTTTTTCCTGAATATATTCAGGAAAAAACGCATACGCCCTTTTTGGCCAAGGGCATCATTGTCAACGTTTTGCCGCTTTTCATGTGCTTTAAAGGCGATTCGTATCTACCTCCTGAAATCTGTTTCGTGCAATTCTGCCTTGATTTCAAATCCTCTTCTTTGCCTTCCCTCAATATATTTGTGGACGAGAGTTATCATTTATAACTCTGCAGGTTTGTGAATTGCAGTGCCCTGAACCTCCATTTTACAACTCGCTTTTTTGGGAGCTGGCCGCAAAAGCGCAGGATGGCTTCAGGCCCTGTTCTGGTTCCGGGGGGCAGGCTGAGCCTGTGGTTAATTCTTCTTCCTGATGGGAAAATAGAGTGACCTGTGCCTGTCCCGACACCAAGAGCTAGTCTCTCGTTGGTTCCCCGTCTTCCCGTTCATCCTCAGGACAAATTGCAACCTGTACGGAACAGGAGGTTAAAGGTGCTGATGCTCCAAGTAGGGAGATTGCTAGTAAAGCGGCTGGAAAGGCGAACCCGGGCACAAGGAGATGAGAAATTAGGTGCGTTTTAGAAACCTTTCCCCATCACACGGTGTACCATCTTCTGGGTTTCTCATGCATGTTTTCGATGTAGGAAGATGCCCTTGAACCTGGAGATTTGGGACCCATGCGATGGGTACCACGCAGTATTACTTTAAAGGGTCTGCGTTTGCTCACCCAACCTCACCAAACCTCTCAGCCCCAAGAGTGTCCACCCTTATGTCTCATCCAGCTGTGGGTCTAGATATGGTCAATCCAGGTTGCATTACAGCCCCTGAACGCATTGTGTAAGAATTTCTCTCTCTTTCACTGTCGTTGTTTCATGGGTTTTTCAAAGTAATTTATTTTCATAATGGGGTTTAGCTGCTTTTCACGGCTGTGTTTATGCCGCTTTACACCCACTTGACACACTAACAGAGAGATATCAATACATAGGTTTTAAGATTATTACTAGTCAGATATATTCTTGTGCGGTGAATAGGGCGTGTTGAGTCCAGTTCTCTGAGCAAGGAGTAGGTCTTGTCTATTACATATTGGGTTTATGGAACGGTATCTGAGCTAATTTGAAACGCTTGTTTTATGTATCACCCCACCTCACCTTTCCCGTTAAGCAGCCATAGTGTGTTTTCTGCATGTGTGACTCTGTTCTGTTTTGTAATTCAGTTCAAGTGTAACGGTTTTTACATTCCCTCTATCAGTGATACCTTATGAGAAGTGTCCTTTTCTGTGTGACTTATTTCACTTAGAATCGTCGTACCTAAATCCACTCATCATGCTGCTACTAACCTTATGACATTGATTTCATGGCTGAGTGATATTCCATTGTACATAAGGACCACAACTTCTTTATCCATTTTTCTCTTTCCTGGGATATTGAAGGTGGAATGAAGTGGAGGTCCTTGTCAACAGAGCAGCCCTCAACTTTGGGGTGCTTGTGTCTTGCTGATTTTTCATTTTCCCAATTTATACACCCATGAGTGGAAGTGCCCTATGCTCTCTAAGCTGTGTTTTTCAGATGTTTCAGGACACACCGTACACTTCTCCAGAGTGGCTGTTGGCAATTTACATCCCGCCCATCAGTGTAGCAAGGCTCCCATTTCTCCATGGCCTGTCCTGCATTTCTGGTTTTGACACTTTTTTCAGCATGGCCCTTTTGACCGATGGGAAGCGAGACTTCTCTGTAGCGCTGATTTGCCTTTCCAGGTTGCTTGGTTGGCCAAAAAGGGCGTATGCGTTTTTTCCTGAATATATTCAGGAAAAAACGCATACGCCCTTTTTGGCCAAGGGCATCATTGTCAACGTTTTGCCGCTTTTCATGTGCTTTAAAGGCGATTCGTATCTACCTTCTGAAATCTGTTTCGTGCAATTCTGCCTTGATTTCAAATCCTCTTCTTTGCCTTCCCTCAATATATTTGTGGACGAGAGTTATCATTTATAACTCTGCAGGTTTGTGAATTGCAGTGCCCTGAACCTCCATTTTACAACTCGCTTTTTTGGGAGCTGGCCGCAAAAGCGCAGGATGGCTTCAGGCCCTGTTCTGGTTCCGGGGGGCAGGCTGAGCCTGTGGTTAATTCTTCTTCCTGATGGGAAAATAGAGTGACCTGTGCCTGTCCCGACACCAAGAGCTAGTCTCTCGTTGGTTCCCCGTCTTCCCGTTCATCCTCAGGACAAATTGCAACCTGTACGGAACAGGAGGTTAAAGGTGCTGATGCTCCAAGTAGGGAGCTTGCTAGTAAAGCGGCTGGAAAGGCGAACCCGGGCACAAGGAGATGAGAAATTAGGTGCGTTTTAGAAACCTTTCCCCATCACACGGTGTACCATCTTCTGGGTTTCTCATGCATGTTTTCGATGTAGGAAGATGCCCTTGAACCTGGAGATTTGGGACCCATGCGATGGGTACCACGCAGTATTACTTTAAAGGGTCTGCGTTTGCTCACCCAACCTCACCAAACCTCTCAGCCCCAAGAGTGTCCACCCTTATGTCTCATCCAGCTGTGGGTCTAGATATGGTCAATCCAGGTTGCATTACAGCCCCTGAACGCATTGTGTAAGAATTTCTCTCTCTTTCACTGTCGTTGTTTCATGGGTTTTTCAAAGTAATTTATTTTCATAATGGGGTTTAGCTGCTTTTCACGGCTGTGTTTATGCCGCTTTACACCCACT
The DNA here is from genome assembly GCF_965194805.1 of Balaenoptera borealis. Classification (NCBI taxonomy): domain Eukaryota; kingdom Metazoa; phylum Chordata; class Mammalia; order Artiodactyla; family Balaenopteridae; genus Balaenoptera; species Balaenoptera borealis. The sequence continues at coordinate 656,221 of NW_028123938.1, read as the reverse complement.
TGACACACTAACAGAGAGATATCAATACATAGGTTTTAAGATTATTACTAGTCAGATATATTCTTGTGCGGTGAATAGGGCGTGTTGAGTCCAGTTCTCTGAGCAAGGAGTAGGTCTTGTCTATTACATATTGGGTTTATGGAACGGTATCTGAGCTAATTTGAAACGCTTGTTTTATGTATCACCCCACCTCACCTTTCCCGTTAAGCAGCCATAGTCTGTTTTCTGCATGTGTGACTCTGTTCTGTTTTGTAATTCAGTTCAAGTGTAACGGTTTTTACATTCCCTCTATCAGTGATACCTTATGAGAAGTGTCCTTTTCTGTGTGACTTATTTCACTTAGAATCGTCGTACCTAAATCCACTCATCATGCTGCTACTAACCTTATGACATTGATTTCATGGCTGAGTGATATTCCATTGTACATAAGGACCACAACTTCTTTATCCATTTTTCTCTTTCCTGGGATATTGAAGGTGGAATGAAGTGGAGGTCCTTGTCAACAGAGCAGCCCTCAACTTTGGGGTGCTTGTGTCTTGCTGATTTTTCATTTTCCCAATTTATACACCCATGAGTGGAAGTGCCCTATGCTCTCTAAGCTGTGTTTTTCAGATGTTTCAGGACACACCGTACACTTCTCCAGAGTGGCTGTTGGCAATTTACATCCCGCCCATCAGTGTAGCAAGGCTCCCATTTCTCCATGGCCTGTCCTGCATTTCTGGTTTTGACACTTTTTTCAGCATGGCCCTTTTGACCGATGGGAAGCGAGACTTCTCTGTAGCGCTGATTTGCCTTTCCAGGTTGCTTGGTTGGCCAAAAAGGGCGTATGCGTTTTTTCCTGAATATATTCAGGAAAAAACGCATACGCCCTTTTTGGCCAAGGGCATCATTGTCAACGTTTTGCCGCTTTTCATGTGCTTTAAAGGCGATTCGTATCTACCTTCTGAAATCTGTTTCGTGCAATTCTGCCTTGATTTCAAATCCTCTTCTTTGCCTTCCCTCAATATATTTGTGGACGAGAGTTATCATTTATAACTCTGCAGGTTTGTGAATTGCAGTGCCCTGAACCTCCATTTTACAACTCGCTTTTTTGGGAGCTGGCCGCAAAAGCGCAGGATGGCTTCAGGCCCTGTTCTGGTTCCGGGGGGCAGGCTGAGCCTGTGGTTAATTCTTCTTCCTGATGGGAAAATAGAGTGACCTGTGCCTGTCCCGACACCAAGAGCTAGTCTCTCGTTGGTTCCCCGTCTTCCCGTTCATCCTCAGGACAAATTGCAACCTGTACGGAACAGGTGGTTAAAGGTGCTGATGCTCCAAGTAGGGAGATTGCTAGTAAAGCGGCTGGAATGGCGAACCCGGGCACAAGGAGATGAGAAATGAGGTGCGTTTTAGAAACCTTTCCCCATCACACGGTGTACCATCTTCTGGGTTTCTCATGCATGTTTTCGATGTAGGAACATGCCCTTGAAGCTGGAGATTTGGGACCCATGCGATGGGTACCACGCAGTATTACTTTAAAGGGTCTGCGTTTGCTCACCCAACCTCACCAAACCTCTCAGCCCCAAGAGTGTCCACCCTTATGTCTCATCCAGCTGTGGGTCTAGATATGGTCAATCCAGGTTGCATCACAGCCCCTGAACTCATTGTGTAAGAATTTCTATCTCTTTCACTTTCGTTGTTTCATGGGTTTTTCAAAGTAATTTATTTTCATAATGGGGTTTAGCTGCTTTTCACGGCTGTGTTTATGCCGCTTTACACCCACTTGACACACTAACAGAGAGATATCAATACATAGGTTTTAAGATTATTACTAGTCAGATATATTCTTGTGCGGTGAATAGGGCGTGTTGAGTCCAGTTCTCTGAGCAAGGAGTAGGTCTTGTCTACTACATATTGGGTTTATGGAACGGTGTCTGAGCTAATTTGATACCCTTGTTTTATGTATCACCCCATCTCACCTTTTCCGTTAAGCAGCCATAGTCTGTTTTCTGCATGTGTGACTCTGTTCTGTTTTGTAATTCAGTTCAAGTGTAACGGTTTTTACATTCCCTCTAAAAGTGATACCTTATGAGAAGTGTCCTTTTCTGTGTGACTTATTTCACTTAGAATCGTCGTACCTAAATCCACTCATCATGCTGCTACTAACCTTATGACATTGATTTCATGGCTGAGTGATATTCCATTGTACATAAGGACCACAACTTCTTTATCCATTTTTCTCTTTCCTGGGATATTTAAGGTGGAATGAAGTGGAGGTCCTTGTCAACAGAGCAGCCCTCAACTTTGGGGTGCTTGTGTCTTGCTGATTTTTAATTTTCCCAATTTATACCCCCATGAGTGGAAGTGCCCTATGCTCTCTAAGCTGTGTTTTTCAGATATTTCAGGACACACCGTACACTTCTCCAGAGTGGCTGTTGGCAATTTACATCCCGCCCATCAGTGTAGCAAGGCTCCCATTTCTCCATGGCCTGTCCTGCATTTCTGGTTTTGACACTTTTTTCAGCATGGCCCTTTTGACCGATGGGAAGCGAGACTTCTCTGTAGCGCTGATTTGCCTTTCCAGGTTGCTTGGTTGGCCAAAAAGGGCGTATGCGTTTTTTCCTGAATATATTCAGGAAAAAACGCATACGCCCTTTTTGGCCAAGGGCATCATTGTCAACGTTTTGCCGCTTTTCATGTGCTTTAAAGGCGATTCGTATCTACCTCCTGAAATCTGTTTCGTGCAATTCTGCCTTGATTTCAAATCCTCTTCTTTGCCTTCCCTCAATATATTTGTGGACGAGAGTTATCATTTATAACTCTGCAGGTTTGTGAATTGCAGTGCCCTGAACCTCCATTTTACAACTCGCTTTTTTGGGAGCTGGCCGCAAAAGCGCAGGATGGCTTCAGGCCCTGTTCTGGTTCCGGGGGGCAGGCTGAGCCTGTGGTTAATTCTTCTTTCTGATGGGAAAATAGAGTGACCTGTGCCTGTCCCGACACCAAGAGCTAGTCTCTCGTTGGTTCCCCGTCTTCCCGTTCATCCTCAGGACAAATTGCAACCTGTACGGAACAGGAGGTTAAAGGTGCTGATGCTCCAAGTAGGGAGATTGCTAGTAAAGCGGCTGGAAAGGCGAACCCGGGCACAAGGAGATGAGAAATTAGGTGCGTTTTAGAAACCTTTCCCCATCACACGGTGTACCATCTTCTGGGTTTCTAATGCATGTTTTCGATGTAGGAAGATGCCCTTGAACCTGGAGATTTGGGACCCATGTGATGGGTACCACGCAGTATTACTTTAAAGGGTCTGCGTTTGCTCACCCAACCTCACCAAACCTCTCAGCCCCAAGAGTGTCCACCCTTATGTCTCATCCAGCTGTGGGTCTAGATATGGTCAATCCAGGTTGCATCACAGCCCCTGAACGCATTGTGTAAGAATTTCTCTCTCTTTCACTGTCGTTGTTTCATGGGTTTTTCAAAGTAATTTATTTTCATAATGGGGTTTAGCTGCTTTTCACTGCTGTGTTTATGTCGCTTTACACCCACTTGACACACTAACAGAGAGATATCAATACATAGGTTTTAGGATTATTACTAGTCAGATATATTCTTGTGCGGTGAATAGGGCGTGTTGAGTCCAGTTCTCTGAGCAAGGAGTAGGTCTTGTCTACTACATATTGGGTTTATGGAACGGTATCTGAGCTAATTTGATACCCTTGTTTCATGTATCACCCCACCTCACCTTTCCCGTTAAGCAGCCATAGTGTGTTTTCTGCATGTGTGACTCTGTTCTGTTTTGTAATTCAGTTCAAGTGTAACGGTTTTTACATTCCCTCTATAAGTGATACCTTATGAGAAGTGTCCTTTTCTGTGTGACTTATTTCACTTAGAATCGTCGTACCTAAATCCACTCATCATGCTGCTACTAACCTTACGGCATTGATTTCATGGCTGAGTGATATTCCATTGTACATAAGGACCACAACTTCTTTATCCATTTTTCTCTTTCCTGGGATATTGAAGGTGGAATGAAGTGGAGGTCCTGGTCAACAGAGCAGCCCTAAACTTTGGGGTGCTTGTGTCTTGCTGATTTTTAATTTTCCCAATTTATACCCCCATGAGTGGAAGTGCCCTATGCTCTCTAAGCTGTGTTTTTCAGATGTTTCAGGACTCACCGGACACTTCTCCAGAGTGGCTCTTGGCAATTTACATCCCGCCCATCAGTGTAGCAAGGCTCCCATTTCTCCATGGCCTGTCCTGCATTTCTGGTTTTGACACTTTTTTCAGCATGGCCCTTTTGACCGATGGGAAGCGAGAATTCTTTGTAGCGCTGATTTGCCTTTCCAGGTTGCTTGGTTGGCCAAAAAGGGCGTATGCGTTTTTTCCTGAATATATTCAGGAAAAAACGCATACGCCCTTTTTGGCCAAGGGCATCATTGTCAACGTTTTGCCGCTTTTCATGTGCTTTAAAGGCGATTCGTATCTACCTCCTGAAATCTGTTTCCTGCATTTCTGCCTTGATTTCAAATCCTCTTCTTTGCCTTCCCTCAATATATTTGTGGACGAGAGTTATCATTTATAACTCTGCAGGTTTGTGAATTGCAGTGCCCTGAACCTCCGTTTTACAACTCGTTTTTATGGGAGCTGGCCGCAAAATCGCAGAATGGCTTCAGGCCCTGTTCTGGTTCCGGGGGGCAGGCTGAGCCTGTGGTTAATTCTTCTTTCTGATGGGAAAATAGAGTGACCTGTGCCTGTCCCAACACCAAGAGCTAGTTTCTCGTTGGTTCCACGTCTTCCCGTTTATCCTCAGGACAAATTGCAACCTGTACGGAACAGGAGGTTAAAGGTGCTGATGCTCCAAGTAGGGAGCTTGCTAGTAAAGGGGCTGGAATGGCGAACCCGGGCACAAGGAGATGAGAAATGAGGTGCGTTTTAGAAGCCTTTCCCCATCACACGGTGTACCATCTTCTGGGTTTCTCATGCATGTTTTCGATGTAGGAAGATGCCCTTGAACCTGGAGATTTGGGACCCATGCGATGGGTACCACACAGTATTACTTTAAAGGGTCTGCGTTTGCTCACCCAACCTCACCAAACCTCTCAGCCCCAAGAGTGTCCACCCTTATGTCTCATCCAGCTGTGCGTCTAGATATGGTCAATCCAGGTTGCATCACAGCCCCTGAACGCATTGTGTAAGAATTTCTCTCTCTTTCACTGTCTTTGTTTCATGGGTGTTCCAAAGTAATTTATTTTTATAATGGGGTTTAGCTGCTTTTCACTGCTGTGTTTATGCCGCTTTACACCCACTTGACACACCAGGAGAGAGATATCAATACATAGGTTTTACGATTATTATTAGTCAGATATATTCTTGTGCGGTGAATAGGGCGTGTTGAGTCCAGTTCTCTGAGCAAGGAGTAGGTCTTGTCTATTACATATTGGGTTTATGGAACGGTATCTGAGCTAATTTGATACCCTTGTTTTATGTATCACCCCACCTCACCTTTCCCGTTAAGCAGCCATAGTGTGTTTTCTGTATGTGTGACTCTGTTCTGTTTTGTAATTCAGTTCAAGTGTAACGGTTTTTACAGTCCCTCTATAAGTGATACCTTATGAGAAGTGTCCTTTTCTGTGTGACTTATTTCACTTAGAATCGTCGTACCTAAATCCACTCATCATGCTGCTACTAGCCTTATGACATTGATTTCATGGCTGAGTGATATTCCATTGTACATAAGGACCACAACTTCTTTATCCATTTTTCTCTTTCCTGGGATATTTAAGGTGGAATGAAGTGGAGGTCCTTGTCAACAGAGCAGCCCTCAACTTTGGGGTGCTTGTGTCTTGCTGATTTTTAATTTTTCCAATTTATACCCCCATGAGTGGAAGTGCCCTATGCTCTCTAAGATGTGTTTTTCAGATGTTTCAGGACACACCGTACACTTCTCCAGAGTGGCTGTTGGCAATTTACATCCCGCCCATCAGTGTAGCAAGGCTCCCATTTCTCCATGGCCTGTCCTGCATTTCTGGTTTTGACACTTTTTTCAGCATGGCCCTTTTGACCGATGGGAAGCGAGACTTCTCTGTAGCACTGATTTGCCTTTCCAGGTTGCTTGGTTGGCCAAAAAGGGCGTATGCGATTTTTCCTGAATATATTCAGGAAAAAACGCATACGCCCTTTTTGGCCAAGGGCATCATTGTCAACGTTTTGCCGCTTTTCATGTGCTTTAAAGGCGATTCGTATCTACCTCCTGAAATCTGTTTCGTGCAATTCTGCCTTGATTTCAAATCCTCTTCTTTGCCTTCCCTCAATATATTTGTGGACGAGAGTTATCATTTATAACTCTGCAGGTTTGTGAATTGCAGTGCCCTGAACCTCCATTTTACAACTCGCTTTTTTGGGAGCTGGCCGCAAAAGTGCAGGATGGCTTCAGGCCCTGTTCTGGTTCCGGGGGGCAGGCTGAGCCTGTGGTTAATTCTTCTTCCTGATGGGAAAATAGAGTGACCTGTGCCTGTCCCGACACCAAGAGCTAGTCTCTCGTTGGTTCCCCGTCTTCCCGTTCATCCTCAGGACAAATTGCAACCTGTACGGAACAGGAGGTTAAAGGTGCTGATGCTCCAAGTAGGGAGATTGCTAGTAAAGCGGCTGGAATGGCGAACCCGGGCACAAGGAGTTGAGAAATGATGTGCGTTTTAGAAACCTTTCCCCATCACACGGTGTACCATCTTCTGGGTTTCTCATGCATGTTTTCGATGTAGGAAGATGCCCTTGAAGCTGGAGATATGGGACCCATGCTATGGGTACGACGCCGTATTACTTTAAAGGGTCTGCGTTTGCTCACCCAACCTCACCAAACCTCTCAGCCCCAAGAGTGTCCACCCTTATGTCTCATCCAGCTGTGGGTCTAGATATGGTCAATCCAGGTTGCATCACAGCCCCTGAACTCATTGTGTAAGAATTTCTATCTCTTTCACTTTCGTTGTTTCATGGGTTTTTCAAAGTAATTTATTTTCATAATGGGGTTTAGCTGCTTTTCACTGCTGTGTTTATGCCGCTTTACACCCACTTGACACACTAACAGAGAGATATCAATACATAGGTTTTAAGATTATTACTAGTCAGATATATTCTTGTGCGGTGAATAGGGCGTGTTGAGTCCAGTTCTCTGAGCAAGGAGTAGGTCTTGTCTACTACATATTGGGTTTATGGAACGGTATCTGAGCTAATTTGATACCCTTGTTTTATGTATCACCCCACCTCAGCTTTCCCGTTAAGCAGCCATAGTCTGTTTTCTGCATGTGTGACTCTGTTCTGTTTTGTAATTCAGTTCAAGTGTAACGGTTTTTACATTCCCTCTAAAAGTGATACCTTATGAGAAGTGTCCTTTTCTGTGTGACTTATTTCACTTAGAATCGTCGTACCTAAATCCACTCATCATGCTGCTACTAACCTTATGACATTGATTTCATGGCTGAGTGATATTCCATTGTACATAAGGACCACAACTTCTTTATCCATTTTTCTCTTTCCTTGGATATTTAAGGTGGAATGAAGTGGAGGTCCTTGTCAACAGAGCAGCCCTAAACTTTGGGGTGCTTGTGTCTTGCTGATTTTTCATTTTCCCAATTTATACCCCCATGAGTGGAAGTGCCCTATGCTCTCTAAGATGTGTTTTTCAGATGTTTCAGGACACACCGTACACTTCTCCAGAGTGGCTGTTGGCAATTTACATCCCACCCATCAGTGTAGCAAGGCTCCCATTTCTCCATGGCCTGTACTGCATTTCTGGTTTTGACACTTTTTTCAGCATGGCCCTTTTGACCGATGGGAAGCGAGACTTCTTTGTAGCGCTGATTTGCCTTTCCAGGTTGCTTGGTTGGCCAAAAAGGGCGTATGCGTTTTTTCCTGAATATATTCAGGAAAAAACGCATACGCCCTTTTTGGCCAAGGGCATCATTGTCAACATTTTGCCGCTTTTCATGTGCTTTAAAGGCGATTCGAATCTACCTCCTGAAATCTCTTTCCTGCAATTCTGCCTTGATTTCAAATCCTCTTCTTTGCCTTCCCTCAATATATTTGTGGACGAGAGTTATCATTTATAACTCTGCAGGTTTGTGAATTGCAGTGCCCTGAACCTCCATTTTACAACTCGCTTTTTTGGGAGCTGGCCGCAAAAGCGCAGGATGGCTTCAGGCCCTGTTCTGCTTCCGGGGGGCAGGCTGAGCCTGTGGTTAATTCTTCTTCCTGATGGGAAAATAGAGTGACCTGTGCCTGTCCCAACACCAAGAGCTAGTCTCTCGTTGGTTCCCCGTCTTCCCGTTCATCCTCAGGGCAAATTGCAACCTGTACGGAACAGGAGGTTAAAGGTGCTGATGCTCCAAGTAGGGAGATTGCTAGTAAAGTGGCTGGAATGGCGAACCCGGGCACAAGGAGATGAGAAATGAGGTGCGTTTTAGAAACCTTTCCCCATCACACCGTGTACCATCTTCTGGGTTTCTCATGCATGTTTTCGATGTAGGAAGATGCCCTTGAAGCTGGAGATTTGGGACCCATGCGATGGGTACCACGCCGTATTACTTTAAAGGGTCTGCGTTTGCTCACCCAACCTCACCAAACCTCTCAGCCCCAAGAGTGTCCACCCTTATGTCTCATCCAGCTGTGGGTCTAGATATGGTCAATCCAGGTTGCATCACAGCCCCTGAACGCATTGTGTAAGAATTTCTCTCTCTTTCACTGTCGTTGTTTCATGGGTTTTTCAAAGTAATTTATTTTCATAATGGGGTTTAGCTGCTTTTCACTGCTGTGTTTATGCCGCTTTACACCCACTTGACACACTAACAGAGAGATATCAATACATAGGTTTTAAGATTATTACTAGTCAGATATATTCTTGTGCGGTGAATAGGGCGTGTTGAGTCCAGTTCTCTGAGCAAGGAGTAGGTCTTGTCTATTACATATTGGGCTTATGGAACGGTATCTGAGCTAATTTGAAACGCTTGTTTTATGTATCACCCCACCTCACCTTTCCCGTTAAGCAGCCATAGTGTGTTTTCTGCATGTGTGACTCTGTTCTGTTTTGTAATTCAGTTCAAGTGTAACGGTTTTTACATTCCCTCTATCAGTGATACCTTATGAGAAGTGTCCTTTTCTGTGTGACTTATTTCACTTAGAATCGTCGTACCTAAATCCACTCATCATGCTGCTACTAACCTTATGACATTGATTTCATGGCTGAGTGATATTCCATTGTACATAAGGACCACAACTTCTTTATCCATTTTTCTCTTTCCTGGGATATTGAAGGTGGAATGAAGTGGAGGTCCTTGTCAACAGAGCAGCCCTCAACTTTGGGGTGCTTGTGTCTTGCTGATTTTTAATTTTCCCAATTTATACCCCCATGAGTGGAAGTGCCCTATGCTCTCTAAGCTGTGTTTTTCAGATGTTTCAGGACACACCGTACACTTCTCCAGAGTGGCTGTTGGCAATTTACATCCCGCCCATCAGTGTAGCAAGGCTCCCATTTCTCCATGGCCTGTACTGCATTTCTGGTTTTGACACATTTTTCAGCATGGCCCTTTTGACCGATGGGAAGCGAGACTTCTCTGTAGCACTGATTTGCCTTTCCAGGTTGCTTGGTTGGCCAAAAAGGGCGTATGCGTTTTTTCCTGAATATATTCAGGAAAAAACGCATACGCCCTTTTTGGCCAAGGGCATCATTGTCAACGTTTTGCCGCTTTTCATGTGCTTTAAAGGCGATTCGTATCTACCTCCTGAAATCTGTTTCGTGCAATTCTGCCTTGATTTCAAATCCTCTTCTTTGCCTTCCCTCAATATATTTGTGGACGAGAGTTATCATTTATAACTCTGCAGGTTTGTGAATTGCAGTGCCCTGAACCTCCATTTTACAACTCGCTTTTTTGGGAGCTGGCCGCAAAAGCGCAGGATGGCTTCAGGCCCTGTTCTGGTTCCGGGGGGCAGGCTGAGCCTGTGGTTAATTCTTCTTCCTGATGGGAAAATAGAGTGACCTGTGCCTGTCCCGACACCAAGAGCTAGTCTCTCGTTGGTTCCCCATCTTCCCGTTCATCCTCAGGACAAATTGCAACCTGTACGGAACAGGAGGTTAAAGTTGCTGATGCTCCAAGTAGGGAGATTGCTAGTAAAGCGGCTGGAATGGCGAACCCGGGCACAAGGAGATGAGAAATGAGGTGCGTTTTAGAAACCTTTCCCCATCACACGGTGTACTATCTTCTGGGTTTCTCATGCATGTTTTCGATGTAGGAAGATGCCCTTGAAGCTGGAGATTTGGGACCCATGTGATGGGTACCACGCAGTATTACTTTAAAGGGTCTGCGTTTGCTCACCCAACCTCACCAAACCTCTCAGCCCCAAGAGTGTCCACCCTTATGTCTCATCCAGCTGTGGGTCTAGATATGGTCAATCCAGGTTGCATCACAGCCCCTGAACTCATTGTGTAAGAATTTCTATCTCTTTCACTGTCGTTGTTTCATGGGTTTTTCAAAGTAATTTATTTTCATAATGGGTTTTAGCTGCTTTTCACGGCTGTGTTTATGCCGCTTTACACCCACTTGACACACTAACAGAGAGATATCAATACATAGGTTTTAAGATTATTACTAGTCAGATATATTCTTGTGCGGTGAATAGGGCGTGTTGAGTCCAGTTCTCTGAGCAAGGAGTAGGTCTTGTCTACTACATATTGGGTTTATGGAATGGTATCTGAGCTAATTTGATACCCTTGTTTTATGTATCACCCCACCTCACCTTTCCCGTTAAGCAGCCATAGTCTGTTTTCTGCATGTGTGACTCTGTTCTGTTTTGTAATTCAGTTCAAGTGTAACGGTTTTTACATTCCCTCTAAAAGTGATACCTTATGAGAAGTGTCCTTTTCTGTGTGACTTATTTCAGTTAGAATCGTCGTACCTAAATCCACTCATCATGCTGCTACTAACCTTATGACATTGATTTCATGGCTGAGTGATATTCCATTGTACATAAGGACCACAACTTCTTTATCCATTTTTCTCTTTCCTGGGATATTTAAGGTGGAATGAAGTGGAGGTCCTTGTCAACAGAGCAGCCCTAAACTTTGGGGTGCTTGTGTCTTGCTGATTTTTAATTTTCCCAATTTATACACCCATGAGTGGAAGTGCCCTATGCTCTCTAAGCTGTGTTTTTCAGATGTTTCAGGACACACCGTACACTTCTCCAGAGTGGCTGTTGGCAATTTACATCCCGCCCATCAGTGTAGCAAGGCTCTCATTTCTCCATGGCCTGTCCTGCATTTCTGGTTTTGACACTTTTTTCAGCATGGCCCTTTTGACCGATGGGAAGCGAAACTTCTTTGTAGCGCTGATTTGCCTTTCCAGGTGGCTTGGTTGGCCAAAAAGGGCGTATGCGTTTTTTCCTGAATATATTCAGGAAAAAACGCATACGCCCTTTTTGGCCAAGGGCATCATTGTCAACATTTTGCCGCTTTTCATGTGCTTTAAAGGCGATTCGAATCTACCTCCTGAAATCTGTTTCCTGCAATTCTGCCTTGATTTAAAATCCTCTTCTTTGCCTTCCCTCAATATATTTGTGGACGAGAGTTATCATTTATAACTCTGCAGGTTTGTGAATTGCAGTGCCCTGAACCTCCATTTTACAACTCGCTTTTTTGGGAGCTGGCCGCAAAAGCGCAGGATGGCTTCAGGCCCTGTTCTGGTTCCGGGGGGCAGGCTGAGCCTGTGGTTAATTCTTCTTCCTGATGGGAAAATAGAGTGACCTGTGCCTGTCCCAACACCAAGAGCTAGTCTCTCGTTGGTTCCCCGTCTTCCCATTCATCCTCAGGACAAATTGCAACCTGTACGGAACAGGAGGTTAAAGGTGCTGATGCTCCAAGTAGGGAGATTGCTAGTAAAGTGGCTGGAATGGCGAACCCGGGCACAAGGAGATGAGAAATGAGGTGCGTTTTAGAAACCTTTCCCCATCACACGGTGTACCATCTTCTGGGTTTCTCATGCATGTTTTCGATGTAGGAAGATGCCCTTGAACCTGGAGATTTGGGACCCATGCGATGGGTACCACGCCGTATTACTTTAAAGGGTCTGCGTTTGCTCACCCAACCTCACCAAACCTCTCAGCCCCAAGAGTGTCCACCCTTATGTCTCATCCAGCTGTGGGTCTAGATATGGTCAATCCAGGTTGCATCACAGCCCCTGAACTCATTGTGTAAGAATTTCTATCTCTTTCACTGTCGTTGTTTCATGGGTTTTTCAAAGTAATTTATTTTCATAATGGGGTTTAGCTGCTTTTCACGGCTGTGTTTATGCCGCTTTACACCCACTTGACACACTAACAGAGAGATATCAATACATAGGTTTTAAGATTATTACTAGTCAGATATATTCTTGTGCGGTGAATAGGGCGTGTTGAGTCCAGTTCTCTGAGCAAGGAGTAGGTCTTGTCTACTACATATTGGGTTTATGGAACGGTATCTGAGCTAATTTGATACCCTTGTTTCATGTATCACCCCACCTCACCTTTCCCGTTAAGCAGCCATAGTGTGTTTTCTGCATGTGTGACTCTGTTCTGTTTTGTAATTCAGTTCAAGTGTAACGGTTTTTACATTCCCTCTATCAGTGATACCTTATGAGAAGTGTCCTTTTCTGTGTGACTTATTTCACTTAGAATCGTCGTACCTAAATCCACTCATCATGCTGCTACTAACCTTATGACATTGATTTCATGGCTGAGTGATATTCCATTGTACATAAGGACCACAACTTCTTTATCCATTTTTCTCTTTCCTGGGATATTTAAGGTGGAATGAAGTGGAGGTCCTTGTCAACAGAGCAGCCCTCAACTTTGGGGTGCTTATGTCTTGCTGATTTTTAATTTTCCCAATTTATACCCCCATGAGTGGAAGTGCCCTATGCTCTCTAAGCTGTGTTTTTCAGATGTTTCAGGACACACCGTACACTTCTCCAGAGTGGCTGTTGGCAATTTACATCCCGCCCATCAGTGTAGCAAGGCTCCCATTTCTCCATGGCCTGTCCTGCATTTCTGGTTTTGACACTTTTTTCAGCATGGCCCTTTTGACCGATGGGAAGTGAGACTTCTCTGTAGCGCTGATTTGCCTTTCCAGGTTGCTTGGTTGGCCAAAAAGGGCGTATGCGTTTTTTCCTGAATATATTCAGGAAAAAACGCATACGCCCTTTTTGGCCAAGGGCATCATTGTCAACGTTTTGCCGCTTTTCATGTGCTTTAAAGGCGATTCGAATCTACCTCCTGAAATCGGTTTCGTGCAATTCTGCCTTGATTTCAAATCCTCTTCTTTGCCTTCCCTCAATATATTTGTGGACGAGAGTTATCATTTATAACTCTGCAGGTTTGTGAATTGCAGTGCCCTGAAGCTCCATTTTACAACTCGCTTTTTTGGGAGCTGGCCGCAAAAGCGCAGGATGGCTTCAGGCCCTGTTCTGGTTCCGGGGGGCAGACTGAGCCTGTGGTTAATTCTTCTTCCTGATGGGAAAATAGAGTGACCTGTGCCTGTCCCGACACCAAGAGCTAGTCTCTCGTTGGTTCCCCGTCTTCCCGTTCATCCTCAGGACAAATTGCAACCTGTACGGAACAGGAGGTTAAAGGTGCTGATGCTCCATGTAGGGAGATTGCTAGTAAAGCGGCTGGAATGGCGAACCCGGGCACAAGGAGATGAGAAATGAGGTGCGTCTTAGAAACCTTTCCCCATCACACGGTGTACTATCTTCTGGGTTTCTCATGCATGTTTTCGACGTAGGAAGATGCCCTTGAAGCTGGAGATTTGGGACCCATGCGATGGGTACCACGCAGTATTACTTTAAAGGGTCGGCGTTTGCTCACCCAACCTCACCAAACCTCTCAGCCCCAAGAGTGTCCACCCTTATGTCTCATCCAGCTGTGGGTCTAGATATGGTCAATCCAGGTTGCATCACAGCCCCTGAACGCATTGTGTAAGAATTTCTCTCTCTTTCACTGTCGTTGTTTCATGGGTTTTTCAAAGTAATTTATTTTCATAATGGGGTTTAGCTGCTTTTCACTGCTGTGTTTATGCCGCTTTACACCCACTTGACACACTAACAGAGAGATATCAATACATAGGTTTTAAGATTATTACTAGTCAGATATATTCTTGTGCGGTGAAAAGGGCGTGTTGAGTCCAGTTCTCTGAGCAAGGAGTAGGTCTTGTCTATTACATATTGGGTTTATGGAACGGTATCTGAGCTAATTTGAAACGCTTGTTTTATGTATCACCCCACCTCACCTTTCCCGTTAAGCAGCCATAGTCTGTTTTCTGCATGTGTGACTCTGTTCTGTTTTGTAATTCAGTTCAAGTGTAACGGTTTTTACATTCCCTCTATCAGTGATACCTTATGAGAAGTGTCCTTTTCTGTGTGACTTATTTCACTTAGAATCGTCGTACCTAAATCCACTCATCATGCTGCTACTAACCTTATGACATTGATTTCATGGCTGAGTGATATTCCATTGTACATAAGGACCACAACTTCTTTATCCATTTTTCTCTTTCCTGGGATATTGAAGGTGGAATGAAGTGGAGGTCCTTGTCAACAGAGCAGCCCTCAACTTTGGGGTGCTTGTGTCTTGCTGATTTTTAATTTTCCCAATTTATACCCCCATGAGTGGAAGTGCCCTATGCTCTCTAAGCTGTGTTTTTCAGATGTTTCAGGACACACCGTACACTTCTCCAGAGTGGCTGTTGGCAATTTACATCCCGCCCATCAGTGTAGCAAGGCTCCCATTTCTCCATGGCCTGTCCTGCATTTCTGGTTTTGACACTTTTTTCAGCATGGCCCTTTTGACCGATGGGAAGCGAGACTTCTCTGTAGCGCTGATTTGCCTTTCCAGGTTGCTTGGTTGGCCAAAAAGGGCGTATGCGTTTTTTCCTGAATATATTCAGGAAAAAACGCATACGCCCTTTTTGGCCAAGGGCATCATTGTCAACGTTTTGCCGCTTTTCATGTGCTTTAAAGGCGATTCGTATCTACCTCCTGAAATCTGTTTCGTGCAATTCTGCCTTGATTTCAAATCCTCTTCTTTGCCTTCCCTCAATATATTTGTGGACGAGAGTTATCATTTATAACTCTGCAGGTTTGTGAATTGCAGTGCCCTGAACCTCCATTTTACAACTCGCTTTTTTGGGAGCTGGCCGCAAAAGCGCAGGATGGCTTCAGGCCCTGTTCTGGTTCCGGGGGGCAGGCTGAGCCTGTGGTTAATTCTTCTTCCTGATGGGAAAATAGAGTGACCTGTGCCTGTCCCGACACCAAGAGCTAGTCTCTCGTTGGTTCCCCGTCTTCCCGTTCATCCTCAGGACAAATTGCAACCTGTACGGAACAGGAGGTTAAAGGTGCTGATGCTCCAAGTAGGGAGATTGCTAGTAAAGCGGCTGGAAAGGCGAACCCGGGCACAAGGAGATGAGAAATGAGGTGCGTTTTAGAAACCTTTCCCCATCACACGGTGTACCATCTTCTGGGTTTCTCATGCATGTTTTCGATGTAGGAAGATGCCCTTGAAGCTGGAGATTTGGGACCCATGCGATGGGTACCACGCAGTATTACTTTAAAGGGTCTGCGTTTGCTCACCCAACCTCACCAAACCTCTCAGCCCCAAGAGTGTCCACCCTTATGTCTCATCCAGCTGTGGGTCTAGATATGGTCAATCCAGGTTGCATCACAGCCCCTGAACGCATTGTGTAAGAATTTCTCTCTCCTTCACTGTCGTTGTTTCATGGGTTTTTCAAAGTAATTTATTTTCATAATGGGGTTTAGCTGCTTTTCACTGCTGTGTTTATGTCGCTTTACACCCACTTGACACACTAACAGAGAGATATCAATACATAGGTTTTACGATTATTATTAGTCAGATATATTCTTGTGCGGTGAATAGGGCGTGTTGAGTACAGTTCTCTGAGCAAGGAGTAGGTCTTGTCTACTACATATTGGGTTTATGGAACGGTATCTGAGCTAATTTGATTCCCTTGTTTCATGTATCACCCCACCTCACCTTTCCCGTTAAGCAGCCATAGTGTGTTTTCTGCATGTGTGACTCTGTTCTGTTTTGTAATTCAGTTCAAGTGTAACGCTTTTTACATTCCATCTATCAGTGATACCTTATGAGAAGTGTCCTTTTCTGTGTGACTTATTTCACTTAGAATCGTCGTACCTAAATCCACTCATCATGCTGCTACTAACCTTATGACATTGATTTCATGGCTGAGTGATATTCCATTGTACATAAGGACCACAACTTCTTTATCCATTTTTCTCTTTCCTGGGATATTTAAGGTGGAATGAAGTGGAGGCCCTTGTCAACAGAGCAGCCCTAAACTTTGGGGTGCTTGTGTCTTGCTGATTTTTAATTTTCCCAATTTATACCCCCATGAGTGGAAGTGCCCTATGCTCTCTAAGCTGTGTTTTTCAGATGTTTCAGGACACACCGTACACTTCTCCAGAGTGGCTGTTGGCAATTTACATCCCGCCCATCAGTGTAGCAAGGCTCCCATTTCTCCATGGCCTGTCCTGCATTTCTGGTTTTGACACTTTTTTCAGCATGGCCCTTTTGACCGATGGGAAGCGAGACTTCTCTGTAGCGCTGATTTGCCTTTCCAGGTTGCTTGGTTGGCCAAAAAGGGCGTATGCGTTTTTTCCTGAATATATTCAGGAAAAAACGCATACGCCCTTTTTGGCCAAGGGCATCATTGTCAACGTTTTGCCGCTTTTCATGTGCTTTAAAGGCGATTCGTATCTACCTCCTGAAATCTGTTTCGTGCAATTCTGCCTTGATTTCAAATCCTCTTCTTTGCCTTCCCTCAATATATTTGTGGACGAGAGTTATCATTTATAACTCTGCAGGTTTGTGAATTGCAGTGCCCTGAACCTCCATTTTACAACTCGCTTTTTTGGGAGCTGGCCGCAAAAGCGCAGGATGGCTTCAGGCCCTGTTCTGGTTCCGGGGGGCAGGCTGAGCCTGTGGTTAATTCTTCTTCCTGATGGGAAAATAGAGTGACCTGTGCCTGTCCCGACACCAAGAGCTAGTCTCTCGTTGGTTCCCCGTCTTCCCGTTCATCCTCAGGACAAATTGCAACCTGTACGGAACAGGAGGTTAAAGGTGCTGATGCTCCAAGTAGGGAGATTGCTAGTAAAGCGGCTGGAAAGGCGAACCCGGGCACAAGGAGATGAGAAATTAGGTGCGTTTTAGAAACCTTTCCCCATCACACGGTGTACCATCTTCTGGGTTTCTCATGCATGTTTTCGATGTAGGAAGATGCCCTTGAACCTGGAGATTTGGGACCCATGCGATGGGTACCACGCAGTATTACTTTAAAGGGTCTGCGTTTGCTCACCCAACCTCACCAAACCTCTCAGCCCCAAGAGTGTCCACCCTTATGTCTCATCCAGCTGTGGGTCTAGATATGGTCAATCCAGGTTGCATCACAGCCCCTGAACGCATTGTGTAAGAATTTCTCTCTCTTTCACTGTCGTTGTTTCATGGGTTTTTCAAAGTAATTTATTTTCATAATGGGGTTTAGCTGCTTTTCACTGCTGTGTTTATGCCGCTTTACACCCACTTGACACACTAACAGAGAGATATCAATACATAGGTTTTAAGATTATTACTAGTCAGATATATTCTTGTGCGGTGAAAAGGGCGTGTTGAGTCCAGTTCTCTGAGCAAGGAGTAGGTCTTGTCTATTACATATTGGGTTTATGGAACGGTATCTGAGCTAATTTGAAACGCTTGTTTTATGTATCACCCCACCTCACCTTTCCCGTTAAGCAGCCATAGTCTGTTTTCTGCATGTGTGACTCTGTTCTGTTTTGTAATTCAGTTCAAGTGTAACGGTTTTTACATTCCCTCTATCAGTGATACCTTATGAGAAGTGTCCTTTTCTGTGTGACTTATTTCACTTAGAATCGTCGTACCTAAATCCACTCATCATGCTGCTACTAACCTTATGACATTGATTTCATGGCTGAGTGATATTCCATTGTACATAAGGACCACAACTTCTTTATCCATTTTTCTCTTTCCTGGGATATTGAAGGTGGAATGAAGTGGAGGTCCTTGTCAACAGAGCAGCCCTCAACTTTGGGGTGCTTGTGTCTTGCTGATTTTTAATTTTCCCAATTTATACCCCCATGAGTGGAAGTGCCCTATGCTCTCTAAGCTGTGTTTTTCAGATGTTTCAGGACACACCGTACACTTCTCCAGAGTGGCTGTTGGCAATTTACATCCCGCCCATCAGTGTAGCAAGGCTCCCATTTCTCCATGGCCTGTCCTGCATTTCTGGTTTTGACACTTTTTTCAGCATGGCCCTTTTGACCGATGGGAAGCGAGACTTCTCTGTAGCGCTGATTTGCCTTTCCAGGTTGCTTGGTTGGCCAAAAAGGGCGTATGCGTTTTTTCCTGAATATATTCAGGAAAAAACGCATACGCCCTTTTTGGCCAAGGGCATCATTGTCAACGTTTTGCCGCTTTTCATGTGCTTTAAAGGCGATTCGTATCTACCTCCTGAAATCTGTTTCGTGCAATTCTGCCTTGATTTCAAATCCTCTTCTTTGCCTTCCCTCAATATATTTGTGGACGAGAGTTATCATTTATAACTCTGCAGGTTTGTGAATTGCAGTGCCCTGAACCTCCATTTTACAACTCGCTTTTTTGGGAGCTGGCCGCAAAAGCACAGGATGGCTTCAGGCCCTGTTCTGGTTCCGGGGGGCAGGCTGAGCCTGTGGTTAATTCTTCTTCCTGATGGGAAAATAGAGTGACCTGTGCCTGTCCCGACACCAAGAGCTAGTCTCTCGTTGGTTCCCCGTCTTCCCGTTCATCCTCAGGACAAATTGCAACCTGTACGGAACAGGAGGTTAAAGGTGCTGATGCTCCAAGTAGGGAGATTGCTAGTAAAGCGGCTGGAAAGGCGAACCCGGGCACAAGGAGATGAGAAATGAGGTGCGTTTTAGAAACCTTTCCCCATCACACGGTGTACCATCTTCTGGGTTTCTCATGCATGTTTTCGATGTAGGAAGATGCCCTTGAAGCTGGAGATTTGGGACCCATGCGATGGGTACCACGCAGTATTACTTTAAAGGGTCTGCGTTTGCTCACCCAACCTCACCAAACCTCTCAGCCCCAAGAGTGTCCACCCTTATGTCTCATCCAGCTGTGGGTCTAGATATGGTCAATCCAGGTTGCATCACAGCCCCTGAACGCATTGTGTAAGAATTTCTCTCTCCTTCACTGTCGTTGTTTCATGGGTTTTTCAAAGTAATTTATTTTCATAATGGGGTTTAGCTGCTTTTCACTGCTGTGTTTATGTCGCTTTACACCCACTTGACACACTAACAGAGAGATATCAATACATAGGTTTTACGATTATTATTAGTCAGATATATTCTTGTGCGGTGAATAGGGCGTGTTGAGTACAGTTCTCTGAGCAAGGAGTAGGTCTTGTCTACTACATATTGGGTTTATGGAACGGTATCTGAGCTAATTTGATTCCCTTGTTTCATGTATCACCCCACCTCACCTTTCCCGTTAAGCAGCCATAGTGTGTTTTCTGCATGTGTGACTCTGTTCTGTTTTGTAATTCAGTTCAAGTGTAACGCTTTTTACATTCCATCTATCAGTGATACCTTATGAGAAGTGTCCTTTTCTGTGTGACTTATTTCACTTAGAATCGTCGTACCTAAATCCACTCATCATGCTGCTACTAACCTTATGACATTGATTTCATGGCTGAGTGATATTCCATTGTACATAAGGACCACAACTTCTTTATCCATTTTTCTCTTTCCTGGGATATTTAAGGTGGAATGAAGTGGAGGCCCTTGTCAACAGAGCAGCCCTAAACTTTGGGGTGCTTGTGTCTTGCTGATTTTTAATTTTCCCAATTTATACCCCCATGAGTGGAAGTGCCCTATGCTCTCTAAGCTGTGTTTTTCAGATGTTTCAGGACACACCGTACACTTCTCCAGAGTGGCTGTTGGCAATTTACATCCCGCCCATCAGTGTAGCAAGGCTCCCATTTCTCCATGGCCTGTCCTGCATTTCTGGTTTTGACACTTTTTTCAGCATGGCCCTTTTGACCGATGGGAAGCGAGACTTCTCTGTAGCGCTGATTTGCCTTTCCAGGTTGCTTGGTTGGCCAAAAAGGGCGTATGCGTTTTTTCCTGAATATATTCAGGAAAAAACGCATACGCCCTTTTTGGCCAAGGGCATCATTGTCAACGTTTTGCCGCTTTTCATGTGCTTTAAAGGCGATTCGTATCTACCTCCTGAAATCTGTTTCGTGCAATTCTGCCTTGATTTCAAATCCTCTTCTTTGCCTTCCCTCAATATATTTGTGGACGAGAGTTATCATTTATAACTCTGCAGGTTTGTGAATTGCAGTGCCCTGAACCTCCATTTTACAACTCGCTTTTTTGGGAGCTGGCCGCAAAAGCGCAGGATGGCTTCAGGCCCTGTTCTGGTTCCGGGGGGCAGGCTGAGCCTGTGGTTAATTCTTCTTCCTGATGGGAAAATAGAGTGACCTGTGCCTGTCCCGACACCAAGAGCTAGTCTCTCGTTGGTTCCCCGTCTTCCCGTTCATCCTCAGGACAAATTGCAACCTGTACGGAACAGGAGGTTAAAGGTGCTGATGCTCCAAGTAGGGAGATTGCTAGTAAAGCGGCTGGAAAGGCGAACCCGGGCACAAGGAGATGAGAAATTAGGTGCGTTTTAGAAACCTTTCCCCATCACACGGTGTACCATCTTCTGGGTTTCTCATGCATGTTTTCGATGTAGGAAGATGCCCTTGAACCTGGAGATTTGGGACCCATGCGATGGGTACCACGCAGTATTACTTTAAAGGGTCTGCGTTTGCTCACCCAACCTCACCAAACCTCTCAGCCCCAAGAGTGTCCACCCTTATGTCTCATCCAGCTGTGGGTCTAGATATGGTCAATCCAGGTTGCATCACAGCCCCTGAACGCATTGTGTAAGAATTTCTCTCTCTTTCACTGTCGTTGTTTCATGGGTTTTTCAAAGTAATTTATTTTCATAATGGTGTTTAGCTGCTTTTCACTGCTGTGTTTATGTCGCTTTACACCCACTTGACACACTAACAGAGAGATATCAATACATAGGTTTTAAGATTATTACTAGTCAGATATATTCTTGTGCGGTGAATAGGGCGTGTTGAGTCCAGTTCTCTGAGCAAGGAGTAGGTCTTGTCTATTACATGTTGGGTTTATGGAACGGTATCTGAGCTAATTTGATACCCTTGTTTCATGTATCACCCCACCTCACCTTTCCCGTTAAGCAGCCATAGTGTGTTTTCTGCATGTGTGACTCTGTTCTGTTTTGTAATTCAGTTCAAGTGTAACGGTTTTTACATTCCCTCTATAAGTGATACCTTATGAGAAGTGTCCTTTTCTGTGTGACTTATTTCACTTAGAATCGTCGTACCTAAATCCACTCATCATGCTGCTACTAACCTTATGACATTGATTTCATGGCTGAGTGATATTCCATTGTACATAAGGACCACAACTTCTTTATCCATTTTTCTCTTTCCTGGGATATTGAAGGTGGAATGAAGTGGAGGTCCTTGTCAACAGAGCAGCCCTCAACTTTGGGGTGCTTGTGTCTTGCTGATTTTTAATTTTCCCAATTTATACCCCCATGAGTGGAAGTGCCCTATGCTCTCTAAGCTGTGTTTTTCAGATGTTTCAGGACACACCGTACACTTCTCCAGAGTGGCTGTTGGCAATTTACATCCCGCCCATCAGTGTAGCAAGGCTCCCATTTCTCCATGGCCTGTCCTGCATTTCTGGTTTTGAAACTTTTTTCAGCATGGCCCTTTTGACCGATGGGAAGCGAGTCTTCTTTTTAGCGCTGATTTGCCTTTCCAGGTTGCTTGGTTGGCCAAAAAGGGCGTATGCGTTTTTTCCTGAATATATTCAGGAAAAAACGCATACGCCCTTTTTGGCCAAGGGCATCATTGTCAACGTTTTGCCGCTTTTCATGTGCTTTAAAGGCGATTCGAATCTACCTCCTGAAATCTGTTTCCTGCAATTCTGCCTTGATTTCAAATCCTCTTTTTTGCCTTCCCTCAAAATATTTCTGGACGAGAGTTATCATTTATAACTGCAGGTTTGTTAATTGCAGTGCCCTGAACCTCCATTTTACAACTCGTTTTTATGGGAGCTGGCCGCAAAATCGCAGAATGGCTTCAGGCCCTGTTCTGGTTCCGGGGGGTAGGCTGAGCCTGTGGTTAATTCTTCTTTCTTATGGGAAAATAGAGTGACCTGTGCCTGTCCCAACACCAAGAGGTAGTCTCTCGTTGGTTCCACGTCTTCCCGTTTATCCTCAGGACAAATTGCAACCTGTACGGAACAGGAGGTTAAAGGTGCTGATGCTCCAAGTAGGGAGCTTGCTAGTAAAGCGGCTGGAATGGCGAACCCGGGCACAAGGAGATGAGAAATGAGGTGCGTTTTAGAAACCTTTCCCCATCACACGGTGTACCATCTTCTGGGTTTCTCATGCATGTTTTTGATGTAGGAAGATCCCCTTGAACCTGGAGATTTGGAACCCATGCGATGGGTACCATGCAGTATTACTTTAAAGGGTCTGCGTTTGCTCACCCAACCTCACCAAACCTCTCAGCCCCAAGAGTGTCCACCCTTATGTCTCATCCAGCTGTGGGTCTAGATATGGTCAATCCAGGTTGCATCACAGCCCCTGAACGCATTGTGTAAGAATTCCTCTCTCTTTCACTGTCTTTGTTTCATGGGTTTTTCAAAGTAATTTATTTTCATAATGGGATTTAGCTGCTTTTCACTGCTGTGTTTATGCCCCTTTACACCCACTTGACACACTAACAGAGAGATATCAATACATAGGCTTTACGATTATTATTAGTCAGATATATTCTTGTGCGGTGAATAGGGCGTGTTGAGTCCAGTTCTCTGAGCAAGGAGTAGGTCTTGTCTATTACATATTGGGTTTATGGAACGGTATCTGAGCTAATTTGAAACCCTTGTTTTATGTATCACCCCACCTCACCTTTCCCGTTAAGCAGCCATAGTGTGTTTTCTGCATGTGTGACTCTGTTCTGTTTTGTAATTCAGTTCAAGTGTAACGGTTTTTACATTCCCTCTATCAGTGATACCTTATGAGAAGTGTCCTTTTCTGTGTGACTTATTTCACTTAGAATCGTCGTACCTTAATCCACTCATCATGCTGCTACTAGCCTTATGACATTGATTTCATGGCTGAGTGATATTCCATTGTACATAAGGACCACAACTTCTTTACCCATTTTTCTCTTTCCTGGGATATTTAAGGTGGAATGAAGTGGAGGTCCTTGTCAACAGAGCAGCCCTAAACTTTGGGGTGCTTGTGTCTTGCTGATTTTTCATTTTCCCAATTCATACCCCCATGAGTGGAAGTGCCCTATGCTCTCTAAGCTGTGTTTTTTAGATGTTTCAGGACTCACCGTACACTTCTCCAGAGTGGCTGTTGGCAATTTACATCCCGCCCATCAGTGTAGCAAGGCTCCCATTTCTCCATGGCCTGTCCTGCATTTCTGGTTTTGACACTTTTTTCAGCATGGCCCTTTTGACCGATGGGAAGCGAGACTTGTTTGTAGCGCTGATTTGCCTTTCCAGGTTGCTTGGTTGGCCAAAAAGGGCGTATGCGTTTTTTCCTGAATATATTCAGGAAAAAACGCATACGCCCTTTTTGGCCAAGGGCATCATTGTCAACGTTTTGCCGCTTTTCATGTGCTTTAAATGCGATTCGAATCTACCTCCTGAAATCTCTTTCCTGCAATTCTGCCTTGATTTCAAATCCTCTTCTTTGCCTTCCCTCAATATATTTGTGGACGAGAGTTATCATTTATAACTCTGTAGGTTTGTGAATTGCAGTGCCCTGAACCTCCATTTTACAACTCGTTTTTATGGGAGCTGGCCGCAAAATCGCAGAATGGCTTCAGGCCCTGTTCTGGTTCCGGGGGGAAGGCTGAGCCTGTGGTTAATTCTTCTTTCTGATGGGAAAACAGAGTGACCTGTGCCTGTCCCAACACCAAGAGCTAGTCTCTCGTTGGTTCCACGTCTTCCCGTTTATCCTCAGGACAAATTGCAACCTGTACGGAACAGGAGGTTAAAGGTGCTGATGCTCCAAGTAGGGAGCTTGCTAGTAAAGCGGCTGGAATGGCGAACCCGGGCACAAGGCGATGAGAAATGAGGTGCGTTTTAGAAACCTTTCCCCATCACACTGTGTACCATCTTCTGGGTTTCTCATGCATGTTTTGATGTAGGAAGATGCCCTTGAAGCTGGATATTTGGGACCCATGCGATGGGTACCATGCAGTATTACTTTAAAGGGTCTGCGTTTGCTCACCCAACCTCACCAAACCTCTCAGCCCCAAGAGTGTCCACCCTTATGTCTCATCCAGCTGTGGGTCTAGATATGGTCAATCCAGGTTGCATCACAGCCCCTGAACGCATTGTGTAAGAATTCCTCTCTCGTTCACTGTCTTTGTTTCATGGGTTTTTCAAAGTAATTTATTTTCATAATGGGATTTAGCTGCTTTTCACTGCTGTGTTTATGCCGCTTTACACCCACTTGACACACTAACAGAGAGATATCAATACATAGGCTTTACGATTATTATTAGTCAGATATATTCTTGTGCGGTGAATAGGGCGTGTTGAGTCCAGTTCTCTGAGCAAGGAGTAGGTCTTGTCTATTACATATTGGGTTTATGGAACGGTATCTGAGCTAATTTGAAACCCTTGTTTTATGTATCACCCCACCTCACCTTTCCCGTTAAGCAGCCATAGTGTGTTTTCTGCATGTGTGACTCTGTTCTGTTTTGTAATTCAGTTCAAGTGTAACGGTTTTTACATTCCCTCTATCAGTGATACCTTATGAGAAGTGTCCTTTTCTGTGTGACTTATTTCACTTAGAATCGTCGTACCTTAATCCACTCATCATGCTGCTACTAGCCTTATGACATTGATTTCATGGCTGAGTGATATTCCATTGTACATAAGGACCACAACTTCTTTATCCATTTTTCTCTTTCCTGGGATATCGAAGGTGGAATGAAGTGGAGGTCCTTGTCAACAGAGCAGCCCTAAACTTTGGGGTGCTTGTGTCTTGCTGATTTTTAATTTTCCCAATTCATACCCCCATGAGTGGAAGTGCCCTATGCTCTCTAAGCTGTGTTTTTCAGATGTTTCAGGACTCACCGGACACTTCTCCAGAGTGGCTCTTGGCAATTTACATCCCGCCCATCAGTGTAGCAAGGCTCCCATTTCTCCATGGCCTGTCCTGCATTTCTGGTTTTGACACTTTTTTCAGCATGGCCCTTTTGACCGATGGGAAGCGAGACTTGTTTGTAGCGCTGATTTGCCTTTCCAGGTTGCTTGGTTGGCCAAAAAGGGCGTATGCGTTTTTTCCTGAATATATTCAGGAAAAAACGCATACGCCCTTTTTGGCCAAGGGCATCATTGTCAACGTTTTGCCGCTTTTCATGTGCTTTAAAGGCGATTCGAATCTACTTCCTGAAATCTCTTTCCTGCAATTCTGCCTTGATTTCAAATCCTCTTCGTTGCCTTCCCTCAATATATTTGTGGACGAGAGTTATCATTTATAACTCTGCAGGTTTGTGAATTGCAGTGCCCTGAACCTCCATTTTACAACTCGTTTTTATGGGAGCTGGCCGCAAAATCACAGAATGGCTTCAGGCCCTGTTCTGGTTCCGGGGGGCAGGCTGAGCCTGTGGTTAATTCTTCTTTCTGATGGGAAAATAGAGTGACCTGTGCCTGTCCCAACACCAAGAGCTAGTCTCTCGTTGGTTCCACGTCTTCCCGTTTATCCTCAGGACAAATTGCAACCTGTACGGAACAGGAGGTTAAAGGTGCTGATGCTCCAAGTAGGGAGCTTGCTAGTAAAGCGGCTGGAATGGCGAACCCGGGCACAAGGAGATGAGAAATGAGGTGCGTTTTAGAAACCTTTCCCCATCACACGGTGTACCATCTTCTGGGTTTCTCATGCATGTTTTTGATGTAGGAAGATGCCCTTGAAGCTGGAGATTTGGGACCCATGCGATGGGTACCATGCAGTATTACTTTAAAGGGTCTGCGTTTGCTCACCCAACCTCACCAAACCTCTCATCCCCAAGAGTGTCCACCCTTATGTCTCATCCAGCTGTGGGTCTAGATATGGTCAATCCAGGTTGCATCACAGTCCCTGAACGCATTGTGTAAGAATTCCTCTCTCGTTCACTGTCTTTGTTTCATGGGTTTTTCAAAGTAATTTATTTTCATAATGGGATTTAGCTGCTTTTCACTGCTGTGTTTATGCCGCTTTACACCCACTTGACACACTAACAGAGAGATATCAATACATAGGCTTTACGATTATTACTAGTCAGATATATTCTTGTGCGGTGAATAGGGCGTGTTGAGTCCAGTTCTCTGAGCAAGGAGTAGGTCTTGTCTATTACATATTGGGTTTATGGAACGGTATCTGAGCTAATTTGAAACCCTTGTTTTATGTATCACCCCACCTCACCTTTCCCGTTAAGCAGCCATAGTGTGTTTTCTGCATGTGTGACTCTGTTCTGTTTTGTAATTCAGTTCAAGTGTAACGGTTTTTACATTCCCTCTATCAGTGATACCTTATGAGAAGTGTCCTTTTCTGTGTGACTTATTTCACTTAGAATCGTCGTACCTAAATCCACTCATCATGCTGCTACTAGCCTTATGACATTGATTTCATGGCTGAGTGATATTCCATTGTACATAAGGACCACAACTTCTTTACCCATTTTTCTCTTTCCTGGGATATTTAAGGTGGAATGAAGTTGAGGTCCTTGTCAACAGAGCAGCCCTAAACTTTGGGGTGCTTGTGTCTTGCTGATTTTTCATTTTCCCAATTCATACCCCCATGAGTGGAAGTGCCCTATGCTCTCTAAGCTGTGTTTTTCAGATGTTTCAGGACTCACCGTACACTTCTCCAGAGTGGCTGTTGGCAATTTACATCCCGCCCATCAGTGTAGCAAGGCTCCCATTTCTCCATGGCCTGTCCTGCATTTCTGGTTTTGACACTTTTTTCAGCATGGCCCTTTTGACCGATGGGAAGCGAGACTTGTTTGTAGCGCTGATTTGCCTTTCCAGGTTGCTTGGTTGGCCAAAAAGGGCGTATGCGTTTTTTCCTGAATATATTCAGGAAAAAACGCATACGCCCTTTTTGGCCAAGGGCATCATTGTCAACGTTTTGCCGCTTTTCATGTGCTTTAAAGGCGATTCGAATCTACTTCCTGAAATCTCTTTCCTGCAATTCTGCCTTGATTTCAAATCCTCTTCGTTGCCTTCCCTCAATATATTTGTGGACGAGAGTTATCATTTATAACTCTGCAGGTTTGTGAATTGCAGTGCCCTGAACCTCCATTTTACAACTCGTTTTTATGGGAGCTGGCCGCAAAATCACAGAATGGCTTCAGGCCCTGTTCTGGTTCCGGGGGGCAGGCTGAGCCTGTGGTTAATTCTTCTTTCTGATGGGAAAATAGAGTGACCTGTGCCTGTCCCAACACCAAGAGCTAGTCTCTCGTTGGTTCCACGTCTTCCCGTTTATCCTCAGGACAAATTGCAACCTGTACGGAACAGGAGGTTAAAGGTGCTGATGCTCCAAGTAGGGAGCTTGCTAGTAAAGCGGCTGGAATGGCGAACCCGGGCACAAGGAGATGAGAAATGAGGTGCGTTTTAGAAACCTTTCCCCATCACACGGTGTACCATCTTCTGGGTTTCTCATGCATGTTTTTGATGTAGGAAGATGCCCTTGAAGCTGGAGATTTGGGACCCATGCGATGGGTACCATGCAGTATTACTTTAAAGGGTCTGCGTTTGCTCACCCAACCTCACCAAACCTCTCAGCCCCAAGAGTGTCCACCCTTATGTCTCATCCAGCTGTGGGTCTAGATATGGTCAATCCAGGTTGCATCACAGTCCCTGAACGCATTGTGTAAGAATTCCTCTCTCGTTCACTGTCTTTGTTTCATGGGTTTTTCAAAGTAATTTATTTTCATAATGGGATTTAGCTGCTTTTCACTGCTGTGTTTATGCCGCTTTACACCCACTTGACACACTAACAGAGAGATATCAATACATAGGCTTTACGATTATTACTAGTCAGATATATTCTTGTGCGGTGAATAGGGCGTGTTGAGTCCAGTTCTCTGAGCAAGGAGTAGGTCTTGTCTATTACATATTGGGTTTATGGAACGGTATCTGAGCTAATTTGAAACCCTTGTTTTATGTATCACCCCACCTCACCTTTCCCGTTAAGCAGCCATAGTGTGTTTTCTGCATGTGTGACTCTGTTCTGTTTTGTAATTCAGTTCAAGTGTAACGGTTTTTACATTCCCTCTATCAGTGATACCTTATGAGAAGTGTCCTTTTCTGTGTGACTTATTTCACTTAGAATCGTCGTACCTAAATCCACTCATCATGCTGCTACTAGCCTTATGACATTGATTTCATGGCTGAGTGATATTCCATTGTACATAAGGACCACAACTTCTTTACCCATTTTTCTCTTTCCTGGGATATTTAAGGTGGAATGAAGTTGAGGTCCTTGTCAACAGAGCAGCCCTAAACTTTGGGGTGCTTGTGTCTTGCTGATTTTTCATTTTCCCAATTCATACCCCCATGAGTGGAAGTGCCCTATGCTCTCTAAGCTGTGTTTTTCAGATGTTTCAGGACTCACCGTACACTTCTCCAGAGTGGCTGTTGGCAATTTACATCCCGCCCATCAGTGTAGCAAGGCTCCCATTTCTCCATGGCCTGTCCTGCATTTCTGGTTTTGACACTTTTTTCAGCATGGCCCTTTTGACCGATGGGAAGCGAGACTTGTTTGTAGCGCTGATTTGCCTTTCCAGGTTGCTTGGTTGGCCAAAAATGGCGTATGCGTTTTTTCCTGAATATATTCAGGAAAAAACGCATATGCCCTTTTTGGCCAAGGGCATCATTGTCAACGTTTTGCCGCTTTTCATGTGCTTTAAATGCGATTCGAATCTACCTCCTGAAATCTCTTTCCTGCAATTCTGCCTTGATTTCAAATCCTCTTCTTTGCCTTCCCTCAATATATTTGTGGACGAGAGTTATCATTTATCACTCTGCAGGTTTGTGAATTGCAGTGCCCTGAACCTCCATTTTACAACTCGCTTTTTTGGGAGCTGGCCGCAAAATCGCAGAATGGCTTCAGGCCCTGTTCTGGTTCCGGGGGGCAGGCTGAGCCTGTGGTTAATTCTTCTTTCTGATGGGAAAATAGAGTGACCTGTGCCTGTCCCAACACCAAGAGCTAGTCTCTCGTTGGTTCCACGTCTTCCCGTTTATCCTCAGGACAAATTGCAACCTGTACGGAACAGGAGGTTAAAGGTGCTGATGCTCCAAGTAGGGAGCTTGCTAGTAAAGCGGCTGGAATGGCGAACCCGGGCACAAGGCGATGAGAAATGAGGTGCGTTTTAGAAACCTTTCCCCATCACACTGTGTACCATCTTCTGGGTTTCTCATGCATGTTTTGATGTAGGAAGATGCCCTTGAAGCTGGAGATTTGGGACCCATGCGATGGGTACCATGCAGTATTACTTTAAAGGGTCTGCGTTTGCTCACCCAACCTCACCAAACCTCTCAGCCCCAAGAGTGTCCACCCTTATGTCTCATCCAGCTGTGGGTCTAGATATGGTCAATCCAGGTTGCATCACAGCCCCTGAACGCATTGTGTAAGAATTCCTCTCTCGTTCACTGTCTTTGTTTCATGGGTTTTTCAAAGTAATTTATTTTCATAATGGGATTTAGCTGCTTTTCACTGCTGTGTTTATGCCACTTTACCCCCACTTGACACACTAACAGAGAGATATCAATACATAGGCTTTACGATTATTACTAGTCAGATATAATCTTGTGCGGTGAATAGGGCGTGTTGAGTCCAGTTCTCTGAGCAAGGAGTAGGTCTTGTCTATTACATATTGGGTTTATGGAACGGTATCTGAGCTACTTTGATACCCTTGTTTTATGTATCACCCCACCTCACCTTTCCCGTTAAGCAGCCATAGTGTGTTTTCTGCATGTGTGACTCTGTTCTGTTTTGTAATTCAGTTCAAGTGTAACGGTTTTTACATTCCCTCTATCAGTGATACCGTATGAGAAGTGTCCTTTTCTGTGTGACTTATTTCACTTAGAATCGTCGTACCTAAATCCACTCATCATGCTGCTACTAGCCTTATGACATTGATTTCATGGCTGAGTGATATTCCATTGTACATAAGGACCACAACTTCTTTACCCATTTTTCTCTTTCCTGGGATATTTAAGGTGGAATGAAGTGGAGGTCCTTGTCAACAGAGCAGCCCTCAACTTTGGGGTGCTTGTGTCTTGCTGATTTTTCATTTTCCCAATTCATACCCCCATGAGTGGAAGTGCCCTATGCTCTCTAAGCTGTGTTTTTCAGATGTTTCAGGACTCACCGTACACTTCTCCAGAGTGGCTGTTGGCAATTTACATCCCGCCCATCAGTGTAGCAAGGCTCCCATTTCTCCATGGCCTGTCCTGCATTTCTGGTTTTGACACTTTTTTCAGCATGGCCCTTTTGACCGATGGGAAGCGAGACTTGTTTGTAGCGCTGATTTGCCTTTCCAGGTTGCTTGGTTGGCCAAAAAGGGCGTATGCGTTTTTTCCTGAATATATTCAGGAAAAAACGCATACGCCCTTTTTGGCCAAGGGCATCATTGTCAACGTTTTGCCGCTTTTCATGTGCTTTAAAGGCGATTCGAATCTACCTCCTGAAATCTCTTTCCTGCAATTCTGCCTTGATTTCAAATCCTCTTCGTTGCCTTCCCTCAATATATTTGTGGACGAGAGTTATCATTTATAACTCTGCAGGTTTGTGAATTGCAGTGCCCTGAACCTCCATTTTACAACTCGTTTTTATGGGAGCTGGCCGCAAAATCACAGAATGGCTTTAGGCCCTGTTCTGCTTCCGGGGGGCAGGCTGAGCCTGTGGTTAATTCTTCTTTCTGATGGGAAAATAGAGTGACCTGTGCCTGTCCCAACACCAAGAGCTAGTCTCTCGTTGGTTCCACGTCTTCCCGTTTATCCTCAGGACAAATTGCAACCTGTACGGAACAGGAGGTTAAAGGTGCTGATGCTCCAAGTAGGGAGCTTGCTAGTAAAGCGGCTGGAATGGCGAACCTGGGCACAAGGAGATGAGAAATGAGGTGCGTTTTAGAAACCTTTCCCCATCACACGGTGTACCATCTTCTGGGTTTCTCATGCATGTTTTTGATGTAGGAAGATGCCCTTGAAGCTGGAGATTTGGGACCCATGCGATGGGTACCACGCAGTATTACTTTAAAGGGTCTGCGTTTGCTCACCCAACCTCACCAAACCTCTCAGCCCCAAGAGTGTCCACCCTTATGTCTCATCCAGCTGTGGGTCTAGATATGGTCAATCCAGGTTGCATCACAGCCCCTGAACGCATTGTGTAAGAATTCCTCTCTCGTTCACTGTCTTTGTTTCATGGGTTTTTCAAAGTAATTTATTTTCATAATGGGATTTAGCTGCTTTTCACTGCTGTGTTTATGCCGCTTTACACCCACTTGACACACTAACAGAGAGATATCAATACATAGGCTTTACGATTATTACTAGTCAGATATATTCTTGTGCGGTGAATAGGGCGTGTTGAGTCCAGTTCTCTGAGCAAGGAGTAGGTCTTGTCTATTACATATTGGGTTTATGGAACGGTATCTGAGCTAATTTGAAACCCTTGTTTTATGTATCACCCCACCTCACCTTTCCCGTTAAGCAGCCATAGTGTGTTTTCTGCATGTGTGACTCTGTTCTGTTTTGTAATTCAGTTCAAGTGTAACGGTTTTTACATTCCCTCTATCAGTGATACCTTATGAGAAGTGTCCTTTTCTGTGTGACTTATTTCACTTAGAATCGTCGTACCTTAATCCACTCATCATTCTGCTACTAGCCTTATGACATTGATTTCATGGCTGAGTGATATTCCATTGTACATAAGGACCACAACTTCTTTATCCATTTTTCTCTTTCCTGGGATATTGAAGGTGGAATGAAGTGGAGGTCCTTGTCAACAGAGCAGCCCTAAACTTTGGGCTGCTTGTGTCTTGCTGATTTTTAATTTTCCCAATTTATACCCCCATGAGTGGAAGTGCCCTATGCTCTCTAAGCTGTGTTTTTCAGATGTTTCAGGACTCACCGGACACTTCTCCAGAGTGGCTGTTGGCAATTTACATCCCGCCCATCAGTGTAGCAAGGCTCCCATTTCTCCATGGCCTGTCCTGCATTTCTGGTTTTGACACTTTTTTCAGCATGGCCCTTTTGACCGATGGGAAGCGAGACTTGTTTGTAGCGCTGATTTGCCTTTCCAGGTTGCTTGGTTGGCCAAAAAGGGCGTATGCGTTTTTTCCTGAATATATTCAGGAAAAAACGCATACGCCCTTTTTGGCCAAGGGCATCATTGTCAACGTTTTGCCGCTTTTCATGTGCTTTAAAGGCGATTCGAATCTACCTCCTGAAATCTCTTTCCTGCAATTCTGCCTTGATTTCAAATCCTCTTCGTTGCCTTCCCTCAATATATTTGTGGACGAGAGTTATCATTTATAACTCTGCAGGTTTGTGAATTGCAGTGCCCTGAACCTCCATTTTACAACTCGTTTTTATGGGAGCTGGCCGCAAAATCACAGAATGGCTTTAGGCCCTGTTCTGCTTCCGGGGGGCAGGCTGAGCCTGTGGTTAATTCTTCTTTCTGATGGGAAAATAGAGTGACCTGTGCCTGTCCCAACACCAAGAGCTAGTCTCTCGTTGGTTCCACGTCTTCCCGTTTATCCTCAGGACAAATTGCAACCTGTACGGAACAGGAGGTTAAAGGTGCTGATGCTCCAAGTAGGGAGCTTGCTAGTAAAGCGGCTGGAATGGCGAACCTGGGCACAAGGAGATGAGAAATGAGGTGCGTTTTAGAAACCTTTCCCCATCACACGGTGTACCATCTTCTGGGTTTCTCATGCATGTTTTTGATGTAGGAAGATGCCCTTGAAGCTGGAGATTTGGGACCCATGCGATGGGTACCACGCAGTATTACTTTAAAGGGTCTGCGTTTGCTCACCCAACCTCACCAAACCTCTCAGCCCCAAGAGTGTCCACCCTTATGTCTCATCCAGCTGTGGGTCTAGATATGGTCAATCCAGGTTGCATCACAGC
This sequence comes from Balaenoptera borealis, assembly GCF_965194805.1. Classification (NCBI taxonomy): domain Eukaryota; kingdom Metazoa; phylum Chordata; class Mammalia; order Artiodactyla; family Balaenopteridae; genus Balaenoptera; species Balaenoptera borealis. The sequence continues at coordinate 622,916 of NW_028123938.1, read as the reverse complement.
CCCTGAACGCATTGTGTAAGAATTCCTCTCTCGTTCACTGTCTTTGTTTCATGGGTTTTTCAAAGTAATTTATTTTCATAATGGGATTTAGCTGCTTTTCACTGCTGTGTTTATGCCGCTTTACACCCACTTGACACACTAACAGAGAGATATCAATACATAGGCTTTACGATTATTACTAGTCAGATATAATCTTGTGCGGTGAATAGGACGTGTTGAGTCCAGTTCTCTGAGCAAGGAGTAGGTCTTGTCTATTACATATTGGGTTTATGGAACGGTATCTGAGCTAATTTGAAACCCTTGTTTTATGTATCACCCCACCTCACCTTTCCCGTTAAGCAGCCATAGTGTGTTTTCTGCATGTGTGACTCTGTTCTGTTTTGTAATTCAGTTCAAGTGTAACGGTTTTTACATTCCCTCTATCAGTGATACCTTATGAGAAGTGTCCTTTTCTGTGTGACTTATTTCACTTAGAATCGTCGTACCTAAATCCACTCATCATGCTGCTACTAGCCTTATGACATTGATTTCATGGCTGAGTGATATTCCATTGTATATAAGGACCACAACTTCTTTACCCATTTTTATCTTTCCTGGGATATTTAAGGTGGAATGAAGTGGAGGTCCTTGTCAACAGAGCAGCCCTAAACTTTGGGGTGCTTGTGTCTTGCTGATTTTTCATTTTCCCAATTTATACCCCCATGAGTGGAAGTGCCCTATGCTCTCTAAGCTGTGTTTTTCAGATGTTTCAGGACTCACCGTACACTTCTCCAGAGTGGCTGTTGGCAATTTACATCCCGCCCATCAGTGTAGCAAGGCTCCCATTTCTCCATGGCCTGTCCTGCATTTCTGGTTTTGACACTTTTTTCAGCATGGCCCTTTTGACCGATGGGAAGCGAGACTTGTTTGTAGCGCTCATTTGCCTTTCCAGGTTGCTTGGTTGGCCAAAAAGGGCGTATGCGTTTTTTCCTGAATATATTCAGGAAAAAACGCATACGCCCTTTTTGGCCAAGGGCATCATTGTCAACGTTTTGCCGCTTTTCATGTGCTTTAAATGCGATTCGAATCTACCTCCTGAAATCTCTTTCCTGCAATTCTGCCTTGATTTCAAATCCTCTTCTTTGCCTTCCCTCAATATATTTGTGGACGAGAGTTATCATTTATAACTCTGCAGGTTTGTGAATTGCAGTGCCCTGAACCTCCATTTTACAACTCGTTTTTATGGGAGCTGGCCGCAAAATGTCAGAATGGCTTCAGGCCCTGTTCTGGTTCCGGGGGGCAGGCTGAGCCTGTGGTTAATTCTTCTTTCTGATGGGAAAATAGAGTGACCTGTGCCTGTCCCAACACCAAGAGCTAGTCTCTCGTTGGTTCCACGTCTTCCCGTTTATCCTCAGGACAAATTGCAACCTGTACGGAACAGGAGGTTAAAGGTGCTGATGCTCCAAGTAGGGAGCTTGCTAGTAAAGCGGCTGGAATGGCGAACCCGGGCACAAGGCGATGAGAAATGAGGTGCGTTTTAGAAACCTTTCCCCATCACACGGTGTACCATCTTCTGGGTTTCTCATGCATGTTTTTGATGTAGGAAGATGCCCTTGAACCTGGAGATTTGGGACCCATGCGATGGGTATCATGCAGTATTACTTTAAAGGGTCTGCGTTTGCTCACCCAACCTCACCAAACCTCTCAGCCCCAAGAGTGTCCACCCTTATGTCTCATCCAGCTGTGCGTCTAGATATGGTCAATCCAGGTTGCATCACAGCCCCTGAACGCATTGTGTAAGAATTTCTCTCTCTTTCACTGTCTTTGTTTCATGGGTGTTTCAAAGTAATTTATTTTTATAATGGGGTTTAGCTGCTTTTCACTGCTGTGTTTATGCCGCTTTACACCCACTTGACACACTAACAGAGAGATATCAATACATAGGTTTTACGATTATTATTAGTCAGATATATTCATGTGCGGTGAATAGGGCGTGTTGAGTCCAGTTCTCTGAGCAAGGAGTAGGTCTTGTCTATTACATATTGGGTTTATGGAATGGTATCTGAGCTAATTTGATACCCTTGTTTTATGTATCACCCCACCTCACCTTTCCCGTTAAGCAGCCATAGTGTGTTTTCTGCATGTGTGACTCTGTTCTGTTTTGTAATTCAGTTCAAGTGTAACGGTTTTTACATTCCCTCTATCAGTGATACCTTATGAGAAGTGTCCTTTTCTGTGTGACTTATTTCACTTAGAATCGTCGTACCTAAATCCACTCATCATGCTGCTACTAGCCTTATGACATTGATTTCATGGCTGAGTGATATTCCATTGTACATAAGGACCACAACTTCTTTACCCATGATTCTCTTTCCTGGGATATTTAAGGTGGAATGAAGTGGAGGTCCTTGTCAACAGAGCAGCCCTAAACTTTGGGGTGCTTGTGTCTTGCTGATTTTTCATTTTCCCAATTCATACCCACATGAGTGGAAGTGCCCTATGCTCTCTAAGCTGTGTTTTTTAGATGTTTCAGGACTCACCGTACACTTCTCCAGAGTGGCTGTTGGCAATTTACATCCCGCCCATCAGTGTAGCAAGGCTCCCATTTCTCCATGGCCTCTCCTGCATTTCTGGTTTTGACACTTTTTTCAGCATGGCCCTTTTTACCGATGGGAAGCGAGACTTCTTTGTAGCGCTGATTTGCCTTTCCAGGTTGCTTGGTTGGCCAAAAAGGGCGTATGCGTTTTTTCCTGAATATATTCAGGAAAAAACGCATACGCCCTTTTTGGCCAAGGGCATCATTGTCAACGTTTTGCCGCTTTTCATGTGCTTTAAATGCGATTCAAATCTACCTCCTGAAATCTCTTTCCTGCAATTCTGCCTTGATTTCAAATCCTCTTCTTTGCCTTCCCTCAATATATTTGTGGACGAGAGTTATCATTTATAACTGCAGGTTTGTGAATTGCAGTGCCCTGAACCTCCATTTTACAACTCGTTTTTATGGGAGCTGGCCGCAAAATCGCAGAATGGCTTCAGGCCCTGTTCTGGTTCCGGGGGGCAGGCTGAGCCTGTGGTTAATTCTTCTTTCTGATGGGAAAATAGAGTGACCTGTGCCTGTCCCAACACCAAGAGCTAGTCTCTCGTTGGTTCCACGTCTTCCCGTTTATCCTCAGGACAAATTGCAACCTGTACGGAACAGGAGGTTAAAGGTGCTGATGCTCCAAGTAGGGAGCTTGCTAGTAAAGCGGCTGGAATGGCGAACCCGGGCACAAGGCGATGAGAAATGAGGTGCGTTTTAGAAACCTTTCCCCATCACACTGTGTACCATCTTCTGGGTTTCTCATGCATGTTTTTGATGTAGGAAGATGCCCTTGAAGCTGGAGATTTGGGACCCATGCGATGGGTACCATGCAGTATTACTTTAAAGGGTCTGCGTTTGCTCACCCAACCTCACCAAACCTCTCAGCCCCAAGAGTGTCCACCCTTATGTCTGATCCAGCTGTGAGTCTAGATATGGTCAATCCAGGTTGCATCACAGCCCCTGAACGCATTGTGTAAGAATTTCTCTCTCTTTCACTGTCTTTGTTTCATGGGTGTTTCAAAGTAATTTATTTTTATAATGGGGTTTAGCTCCTTTTCACTGCTGTGTTTATGCCGCTTTACACCCACTTGACACACTAACAGAGAGATATCAATACATAGGTTTCAAGATTATTACTAGTCAGATATATTCTTGTGCGGTGAATAGGGCGTGTTGAGTCCAGTTCTCTGAGCAAGGAGTAGGTCTTGTCTACTACATATTGGGTTTATGGAACGGTATCTGAGCTAATTTGATACCCTTGTTTTATGTATCACCCCACCTCACCTTTCCCGTTAAGCAGCCATAGTGTGTTTTCTGCATGTGTGACTCTGTTCTGTTTTGTAATTCAGTTCAAGTGTAACGGTTTTTACATTCCCTCTATAAGTGATACCTTATGAGAAGTGTCCTTTTCTGTGTGACTTATTTCACTTAGAATCGTCGTACCTAAATCCACTCATCATGCTGCTACTAGCCTTATGACATTGATTTCATGGCTGAGTGATATTCCATTGTACATAAGGACCACAACTTCTTTATCCATTTTTCTCTTTCCTGGGATATTGAAGGTGGAATGAAGTGGAGGTCCTTGTCAACAGAGCAGCCCTCAACTTTGGGGTGCTTGTGTCTTGCTGATTTTTCATTTTCCCAATTTATACCCCCATGAGTGGAAGTGCCCTATGCTCTCTAAGCTGTGTTTTTCAGATGTTTCAGGACACACCGTACACTTCTCCAGAGTGGCTGTTGGCAATTTACATCCCGCCCATCAGTGTAGCAAGGCTCCCATTTCTCCATGGCCTGTCCTGCATTTCTGGTTTTGACACTTTTTTCAGCATGGCCCTTTTGACCGATGGGAAGCGAGACTTCTCTGTAGCGCTGATTTGCCTTTCCAGGTTGCTTGGTTGGCCAAAAAGGGCGTATGCGTTTTTTCCTGAATATATTCAGGAAAAAACGCATACGCCCTTTTTGGCCAAGGGCATCATTGTCAACGTTTTGCCGCTTTTCATGTGCTTTAAAGGCGATTCGTATCTACCTCCTGAAATCTGTTTCGTGCAATTCTGCCTTGATTTCAAATCCTCTTCTTTGCCTTCCCTCAATATATTTGTGGACGAGAGTTATCATTTATAACTCTGCAGGTTTGTGAATTGCAGTGCCCTGAACCTCCATTTTACAACTCGCTTTTTTGGGAGCTGGCCGCAAAAGCGCAGGATGGCTTCAGGCCCTGTTCTGGTTCCGGGGGGCAGGCTGAGCCTGTGGTTAATTCTTCTTCCTGATGGGAAAATAGAGTGACCTGTGCCTGTCCCAACACCAAGAGCTAGTCTCTCGTTGGTTCCCCGTCTTCCCGTTCATCCTCAGGACAAATTGCAACCTGTACGGAACAGGAGGTTAAAGGTGCTGATGCTCCAAGTAGGGAGATTGCTAGTAAAGTGGCTGGAATGGCGAACCCGGGCACAAGGAGATGAGAAATGAGGTGCGTTTTAGAAACCTTTCCCCATCACACGGTGTACCATCTTCTGGGTTTCTCATGCATGTTTTCGATGTAGGAAGATGCCCTTGAAGCTGGAGATTTGGGACCCATGCGATGGGTACCACGCAGTATTACTTTAAAGGGTCTGCGTTTGCTCACCCAACCTCACCAAACCTCTCAGCCCCAAGAGTGTCCACCCTTATGTCTCATCCAGCTGTGGGTCTAGATATGGTCAATCCAGGTTGCATCACAGCCCCTGAACTCATTGTGTAAGAATTTCTATCTCTTTCACTGTCGTTGTTTCATGGGTTTTTCAAAGTAATTTATTTTCATAATGGGGTTTAGCTGCTTTTCACGGCTGTGTTTATGCCGCTTTACACCCACTTGACACACTAACAGAGAGATATCAATACATAGGTTTCAAGATTATTACTAGTCAGATATATTCTTGTGCGGTGAATAGGGCGTGTTGAGTCCAGTTCTCTGAGCAAGGAGTAGGTCTTGTCTACTACATATTGGGTTTATGGAACGGTATCTGAGCTAATTTGATACCCTTGTTTTATGTATCACCCCACCTCACCTTTCCCGTTAAGCAGCCATAGTGTGTTTTCTGCATGTGTGACTCTGTTCTGTTTTGTAATTCAGTTCAAGTGTAACGGTTTTTACATTCCCTCTATAAGTGATACCTTATGAGAAGTGTCCTTTTCTGTGTGACTTATTTCACTTAGAATCGTCGTACCTATATCCACTCATCATGCTGCTACTAACCTTATGACATTGATTTCATGGCTGAGTGATATTCCATTGTACATAAGGACCACAACTTCTTTATCAATTTTTCTCTTTCCTGGGATATTTAAGCTGGAATGAAGTGGAGGTCCTTGTCAACAGAGCAGTCCTCAACTTTGGGGTGCTTGTGTCTTGCTGATTTTTCATTTTCCCAATTTATACCCCCATGAGTGGAAGTGCCCTATGCTCTCTAAGCTGTGTTTTTCAGATGTTTCAGGACTCACCGTACACTTCTCCAGAGTGGCTGTTGGCAATTTACATCCCGCCCATCAGTGTAGCAAGGCTCCCATTTCTCCATGGCCTGTCCTGCATTTCTGGTTTTGACACTTTTTTCAGCATGGCCCTTTTGACCGATGGGAAGCGAGACTTCTCTGTAGCGCTGATTTGCCTTTCCAGGTTGCTTGGTTGGCCAAAAAGGGCGTATGCGTTTTTTCCTGAATATATTCAGGAAAAAACGCATACGCCCTTTTTGGCCAAGGGCATCATTGTCAACGTTTTGCCGCTTTTCATGTGCTTTAAAGGCGATTCCTATCTACCTCCTGAAATCTGTTTCGTGCAATTCTGCCTTGATTTCAAATCCTCTTCTTTGCCTTCCCTCAACATATTTGTGGACGAGAGTTATCATTTATAACTCTGCAGGTTTGTGAATTGCAGTGCCCTGAACCTCCATTTTACAACTCGCTTTTTTGGGAGCTGGCCGCAAAAGCGCAGGATGGCTTCAGGCCCTTTTCTGGTTCTGGGGGGGACAGGCTGAGCCTGTGGTTAATTCTTCTTCCTGATGGGAAAATAGAGTGACCTGTGCCTGTCCCAACACCAAGAGCTAGTCTCTCGTTGGTTCCCCGTCTTCCCGTTCATCCTCAGGACAAATTGCAACCTGTACGGAACAGGAGGTTAAAGGTGCTGATGCTCCAATTAGGGAGATTGCTAGTAAAGCGGCTGGAATGGCGAACCCGGGCACAAGTAGATGAGAAATGAGGTGCGTTTTAGAAACCTTTCCCCATCACACGGTGTACCATCTTCTGGGTTTCTCATGCATGTTTTCGATGTAGGAAGATGCCCTTGAAGCTGGAGATTTGGGACCCATGCGATGGGTACCACGCAGTATTACTTTAAAGGGTCTGCGTTTGCTCACCCAACCTCACCAAACCTCTCAGCCCCAAGAGTGTCCACCCTTATGTCTCATCCAGCTGTGGGTCTAGATATGGTCAATCCAGGTTTCATCACAGCCCCTGAACTCATTGTGTAAGAATTTCTATCTCTTTCACTGTCGTTGTTTCATGGGTTTTACAAAGTAATTTATTTTCATAATGGGGTTTAGCTGCTTTTCACGGCTGTGTTTATGCCGCTTTACACACACTTGACACACTAACAGAGAGATATCAATACATAGGTTTTAAGATTATTACTAGTCAGATATATTCTTGTGCGGTGAATAGGGCGTGTTGAGTCCAGTTCTCTGAGCAAGGAGTAGGTCTTGTCTATTACATATTGGGTTTATGGAACGGTATCTGAGCTAATTTGATACCCTTCTTTTATGTATCACCCCACCTCACCTTTCCCGATAAGCAGTCATAGTCTGTTTTCTGCATGTGTGACTCTGTTCTGTTTTGTAATTCAGTTCAAGTGTAACGGTTTTTACATTCCCTCTATAAGTGATACCTTATGAGAAGTGTCCTTTTCTGTGTGACTTATTTCACTTAGAATCGTCGTACCTAAATCCACTCATCATGCTGCTACTAACCTTATGACATTGATTTCATGGCTGAGTGATATTCCATTGTACATAAGGACCACAACTTCTTTATCCATTTTTCTCTTTCCTGGGATATTGAAGGTGGAATGAAGTGGAGGTCCTTGTCAACAGAGCAGCCCTCAACTTTGGGGTGCTTGTGTCTTGCTGATTTTTCATTTTCCCAATTTATACCCCCATGAGTGGAAGTGCCCTATGCTCTCTAAGCTGTGTTTTTCAGATGTTTCAGGACACACCGTACACTTCTCCAGAGTGGCTGTTGGCAATTTACATCCCGCCCATCAGTGTAGCAAGGCTCCCATTTCTCCATGGCCTGTCCTGCATTTCTGGTTTTGACACTTTTTTCAGCATGGCCCTTTTGACCGATGGGAAGCGAGACTTCTCTGTAGCGCTGATTTGCCTTTCCAGGTTGCTTGGTTGGCCAAAAAGGGCGTATGCGTTTTTTCCTGAATATATTCAGGAAAAAACGCATACGCCCTTTTTGGCCAAGGGCATCATTGTCAACGTTTTGCCGCTTTTCATGTGCTTTAAAGGCGATTCGTATCTACCTCCTGAAATCTGTTTCGTGCAATTCTGCCTTGATTTCAAATCCTCTTCTTTGCCTTCCCTCAATATATTTGTGGACGAGAGTTATCATTTATAACTCTGCAGGTTTGTGAATTGCAGTGCCCTGAACCTCCATTTTACAACTCGCTTTTTTGGGAGCTGGCCGCAAAAGCGCAGGATGGCTTCAGGCCCTGTTCTGGTTCCGGGGGGCAGGCTGAGCCTGTGGTTAATTCTTCTTCCTGATGGGAAAATAGAGTGACCTGTGCCTGTCCCAACACCAAGAGCTAGTCTCTCGTTGGTTCCCCGTCTTCCCGTTCATCCTCAGGACAAATTGCAACCTGTACGGAACAGGAGGTTAAAGGTGCTGATGCTCCAAGTAGGGAGATTGCTAGTAAAGTGGCTGGAATGGCGAACCCGGGCACAAGGAGATGAGAAATGAGGTGCGTTTTAGAAACCTTTCCCCATCACACGGTGTACCATCTTCTGGGTTTCTCATGCATGTTTTCGATGTAGGAAGATGCCCTTGAAGCTGGAGATTTGGGACCCATGCGATGGGTACCACGCAGTATTACTTTAAAGGGTCTGCGTTTGCTCACCCAACCTCACCAAACCTCTCAGCCCCAAGAGTGTCCACCCTTATGTCTCATCCAGCTGTGGGTCTAGATATGGTCAATCCAGGTTGCATCACAGCCCCTGAACTCATTGTGTAAGAATTTCTATCTCTTTCACTGTCGTTGTTTCATGGGTTTTTCAAAGTAATTTATTTTCATAATGGGGTTTAGCTGCTTTTCACGGCTGTGTTTATGCCGCTTTACACCCACTTGACACACTAACAGAGAGATATCAATACATAGGTTTCAAGATTATTACTAGTCAGATATATTCTTGTGCGGTGAATAGGGCGTGTTGAGTCCAGTTCTCTGAGCAAGGAGTAGGTCTTGTCTACTACATATTGGGTTTATGGAACGGTATCTGAGCTAATTTGATACCCTTGTTTTATGTATCACCCCACCTCACCTTTCCCGTTAAGCAGCCATAGTGTGTTTTCTGCATGTGTGACTCTGTTCTGTTTTGTAATTCAGTTCAAGTGTAACGGTTTTTACATTCCCTCTATAAGTGATACCTTATGAGAAGTGTCCTTTTCTGTGTGACTTATTTCACTTAGAATCGTCGTACCTATATCCACTCATCATGCTGCTACTAACCTTATGACATTGATTTCATGGCTGAGTGATATTCCATTGTACATAAGGACCACAACTTCTTTATCAATTTTTCTCTTTCCTGGGATATTTAAGCTGGAATGAAGTGGAGGTCCTTGTCAACAGAGCAGTCCTCAACTTTGGGGTGCTTGTGTCTTGCTGATTTTTCATTTTCCCAATTTATACCCCCATGAGTGGAAGTGCCCTATGCTCTCTAAGCTGTGTTTTTCAGATGTTTCAGGACTCACCGTACACTTCTCCAGAGTGGCTGTTGGCAATTTACATCCCGCCCATCAGTGTAGCAAGGCTCCCATTTCTCCATGGCCTGTCCTGCATTTCTGGTTTTGACACTTTTTTCAGCATGGCCCTTTTGACCGATGGGAAGCGAGACTTCTCTGTAGCGCTGATTTGCCTTTCCAGGTTGCTTGGTTGGCCAAAAAGGGCGTATGCGTTTTTTCCTGAATATATTCAGGAAAAAACGCATACGCCCTTTTTGGCCAAGGGCATCATTGTCAACGTTTTGCCGCTTTTCATGTGCTTTAAAGGCGATTCCTATCTACCTCCTGAAATCTGTTTCGTGCAATTCTGCCTTGATTTCAAATCCTCTTCTTTGCCTTCCCTCAACATATTTGTGGACGAGAGTTATCATTTATAACTCTGCAGGTTTGTGAATTGCAGTGCCCTGAACCTCCATTTTACAACTCGCTTTTTTGGGAGCTGGCCGCAAAAGCGCAGGATGGCTTCAGGCCCTGTTCTGGTTCTGGGGGGGACAGGCTGAGCCTGTGGTTAATTCTTCTTCCTGATGGGAAAATAGAGTGACCTGTGCCTGTCCCAACACCAAGAGCTAGTCTCTCGTTGGTTCCCCGTCTTCCCGTTCATCCTCAGGACAAATTGCAACCTGTACGGAACAGGAGGTTAAAGGTGCTGATGCTCCAATTAGGGAGATTGCTAGTAAAGCGGCTGGAATGGCGAACCCGGGCACAAGTAGATGAGAAATGAGGTGCGTTTTAGAAACCTTTCCCCATCACACGGTGTACCATCTTCTGGGTTTCTCATGCATGTTTTCGATGTAGGAAGATGCCCTTGAAGCTGGAGATTTGGGACCCATGCGATGGGTACCACGCAGTATTACTTTAAAGGGTCTGCGTTTGCTCACCCAACCTCACCAAACCTCTCAGCCCCAAGAGTGTCCACCCTTATGTCTCATCCAGCTGTGGGTCTAGATATGGTCAATCCAGGTTTCATCACAGCCCCTGAACTCATTGTGTAAGAATTTCTATCTCTTTCACTGTCGTTGTTTCATGGGTTTTACAAAGTAATTTATTTTCATAATGGGGTTTAGCTGCTTTTCACGGCTGTGTTTATGCCGCTTTACACACACTTGACACACTAACAGAGAGATATCAATACATAGGTTTTAAGATTATTACTAGTCAGATATATTCTTGTGCGGTGAATAGGGCGTGTTGAGTCCAGTTCTCTGAGCAAGGAGTAGGTCTTGTCTATTACATATTGGGTTTATGGAACGGTATCTGAGCTAATTTGATACCCTTCTTTTATGTATCACCCCACCTCACCTTTCCCGATAAGCAGTCATAGTCTGTTTTCTGCATGTGTGACTCTGTTCTGTTTTGTAATTCAGTTCAAGTGTAACGGTTTTTACATTCCCTCTATAAGTGATACCTTATGAGAAGTGTCCTTTTCTGTGTGACTTATTTCACTTAGAATCGTCGTACCTATATCCACTCATCATGCTGCTACTAACCTTATGACATTGATTTCATGGCTGAGTGATATTCCATTGTACATAAGGACCACAACTTCTTTATCAATTTTTCTCTTTCCTGGGATATTTAAGGTGGAATGAAGTGGAGGTCCTTGTCAACAGAGCAGTCCTCAACTTTGGGGTGCTTGTGTCTTGCTGATTTTTAATTTTCCCAATTTATACCCCCATGAGTGGAAGTGCCCTATGCTCTCTAAGCTGTGTTTTTCAGATGTTTCAGGACTCACCGTACACTTCTCCAGGGTGGCTGTTGGCAATTTACATCCCGCCCATCAGTGTAGCAAGGCTCCCATTTCTCCATGGCCTGTCCTGCATTTCTGGTTTTGACACTTTTTTCAGCATGGCCCTTTTGACCGATGGGAAGCGAGACTTCTCTGTAGCGCTGATTTGCCTTTCCAGGTTGCTTGGTTGGCCAAAAAGGGCGTATGCGTTTTTTCCTGAATATATTCAGGAAAAAACGCATACGCCCTTTTTGGCCAAGGGCATCATTGTCAACGTTTTGCCGCTTTTCATGTGCTTTAAAGGCGATTCGTATCTACCTCCTGAAATCTGTTTCGTGCAATTCTGCCTTGATTTCAAATCCTCTTCTTTGCCTTCCCTCAATATATTTGTGGACGAGAGTTATCATTTATAACTCTGCAGGTTTGTGAATTGCAGTGCCCTGAACCTCCATTTTACAACTCGCTTTTTTGGGAGCTGGCCGCAAAAGCGCAGGATGGCTTCAGGCCCTGTTCTGGTTCCGGGGGGCAGGCTGAGCCTGTGGTTAATTCTTCTTCCTGATGGGAAAATAGAGTGACCTGTGCCTGTCCCAACACCAAGAGCTAGTCTCTCGTTGGTTCCCCGTCTTCCCGTTCATCCTCAGGACAAATTGCAACCTGTACGGAACAGGAGGTTAAAGGTGCTGATGCTCCAAGTAGGGAGATTGCTAGTAAAGTGGCTGGATTGGCGAACCCGGGCACAAGGAGATGAGAAATGAGGTGCGTTTTAGAAACCTTTCCCCATCACACGGTGTACCATCTTCTGGGTTTCTCATGCATGTTTTCGATGTAGGAAGATGCCCTTGAAGCTGGAGATTTGGGACCCATGCGATGGGTACCACGCAGTATTACTTTAAAGGGTCTGTGTTTGCTCACCCAACCTCACCAAACCTCTCAGCCCCAAGAGTGTCCACCCTTATGTCTCATCCAGCTGTGGGTCTAGATATGGTCAATCCAGGTTGCATCACAGCCCCTGAACTCATTGTGTAAGAATTTCTATCTCTTTCACTGTCGTTGTTTCATGGGTTTTACAAAGTAATTTATTTTCATAATGGGGTTTAGCTGCTTTTCACGGCTGTGTTTATGCCGCTTTACACCCACTTGACACACTAACAGAGAGATATCAATACATAGGTTTTAAGATTATTACTAGTCAGATATATTCTTGTGCGGTGAATAGGGCGTGTTGAGTCCAGTTCTCTGAGCAAGGAGTAGGTCTTGTCTATTACATATTGGGTTTATGGAAAGGTATCTGAGCTAATTTGATACCCTTGTTTTATGTATCACCCCACCTCACCTTTCCCGTTAAGCAGCCATAGTGTGTTTTCTGCATGTGTGACTCTGTTCTGTTTTATAATTCAGTTCAAGTGTAACGGTTTTTACATTCCCTCTATAAGTGATACCTTATGAGAAGTGTCCTTTTCTGTGTGACTTATTTCTCTTAGAATCGTTGTACCTAAATCCACTCATCATGCTGCTACTAACCTTATGACATTGATTTCATGGCTGAGTGATATTCCATTGTACATAAGGACCACAACTTCTTTATCCATGTTTCTCTTTCCTGGGATATTTAAGGTGGAATGAAGTGGAGGTCCTTGTCAACAGAGCAGCCCTCAACTTTGGGGTGCTTGTGTCTTGCTGATTTTTCATTTTCCCAATTTATACCCCCATGAGTGGAAGTGCCCTATGCTCTCTAAGCTGTGTTTCTCAGATGTTTCAGGACACACCGTACACTTCTCCAGAGTGGCTGTTGGCAATTTACATCCCGCCCATCAGTGTAGCAAGGCTCCCATTTCTCCATGGCCTGTCCTGCATTTCTGGTTTTGACACTTTTTTCAGGATGGCCCTTTTGACCGATGGGAAGCGAGACTTCTCTGTAGCGCTGATTTGCCTTTCCAGGTTGCTTGGTTGGCCAAAAAGGGCGTATGCGTTTTTTCCTGAATATATTCAGGAAAAAACGCATACGCCCTTTTTGGCCAAGGGCATCATTGTCAAAGTTTTGCCGCTTTTCATGTGCTTTAAAGGCGATTCTTATCTACCTCCTGAAATCTGTTTCGTGCAATTCTGCCTTGATTTCAAATCCTCTTCTTTGCCTTCCCTCAATATATTTGTGGACGAGAGTTATCATTTATAACTCTGCAGGTTTGTGAATTGCAGTGCCCTGAACCTCCATTTTACAACTCGCTTTTTTGGGAGCTGGCCGCAAAAGCGCAGGATGGCTTCAGGCCCTGTTCTGGTTCTGGGGGGCAGGCTGAGCCTGTGGTTAATTCTTCTTCCTGATGGGAAAATAGAGTGACCTGTGCCTTTCCCAACACCAAGAGCTAGTCTCTCGTTGGTTCCCCGTCTTCCCGTTCATCCTCAGGACAAATTGCAACCTGTACGGAACAGGAGGTTAAAGGTGCTGATGCTCCAAGTAGGGAGATTGCTAGTAAAGCGGCTGGAATGGCGAACCCGGGCACAAGGAGATGAGAAATTAGGTGCGTTTTAGAAACCTTTCCCCATCACACGGTATACCATCTTCTGGGTTTCTCATGCATGTTTTCGATGTAGGAAGATGCCCTTGATCCTGGAGATTTGGGACCCATGCGATGGGTACCACGCAGTATTACTTTAAAGGGTCTGCGTTTGCTCACCCAACCTCACCAAACCTCTCAGCCCCAAGAGTGTCCACCCTTATGTCTCATCCAGCTGTGGGTCTAGATATGGTCAATCCAGGTTGCATCACAGCCCATGAACGCATTGTGTAAGAATTTCTCTCTCTTTCACTGTCGTTGTTTCATGGGTTTTTCAAAGTAATTTATTTTCATAATGGGGTTTAGCTGCTTTTCACGGCTGTGTTTATGCCGCTTTACACCCACTTGACACACTAACAGAGAGATATCAATACATAGGTTTCAAGATTATTACTAGTCAGATATATTCTAGTGCGGTGAATAGGGCGTGTTGAGTCCAGTTCTCTGAGCAAGGAGTAGGTCTTGTCTACTACATATTGGGTTTATGGAACGGTATCTGAGCTAATTTGATACCCTTGTTTCATGTATCACCCCACCTCACCTTTCCCGTTAAGCAGCCATAGTGTGTTTTCTGCATGTGTGACTCTGTTCTGTTTTGTAATTCAGTTCAAGTGTAACGGTTTTTACATTCCCTCTATAAGTGATACCTTATGAGAAGTGTCCTTTTCTGTGTGACTTATTTCACTTAGAATCGTCGTACCTATATCCACTCATCATGCTGCTACTAACCTTATGACATTGATTTCATGGCTGAGTGATATTCCATTGTACATAAGGACCACAACTTCTTTATCAATTTTTCTCTTTCCTGGGATATTTAAGCTGGAATGAAGTGGAGGTCCTTGTCAACAAAGCAGTCCTCAACTTTGGGGTGCTTGTGTCTTGCTGATTTTTCATTTTCCCAATTTATACCCCCATGAGTGGAAGTGCCCTATGCTCTCTAAGCTGTGTTTTTCAGATGTTTCAGGACTCACCGTACACTTCTCCAGAGTGGCTGTTGGCAATTTACATCCCGCCCATCAGTGTAGCAAGGCTCCCATTTCTCCATGGCCTGTCCTGCATTTCTGGTTTTGACACTTTTTTCAGCATGGCCCTTTTGACCGATGGGAAGCGAGACTTCTCTGTAGCGCTGATTTGCCTTTCCAGGTTGCTTGGTTGGCCAAAAAGGGCGTATGCGTTTTTTCCTGAATATATTCAGGAAAAAACGCATACGCCCTTTTTGGCCAAGGGCATCATTGTCAACGTTTTGCCGCTTTTCATGTGCTTTAAAGGCGATTCCTATCTACCTCCTGAAATCTGTTTCGTGCAATTCTGCCTTGATTTCAAATCCTCTTCTTTGCCTTCCCTCAACATATTTGTGGACGAGAGTTATCATTTATAACTCTGCAGGTTTGTGAATTGCAGTGCCCTGAACCTCCATTTTACAACTCGCTTTTTTGGGAGCTGGCCGCAAAAGCGCAGGATGGCTTCAGGCCCTGTTCTGGTTCCGGGGGGCAGGCTGAGCCTGTGGTTAATTCTTCTTCCTGATGGGAAAATAGAGTGACCTGTGCCTGTCCCAACACCAAGAGCTAGTCTCTCGTTGGTTCCCCGTCTTCCCGTTCATCCTCAGGACAAATTGCAACCTGTACGGAACAGGAGGTTAAAGGTGCTGATGCTCCAAGTAGGGAGATTGCTAGTAAAGTGGCTGGATTGGCGAACCCGGGCACAAGGAGATGAGAAATGAGGTGCGTTTTAGAAACCTTTCCCCATCACACGGTGTACAATCTTCTGGGTTTCTCATGCATGTTTTCGATGTAGGAAGATGCCCTTGAACCTGGAGATTTGGGACCCATGCGATGGGTACCACGCAGTATTACTTTAAAGGGTCTGTGTTTGCTCACCCAACCTCACCAAACCTCTCAGCCCCAAGAGTGTCCACCCTTATGTCTCATCCAGCTGTGGGTCTAGATATGGTCAATCCAGGTTGCATCACAGCCCCTGAACTCATTGTGTAAGAATTTCTATCTCTTTCACTGTCGTTGTTTCATGGGTTTTACAAAGTAATTTATTTTCATAATGGGGTTTAGCTGCTTTTCACGGCTGTGTTTATGCCGCTTTACACCCACTTGACACACTAACAGAGAGATATCAATACATAGGTTTTAAGATTATTACTAGTCAGATATATTCTTGTGCGGTGAATAGGGCGTGTTGAGTCCAGTTCTCTGAGCAAGGAGTAGGTCTTGTCTATTACATATTGGGTTTATGGAAAGGTATCTGAGCTAATTTGATACCCTTGTTTTATGTATCACCCCACCTCACCTTTCCCGTTAAGCAGCCATAGTGTGTTTTCTGCATGTGTGACTCTGTTCTGTTTTATAATTCAGTTCAAGTGTAACGGTTTTTACATTCCCTCTATAAGTGATACCTTATGAGAAGTGTCCTTTTCTGTGTGACTTATTTCTCTTAGAATCGTTGTACCTAAATCCACTCATCATGCTGCTACTAACCTTATGACATTGATTTCATGGCTGAGTGATATTCCATTGTACATAAGGACCACAACTTCTTTATCCATGTTTCTCTTTCCTGGGATATTTAAGGTGGAATGAAGTGGAGGTCCTTGTCAACAGAGCAGCCCTCAACTTTGGGGTGCTTGTGTCTTGCTGATTTTTCATTTTCCCAATTTATACCCCCATGAGTGGAAGTGCCCTATGCTCTCTAAGCTGTGTTTCTCAGATGTTTCAGGACACACCGTACACTTCTCCAGAGTGGCTGTTGGCAATTTACATCCCGCCCATCAGTGTAGCAAGGCTCCCATTTCTCCATGGCCTGTCCTGCATTTCTGGTTTTGACACTTTTTTCAGGATGGCCCTTTTGACCGATGGGAAGCGAGACTTCTCTGTAGCGCTGATTTGCCTTTCCAGGTTGCTTGGTTGGCCAAAAAGGGCGTATGCGTTTTTTCCTGAATATATTCAGGAAAAAACGCATACGCCCTTTTTGGCCAAGGGCATCATTGTCAACGTTTTGCCGCTTTTCATGTGCTTTAAAGGCGATTCTTATCTACCTCCTGAAATCTGTTTCGTGCAATTCTGCCTTGATTTCAAATCCTCTTCTTTGCCTTCCCTCAATATATTTGTGGACGAGAGTTATCATTTATAACTCTGCAGGTTTGTGAATTGCAGTGCCCTGAACCTCCATTTTACAACTCGCTTTTTTGGGAGCTGGCCGCAAAAGCGCAGGATGGCTTCAGGCCCTGTTCTGGTTCTGGGGGGCAGGCTGAGCCTGTGGTTAATTCTTCTTCCTGATGGGAAAATAGAGTGACCTGTGCCTGTCCCAACACCAAGAGCTAGTCTCTCGTTGGTTCCCCGTCTTCCTGTTCATCCTCAGGACAAATTGCAACCTGTACGGAACAGGAGGTTAAAGGTGCTGATGCTCCAAGTAGGGAGATTGCTAGTAAAGCGGATGGAATGGCGAACCCGGGCACAAGGAGATGAGAAATTAGGTGCGTTTTATAAACCTTTCCCCATCACACGGTGTACCATCTTCTGGGTTTCTCATGCATGTTTTCGATGTAGGAAGATGCCCTTGAAGCTGGAGATTTGGGACCCATGCGATGGGTACCACGCAGTATTACTTTAAAGGGTCTGCGTTTGCTCACCCAACCTCACCAAACCTCTCAGCCCCAAGAGTGTCCACCCTTATGTCTCATCCAGCTGTGGGTCTAGATATGGTCAATCCAGGTTGCATCACAGCCCCTGAACTCATTGTGTAAGAATTTCTATCTCTTTCACTGTCGTTGTTTCATGGGTTTTTCAAAGTAATTTATTTTCATAATGGGGTTTAGCCGCTTTTCACGGCTGTGTTTATGCCGCTTTACACCCACTTGACACACTAACAGAGACATATCAATACATAGGTTTTAAGATTATTACTAGTCAGATATATTCTTGTGCGGTGAATAGGGCGTGTTGAGTCCAGTTCTCTGAGCAAGGAGTAGGTCTTGTCTATTACATATTGGGTTTATGGAACGGTATCTGAGCTAATTTGATACCCTTGTTTTATGTATCACCCCACCTCACCTTTCCCGTTAAGCAGCCATAGTGTGTTTTCTGCATGTGTGACTCTGTTCTGTTTTGTAATTCAGTTCAAGTGTAACGGTTTTTACATTCCCTCTATAAGTGATACCTTATGAGAAGTGTCCTTTTCTGTGTGACTTATTTCTCTTAGAATCGTCGTACCTAAATCCACTCATCATGCTGCTACTAACCTTATGACATTGATTTCATGGCTGAGTGATATTCCATTGTACATAAGGACCACAACTTCTTTATCCATTTTTCTCTTTCCTGGAATATTGAAGGTGGAATGAAGTGGAGGTCCTTGTCAACAGAGCAGCCCTCAACTTTGGGGTGCTTGTGTCTTGCTGATTTTTCATTTTCCCAATTTATACCCCCATGAGTGGAAGTGCCCTATGCTCTCTAAGCTGTGTTTTTCAGATGTTTCAGGACACACCGTACACTTCTCCAGAGTGGCTGTTGGCAATTTACATCCCGCCCATCAGTGTAGCAAGGCTCCCATTTCTCCATGGCCTTTCCTGCATTTCTGATTTTGACACTTTTTTCAGCATGGCCCTTTTGACGGATGGGAAGCGAGACTTCTCTGTAGCGCTGATTTGCCTTTCCAGGTTGTTTGGTTGGCCAAAAAGGCGTATGCGTTTTTTCCTGAATATATTCAGGAAAAAACGCATACGCCCTTTTTGGCCAAGGGCATCATTGTCAACGTTTTGCCGCTTTTCATGTGCTTTAAAGGCGATTCGTATCTACCTCCTGAAATCTGTTTCGTGCAATTCTGCCTTGATTTCAAATCCTCTTCTTTGCCTTCCCTCAATATATTTGTGGACGAGAGTTATCATTTATAACTCTGCAGGTTTGTGAATTGCAGGGCCCTGAACCTCCATTTTACAACTCGCTTTTTTGGGAGCTGGCCGCAAAAGCGCAGGATGGCTTCAGGCCCTGTTCTGGTTCCGGGGGGCAGGCTGAGCCTGTGGTTAATTCTTCTTCCTGATGGGAAAATAGAGTGACCTGTGCCTGTCCCAACACCAAGAGCTAGTCTCTCGTTGGTTCCCCGTCTTCCCGTTCATCCTCAGGACAAATTGCAACCTGTACGGAACAGGAGGTTAAAGGTGCTGATGCTCCAAGTAGGGAGATTGCTAGTAAAGTGGCTGGAATGGCGAACCCGGGCACAAGGAGATGAGAAATGAGGTGCGTTTTAGAAACCTTTCCCCATCACACGGTGTACCATCTTCTGGGTTTCTCATGCATGTTTTCGATGTAGGAAGATGCCCTTGAAGCTGGAGATTTGGGACCCATGCGATGGGTACCACGCAGTATTACTTTAAAGGGTCTGTGTTTGCTCACCCAACCTCACCAAACCTCTCAGCCCCAAGAGTGTCCACCCTTATGTCTCATCCAGCTGTGGGTCTAGATATGGTCAATCCAGGTTGCATCACAGCCTATGAACGCATTGTGTAAGAATTTCTCTCTCTTTCACTGTCGTTGTTTCATGGGTTTTTCAAAGTAATTTATTTTCATAATGGGGTTTAGCTGCTTTTCACGGCTGTGTTTATGCCGCTTTACACCCACTTGACACACTAACAGAGAGATATCAATACATAGGTTTTAAGATTGTTACTAGTCAGATATATTCTTGTGCGGTGAATAGGGCGTGTTGAGTCCAGTTCTCTGAGCAAGGAGTAGGTCTTGTCTATTACATATTGGGTTTATGGAACGGTATCTGAGCTAATTTGATACCCTTGTTTTATGTATCACCCCACCTCACCTTTCCCGTTAAGCAGCCATAGTGTGTTTTCTGCATGTGTGACTCTGTTCTGTTTTGTAATTCAGTTCAAGTGTAACGGTTTTTACATTCCCTCTATAAGTGATACCTTATGAGAAGTGTCCTTTTCTGTGTGACTTATTTCTCTTAGAATCGTCGTACCTAAATCCACTCATCATGCTGCTACTAACCTTATGACATTGATTTCATGGCTGAGTGATATTCCATTGTACATAAGGACCACAACTTCTTTATCCATTTTTCTCTTTCCTGGGATATTGAAGGTGGAATGAAGTGGAGGTCCTTGTCAACAGAGCAGCCCTCAACTTTGGGGTGCTTGTGTCTTGCTGATTTTTCATTTTCCCAATTTATACCCCCATGAGTGGAAGTGCCCTATGCTCTCTAAGCTGTGTTTTTCAGATGTTTCAGGACACACCGTACACTTCTCCAGAGTGGCTGTTGGCAATTTACATCCCGCCCATCAGTGTAGCAAGGCTCCCATTTCTCCATGGCCTGTCCTGCATTTCTGGTTTTGACACTTTTTTCAGCATGGCCCTTTTGACCGATGGGAAGCGAGACTTCTCTGTAGCGCTGATTTGCCTTTCCAGGTTGCTTGGTTGGCCAAAAAGGGCGTATGCGTTTTTTCCTGAATATATTCAGGAAAAAACGCATACGCCCTTTTTGGCCAAGGGCATCATTGTCAACGTTTTGCCGCTTTTCATGTGCTTTAAAGGCGATTCGTATCTACCTCCTGAAATCTGTTTCGTGCAATTCTGCCTTGATTTCAAATCCTCTTCTTTGCCTTCCCTCAATATATTTGTGGACGAGAGTTATCATTT
Source organism: Balaenoptera borealis (assembly GCF_965194805.1). Taxonomy (NCBI): domain Eukaryota; kingdom Metazoa; phylum Chordata; class Mammalia; order Artiodactyla; family Balaenopteridae; genus Balaenoptera; species Balaenoptera borealis. The sequence continues at coordinate 602,393 of NW_028123938.1, read as the reverse complement.
ATAACTCTGCAGGTTTGTGAATTGCAGTGCCCTGAACCTCCATTTTACAACTCGCTTTTTTGGGAGCTGGCCGCAAAAGCGCAGGATGGCTTCAGGCCCTGTTCTGGCTCCGGGGGGCAGGCTGAGCCTGTGGTTAATTCTTCTTCCTGATGGGAAAATAGAGTGACCTGTGCCTGTCCCAACACCAAGAGCTAGTCTCTCGTTGGTTCCCCGTCTTCCCGTTCATCCTCAGGACAAATTGCAACCTGTACGGAACAGGAGGTTAAAGGTGCTGATGCTCCAAGTAGGGAGATTGCTAGTAAAGTGGCTGGAATGGCGAACCCGGGCACAAGGAGATGAGAAATGAGGTGCGTTTTAGAAACCTTTCCCCATCACACGGTGTACCATCTTCTGGGTTTCTCATGCATGTTTTCGATGTAGGAAGATGCCCTTGAAGCTGGAGATTTGGGACCCATGCGATGGGTACCACGCAGTATTACTTTAAAGGGTCTGTGTTTGCTCACCCAACCTCACCAAACCTCTCAGCCCCAAGAGTGTCCACCCTTATGTCTCATCCAGCTGTGGGTCTAGATATGGTCAATCCAGGTTGCATCACAGCCCCTGAACTCATTGTGTAAGAATTTCTATCTCTTTCACTGTCGTTGTTTCATGGGTTTTACAAAGTAATTTATTTTCATAATGGGGTTTAGCCGCTTTTCACGGCTGTGTTTATGCCGCTTTACACCCACTTGACACACTAACAGAGAGATATCAATACATAGGTTTTAAGATTATTACTAGTCAGATATATTCTTGTGCGGTGAATAGGGCGTGTTGAGTCCAGTTCTCTGAGCAAGGAGTAGGTCTTGTCTATTACATATTGGGTTTATGGAACGGTATCTGAGCTAATTTGATACCCTTGTTTTATGTATCACCCCACCTCACCTTTCCCGTTAAGCAGCCATAGTGTGTTTTCTGCATGTGTGACTCTGTTCTGTTTTGTAATTCAGTTCAAGTGTAACGGTTTTTACATTCCCTCTATAAGTGATACCTTATGAGAAGTGTCCTTTTCTGTGTGACTTATTTCTCTTAGAATCGTCGTACCTAAATCCACTCATCATGCTGCTACTAACCTTATGACATTGATTTCATGGCTGAGTGATATTCCATTGTACATAAGGACCACAACTTCTTTATCCATGTTTCTCTTTCCTGGGATATTTAAGGTGGAATGAAGTGGAGGTCCTTGTCAACAGAGCAGCCCTCAACTTTGGGGTGCTTGTGTCTTGCTGATTTTTCATTTTCCCAATTTATACCCCCATGAGTGGAAGTGCCCTATGCTCTCTAAGCTGTGTTTCTCAGATGTTTCAGGACACACCGTACACTTCTCCAGAGTGGCTGTTGGCAATTTACATCCCGCTCATCAGTGTAGCAAGGCTCCCATTTCTCCATGGCCTGTCCTGCATTTCTGGTTTTGACACTTTTTTCAGGATGGCCCTTTTGACCGATGGGAAGCGAGACTTCTCTGTAGCGCTGATTTGCCTTTCCAGGTTGCTTGGTTGGCCAAAAAGGGCGTATGCGTTTTTTCCTGAATATATTCAGGAAAAAACGCATACGCCCTTTTTGGCCAAGGGCATCATTGTCAACGTTTTGCCGCTTTTCATGTGCTTTAAAGGCGATTCTTATCTACCTCCTGAAATCTGTTTCGTGCAATTCTGCCTTGATTTCAAATCCTCTTCTTTGCCTTCCCTCAATATATTTGTGGACGAGAGTTATCATTTATAACTCTGCAGGTTTGTGAATTGCAGTGCCCTGAACCTCCATTTTACAACTCGCTTTTTTGGGAGCTGGCCGCAAAAGCGCAGGATGGCTTCAGGCCCTGTTCTGGTTCTGGGGGGCAGGCTGAGCCTGTGGTTAATTCTTCTTCCTGATGGGAAAATAGAGTGACCTGTGCCTGTCCCAACACCAAGAGCTAGTCTCTCGTTGGTTCCCCGTCTTCCTGTTCATCCTCAGGACAAATTGCAACCTGTACGGAACAGGAGGTTAAAGGTGCTGATGCTCCAAGTAGGGAGATTGCTAGTAAAGCGGATGGAATGGCGAACCCGGGCACAAGGAGATGAGAAATTAGGTGCGTTTTATAAACCTTTCCCCATCACACGGTGTACCATCTTCTGGGTTTCTCATGCATGTTTTCGATGTAGGAAGATGCCCTTGAAGCTGGAGATTTGGGACCCATGCGATGGGTACCACGCAGTATTACTTTAAAGGGTCTGCGTTTGCTCACCCAACCTCACCAAACCTCTCAGCCCCAAGAGTGTCCACCCTTATGTCTCATCCAGCTGTGGGTCTAGATATGGTCAATCCAGGTTGCATCACAGCCCCTGAACTCATTGTGTAAGAATTTCTATCTCTTT